>NC_141763.1:72890348-73204848 GCF_982258835.1 Parasteatoda tepidariorum | reverse complement strand
GGATGTGTAATTGGGTGGTTAGCGGCAAGGAAGACATAAGTTTGAATGACAATGAAATTCTTTGAAATTTTCGAGCGTTTTTTTAATTTTTTTTATTTTATGTCGTCTCTGAAGTATTTAACAGTTCATAGTAGACTAGTTTTAGTGTTCGTATTTATTTATTAGTTTTGAACTGAAAAAAAGAAAAGTCAGGTTCTCCAATTAAGTAGTTATTTTTAGAAAACAGGATATTCGTTTTATTAAGTATTACTGGAATAGTTTTTGTTTAAATGTTTTCGTTTGTTTTCAGTTTTATTTTTTTTATAAATTTTTTTTTACTTTAGGGGGTCTGAATAGACCCTAAGAGAACTAAGTATAAAGCAAGACACTTAGATTTTAAAAAATGAAAACATTTACTACAACAATGCGAAAATCAATCTTTTCCCTAATATTTTAATTTGTTTAATTTAGTATACGTGATTTTATTTTATCTTATAACCATCGTTGAAAAGCTGATCCAATAATGAGTTTACGGCTTCTAATGTTCAACTCCGTAATCTTGTAATTTTGAACCCAATCCAGAAGACAAGGAAACTGTTGGAACAAGTATTGGGAGAAATTTGTTATCATGGAGGACATTTCGATGAAACTAACCCGCATTTGTGTTAGATGGAGAGGAAAACCACGAAAACCTCCCACAGTTAGTCTGGCAGCAAGGGGGCTCTAACCCATGATCCCTCTACCACTGAGGATATTTTATGTCAGCACTGTGGCCGATGCGAGCCTGGTGCAGAATTCGTATCGACCAGCCATTGCTAGGATTCGAACCCGGTTCATCTTAATGGAAGGCGAGCGCTCTATCCTTTGAGCCCTCACTGCGCTGTATACGTGACTGGGGAGATCAAAATTTAATTCCTTCGTTAATTTTGCATTGATCGTCTCCAATTATTAATATGAACAATAGCCCATGAAAACGCCCGGTAAAACTTGAAAATTAGAATCAAATTCAATAAGTCGATCTTTTAATATTCTGAAAGTTGCGTAGTTGTAGCGCAAAGCGTCAATTCAATAAGTTGTTCTCTTACAAGTATAAAACTGTTTTATAAGTACTATTATATTTTGAAGGTAGTAGTTGTGCAAAACTGTGACTTTCTTTTAGGACATAGCTTTCGTTTGTACTTTCATGTGTATAGTTATAATACTGTACTGTAACTTTACGATACTGTAACTTTAATAGATATTATAAGTGAGATATCAACATCAGTTATGAATTGACGGGATTATGAATTGACGAACTGCATTCCAAGTTCGAAAATGTTACTTTAATTTAGACATAATACTAGCTTAAATTTGTTTATCAATTGATGTATCAATAATTTTATATTCTTTGTGCTTTATTGGTGAAAATTCTTCATATTATTTAAAATGTTTTAAGAATACATCAGTATTGATATTAACATGGATTTCCAGCTTCTTTGATTATAGTCAGGGTCTGTTTAGAAGAAATTTGGGTCCGTTAACGGACCTTTCACAAAATATTTTAATTTCAAAACGGACCCTACACAAAATAATTTATCTTTTAATCGGCCCCATCACAAATTTGTTTATCTTCATTATTGTTTTGTTAATCGAATAAATTGTTTTGTTAATCGAATAATTGTTAATCGAATAAACCCTTACCAGAAAGGAGGGAGAAGAAAGACAGATGTAAACGAACTAAGTTTTGTCTTCGGCAGACGCTTCTTCCTTTATTCGTCCGAAATGAATATTCTGCGTTCAACAGCATAGGCTAAATACCAAATATTTGTAAGTTGCATCTCTAATTTAGTAGCAGCATTCGCTGTTTATTTATTAAAATTTAATTTTTTTAAATTATAATTTTACAGTATTGACCATGAGCTTGTATGTCTTTACAATTTAAAAACTCATTAAAAACGTTTTTTGCAATAACAGTACCCTATTTGCACAAATTCACAAAAGTAGGACCCTGGTTGAAAGAATGTGACTTAACGTTTATTTTATATTCACAAATTACGAGTAATTTTTCACAATTTTACAAAAACGGAACTTTTACAAAATGTCTGGACAGACCCCTGATAGTATATTTTCGGGAAAATCAGTTTTACGCTGAACCATAATACGGTGCACATTCGCTGCAAATTTAAAAAGCTGATGAACTGAACCATATTTTCTTTCATTTTAAACCATAGTATAGCGTTATCAAGTTTAAGAAGTACGACATAGCTTAGTTCAACCTGAACCTGGCACCATGTAGAGGTTGCAGGAAATTAGAAAGATTTTGTGGTGCAATACGCTCCAAAATTTTTGACAATGCCACTAATTTGAATCAAATATCCGTCCAGGAACACATAATTCCCTGCGTATGTTTTTTCCTCGCCATAGAACTCAAAACTTTAACTCGAAAAGTCCACTAACAAAAATTTGCATTTGTATCGAAGTTTTCAGAATTCAGATAACACTTACAAAGATATGAGGTTAAAGTTTTTCATCTAATTGTCCTTACATCCCCACTATAACATGCTACACAAAGGGAAAAAACATGGTCGAAGCTACCAGAATATGGTAAAATTAACCGTGTCACCTCTAGGAGAACTCCTAAAAGTTCGGTTATTTGTACTGCTTTGTTAATGATTTTAGTAAAACTAATAATGAAATGTTGTTTTCTAATATTTAATAAAATTTGGTAATTTTATATTGATACTTTAGAGCATGACATAAAAACTATTTATACGGTTGAATTTACTTTGTATTTTTTACTAAATGTGTGGTAATAAGAACTATAATTTTTTAAATCGGAATTTCCGGTAAATCGTCACCACATGATTGGAAAAATTACCAAATGAATAGTTTAAATTCCGTATATTTTGGTTTTATAAGCGAGAAATATGGTTATCTTTTACCTGAAATGTCATTGCCACACAGTGCAGTGCATTTTACCATATTTTTTTTTCTCAATGTAGGAAATGATGTTTACTTCTAAAAATCTTTACGCAAGAGATATTCGTTTTTAAAGTTATGAAATGCTTAATTCAAGTTAACGTATTAAAACTCTAATCAAAATAATTCTAGTAAAACTTAAAAGCTGTAGTTTTATTTATAACTTATCCTTACAGAACACAACTACTAATACCTAATATCTTATTATTTTTCTACTACGCAAACTGGTTTGTTTAGAATAATCTCAATTTAGATATGGTGCTAATAACTTAAATTTTTCACCAATACCCGCCTGTGATGTTAACAAATAAATCATAATCGAAGTTGTGTTCAAATCAAATCTCTAGCTGTGAAATGATAAACGTGTCAATTAAAATTAGTATAATCATATTTACCAAAAGCTTTACCACTTATTCTGCCAAGGATTTACCATTTATATTAGGGGCATGCAAACTTGATCACTGTGAAAGTCCATCCATTATGGAAGTTAAGATGAAGAGGATTACCAGCTAAAGCGTTGACTTGGTCATTTATCCGTCATCAAAAATGTCATTTGACTAAATAAAGCGAGTTTTGCTCTTAAAATTATGCCGTTTGTTGCATGACTGTGCGATTTGTACACTGGAAAACAAATTTTTTGTTGCATTTATACTAGCACTTGATCTTGTTTAATTTGGGTGTGAGAACTTCAAATTTGAAGTTAGTTTTTGCTCCTAAAGCTGCAGATTCTTTTTAAATGACATTTTTGTCTGTTTTTTTTTCTTACGAAATGGTTAAGTTTAAAAACGTTATATATAACAGGGGGGTCACATAGATGTTGGGACAGATTTTTAGTGGTATTAGAGTACATCATCTGGATTAAAATTACAATGGAACCCATGCCGGAAATGAAATTGAGCGCGGCTAGCGGCGCTTCGTTTTCTGTTCAGAAGTACAAAAAAAATTCATGATAGGGGAAGCGCCCCTAGCGACGTATGATGATATTTCTAGATATGAATTGATATATAATTTTAGTCTTAATGATGTGCCCTAACGCCTCTAGAAGTTTGTCGCAACATTTATGCTGATCCCCTGTTATATATAATGTTTTCAAACGTGTTGTTATTCGCATTTACAGGAATTGGAACTGTAGAGTTATTTGTAATTTTAGTTGTATGAATATTTATATAAATCAACTTAGAATCATTAGAAAATAGCTTATTATGATGAACGTTTATGCAGTAATTAGGAGATTTCCTTTTTAAAAAAAAAGGACTTGTCAAGAATTTAAATCAATATAAAGTTATTTATCTTTATTCTCCAAACACAAGCATATCTAACAACAAAAAAATGTAAGTAGGCGTTACTTAGAAACGCAAGTATATATAAGAAAAGGAAACACAAGCATAAACTTAGATATTAGAAAAAGGGGAAAAATAAAAAAGACAAAAAACACACACACACACACACACACATATTTTGCAGCAAAGGTCAACTTTTGCTGGGTACTGAACATTTTTGCTGGCGTTCACGAAGCAGGATGTTTACATAAGTTGCGGCCACGTCCAACAAACAGTTGTTGATCTAAGAAACTCCGCTTTTCTAGTTGTTGACACAACTGCCTCTTCCTTTTTCGTTCGGACCCGCCTGTCTCACCCGGTCCAATAACCAGCGCCCATTCCTCCCCGACTGTCCCCTGAAACTGGGCACGGACGCCTGGATATATAGTCCCGCATATAGATATGGCTTCCACCCACCATTTTGATGTCCCCCCACCCTCAAATAAATGCATTTATGGATGCGGAAAAGGGGAGTCAGTGTCAGTATTGAATTGTTCTTATTCTATTGATGCATGTATGGTTTTCTAAATGAAATTGAAAGATATTCATGTTCGATGCTTTTTGAAAGGTTATAAAAGATGATATTTTTGTATTTATGTCAAATGGTTATTCTATTTCGTATTATTGGACTTAAAAGAAAAACTGCGTATTCGGAAAAAAAATTTTTTTTTTAGTGTCGATATTTTTTTATGAAAAAAAAAATTTTTTTTTCAGTTTAAAGTAAGCCTTTGATCGTTGAAATTATAGATCAACGATGTATAAACAAAAGCCCTAAACAAAGAATGTGCCAAAAAGGACTTTCTGAATACCCTTGAAATTTTAAGGTTTAAAAAACCTTAATACAAAGGATGCTTTGTAATCTAGATTTCCTTTTACTTTAGAGAGCTGGTGTCCCTATATGCACTATAATTTCACTTCATTATCTCTTTCCTATAAGTTTTTTTTATTCAAAAAATTTTTTCTTGTGCTATATCAATTCACAGTTTGGCTATATTAATGCAATATATTAATATTAGAAAGAACTCTGATTTACGAATACATTCGTGTAAGCAAACGATTACATCTTTTCGTTCTCTGGCTTTTTAACTTTTTTTTTTTTAAATCTTTCGTTTTTTCTTTTAAACTATACTTTTTTAGTTTTCTTTATATATATATATATATATATATATATATATATATATATATATATATATATATATATATATATATATATATATATATATATATATATATATATAACAGTGTTTTCATCTCAGAAAAAAAGTGGGTGAGAATTTCTCACCCTTTCTCAAAAACAGGGTGAGATTTCAAAAAGTTAAGTGAGATTTCAAAAATTAAAAAAAAAAAAAAACACAAAGAGACTTGAAAAAAAAATCATTTCTTTAATTATAATGCATTTTTAACATCTTCTAATTTTTAAAACAATGAATATTTTTGCTGCATCATCATATGGAAAATGTTCTACATCTACTTTTTCATCAGCTATTCTCATTAGGTTGCTCAAATACGTATTTGTTTCGTTTTGATCGTTTCTACCCACATTTGTTTCATTTTCATTTGTCCGTTTCGGAGTAGAAGATATTGGCTTTATAAGATATTTGTCCATCTTACATTAACGAGCAAGAAATTTGAACATCTTGCATGAAGAAACCTTACCTACGGTAAACAAGTGTTTGCAAAGAAATGCGTTCTGAAAGAGGTTCCGTGGTTCCGAGGGATGGTGTTCTGTTGTTCTTAAAGGTTCTGAACAATACTGGTAAATAGGGAAGCTAGATAATGGGGCAGATGTTGAAAATAATAAAAGATCCAGGAAGAAAAGTGAAACGGATTTTATTCTAAATGGCGCAAATGAGAATTTTTTTTCAAAATGCGAGAAATTCGCGAATTTTGAAATTGGTTTATAAAATGCGCGAATTTCTCGCGGTAATCATTTTTTAATGCGAGAATATAAAAAATATGCGAGATTCTCGCGTTCTCGCGCTGTAGTGAAAACACTGTAATATTATATATATATATATCCGTAAGAAAACAACTTTCATGGAGCTAAGTTTAAAGAAACATTAAACATCCAGTGCATGAATCAAACCTGTTATCTCATACGCTTAAGAAATAAGATGAATTATATACATCATCATCACGATGCTATTCCTAGGAAGTTTGGTAATACTATCGTTAAAAGTAAAATGATTCATTTAAGAACAAGTCATTGTTAAAAATTAAATAAACTAATTTAATTTTTAATTTTATTATCGATTACTTATTAGTTGGGCACAACGCTGAGTCGTTATTAAGTCGTTAGTCGTTATTTACATTTATAAAGTGGATTGGTTAGATTTATAACACTCTTTAGCTTTCGAGTGTGTTCTTGAGGTGGGCAAAAAATGTTGCTTCCATGCTGCAAAATTATGTTTTCAAAAAAATAAACATAGCAATAATGATTTTAAAATACGTATATTCACGTACCGATAAACTTCAAAAATATGTACTTTAAAAATATTTTTAGCTGCGATCTCAACTTGTCTTATACACATTTTAATTTTATAAATTATCTAGTATCACGTAAAAAAAATTCTGATAATTGTTGATATTATTGATTTCAAAAAGCGCATCATTGCTCAGTAAATCTAGATTTTTAAATTTATCAATAACTTAATGCGACTATAAATTGAGTTAGTGGCATTTCAACTTGTTTTGTGCACATTATAATTTTATAAATTATCTAATATCATATAAAAATATTCTGGCAAGTGTTTCATTGATTATAGATGGTATTGAAAAAGCGTAACATTGCTCAGTAAAAAGTTAATTGCCAGTATGACTATGGCCTAATATGTAAACAAAAATCTGGAATATACTAGATTTTTAAATTTATAAATTGTTTAGTGGCATAAATATTTGTTGACAGAGGTGGCGAGAAAGACTTTTTATTGTAGAATAAACACAAAAGCATCGAATGTTGAAAATGAATCTACACTTAATCCATGTAACATCTTATAAAATGTTACGTCTTTCGTCATATGTTTTACGAGCAGTATATATTCTTTTTCTTGCTATATTTAATCAGTTGTAGTTTCTAATTACTAAATTAATACGTAGCGTGGTATATTTCCTGGTTTATTCTTACTTTACCGTAAATACTGATAGATACAAAATCTATAAACGCATTTCGTTATTGCAAATGTAACAGGTATCAGTTAAAAACATTTCAGCTTATTTTTTGCATGGTCAAATAATCGATTCAGCTCCTATGGGGTATTGTGTTTACTTCTCTGTTTCAGCTGGGCAGTATTTCATAAAATATGGTTATTTTTTTTAAAAAAATTGTGATAATAATATTTTGAAAAGTATTGTTAGCTTATATTGTAAATACCTTGTTTTATTCTAAATGTAAAACAAACGATGGCTAGCGATAATACTTAATACAGAATAATGACATGAGAATTATTGAAAACAATGATTAACATTTTTTGATAATATCGTGATTATTATTAGCAATGATAAAAACTTAATACGATAATGTCACGAGTGTTATAAATTGTGATAATTAATAAACACAATATTATCGTAAGCTTTGATAATTTTTATTTAGGTACCGAAAATATTGACCGATATAAAAATTAGGTAAATTGGTTAAATTCGAAAAATATCACAATATTTTAGAAATATTAATATTTTCTGATAGCAGCAATGATTTGCAATCAATTTTGGAGTCCTACTTTTTAAAAACTACTGAGCAATCTGTTGCTGTAGCATTAATCAAAATAAATCTTCAGAAAGGGCGTTTTTCTTAAATTTAATGCATATCATTTATGAATTCGTGTTTTAGAATGTATAATCAATTAAATTAGTAAAAAATTTAACAAAGAACTTAAAAACAACAACTTGAAGGAATAAAATTTATTAACTTAAATTTTAAAAAAAAAAGCTTATTAATTGGATCGAGTTTAACAAGGAACTTACAATTTCATATAACAACTTATTAATTGGATCAAGTTTAACAAAGAACTTACAATTTCTAAGAAAAAATATATATATTAATCAAATCAAATTTTTGTTGTGCATAATTTAAAACCTTTTTTTTAATCCAAAACTTTATTTGTATTTTATTTAAAAGTGGATATCTGGGTCGTAACTTAATTGATTCTATCAATTTAAAAAACACGAAACTGTTTCGACTGTGTGATTTCAAAAAACAACTTATTAATTGGATCAAATTTAATAAGGAACTTATTATTTGTATCAAGTTTAACAAGAAACTTACTTTAAAAAAAAAACTTATTAATCAGATAAAATTTTTTGTTGTGCATAACTTAAAATTTTTTTTAATCCAAAACTTTTATTTGTGTTTTATTTAAAAGTGGAAAGCTGGGTCGTAACTTTTAAAAGAATACAAATAAAGTTTTGGATTAAAAAAAGTTTTAAATTATGCAGGACAAAAATTTGATCTGATTAATATATATATATATTTTTTTAGAAATTGTAAGTTCTTTGTTAAACTTGATCCAATTAATAAGTTGTTATATGAAATTGTAAGTTCCTTGTTAAATTTGATCCAATTAATAAGTTTTTTTTTTTAAATTTAAGTTAATAAATTGCTCCAAACACTTTAAAAATCATGAAACTGCCCCGACTGTGAATCGTTCAAGAAAACGAATCGAATTGATACGGCAGATTGCTTCAAAAGTTTCTCTGAAACACCAAATGTCCAATCACTCTATTGATACAAGCGAAACTGTCTCCGAAACGCGTATGAATAAATAACTGCGTGATAACTTGAATTTCAATTCAAATCCCTTTTATTTGGTATTGTTTTCCTGTCCAAATCGATGTTGACTCTATCATCTCAATCTTTACTTTCAACCGGTCACTAAGTTTACACTGACGGAATATCTTCGGATAGGTCCACAAAATAGATATCCCAACGTAACATATCAGATAATGATGTAAATTCAAAAATGCTGCACAATCTGTTTGTTTTAAATAAAAATTTCCTCGCTGTTTACTCAATGTCCTGATCCTGATCCCGTATTAGTTTAAACTGAAAGGGGAGTTTTTCCAAGGAATCTTGACCGCATGCAGGAAAAAGCAAACTTATGAGACATGCACAGTTGAATTTTCTGTAAGTTTATTTCTTTGAATTACAATATTCAAAGACAATTCGTATCTGCTTCGTATACCATAAGGGAATGGGGTCCAGGGAATTTTTTACTGGCCATGTCTAATCCGGGCGTGTTCCGAATTTGAAATTGAATATCTGATCAATTATTTGAGCATGGGATTGTTATATATTTTAAAACAAATATCTGTTGCTTAAATAATTGACTTACATTTCCGCTAGTTTATTTTTTTTGGATTTCTAAAAATTTTGACCTCTATTCTATTCTAGCATTTCATCTAAAAAGAATAAGTTTCGGGATAATTTTAGGGGATCCTTTGCGCATTTCATTTAATATGTCTTAATGTTTGCGAGGTTTTGATTGAGACTTTTTGTGAAACTATGAAAAATCTGCGCATAATTATGAAAATTTGTGAGAATCAGGTTCTGATTTTGTGAAAAATTATTAAAAAAAAAAAAAAATATGGTTTGTCTTTTTTTTTTTTTTTTTTTTTTTTTTTTTTTTTTGAAAAATTGGTTTTGGCAAATTTATGAAGAATTTTAATTAACGTGAACTCTGAATCTGAAATTACCGCAGAATCGGATTCTCTTTTACGGTGCTGAGACCATTTTTGCCACAAAAAAAAAAATTGAGGGTGGGGGGAGTCCGTTTATTGGTCACCACATCCATGGTATAATCCCCAATTCACAATAAACGAAATTTTTTTAAAGATTCAGTAAGTTCTCTTTTGCGACATTTTAAAATAAATTTTTTTAATTTATTTTTTGGAATTGTTTGGGATAAGTCTGTTATTGGTCCCCACACCTATGGTATAATCTCCAATTCACAATAAAAATAATTTTTTTAAACATTCAATAAGTTTTCTTTTGCGAAATTTTTAAATAAATGTTTTAAATTTATTTTTTGAAATTAATTTATAACGTAACTTTCTACAAAAAATTTATTTTATAAATATTTAACTACACAAATACATTTTATCAGTGGATTTTTTTTTTTTAATTCGTTTGAAAACGATTCTGATCCACAACTGATTATAATGTCGTAACTTTCAAATTCGTTGACTTTTGTGATACTAGACTATATTTAAATTTAAAATTATTTTCAAAATATCTTTTGTACTTTTATTGTAAAATTTTTTAAAGAATTAAAAACAAAAAGCACTAACATTAAAATATTAATTTTCTTTAAATAATAAGCGGTTATTTAAATCAAAGCACAGCTCATTATTTATTTTGAATAAAGACAATATATTTAATGATTCTTAATTATTTAAGGTTAATAGGCTAATCTTTATATCTTTTACATCTATCTCAATTAGAAAAAAACATGGTCTACTATTTCACGAAAGCGTTCTTGTCTTTTTCTTTGTTTATCTGGAATTTTTTTCAGCTTTACTGAACCAACATTATTTTTAATAAAGTACTCTATAAAAAACACAATGCCGATTTAGAGCTCGAGAGCATATAAAACACATAAAAATTCAATAATAATGCAACGCAAACCAAATAAACCAAAAACGTAGATTTCCTCCTTAAATGTTAAAGTTTAAAAGTTAATTTATTGAGGAATTTCCAGATTTATCAATAAAAATGTAATCACTAAAAATATTTGTTTGTGATTTTAAGTTGATAAGAAATATTTTTCTTCTTTTTTTGCAATTATTATTTTGTTTTACAATATTTATAAAAATCTTATTAGTGTGCATTATGACTGATTTATTCTGTGCTATACTTATACTATACTTATTCTGTGCTGAAATTACTAATTAATAAAATTAAAAAAAATTTTACTATACATGTCATTATCATGCAGTA
The DNA here is from genome assembly GCF_982258835.1 of Parasteatoda tepidariorum. Lineage (NCBI taxonomy): Eukaryota > Metazoa > Arthropoda > Arachnida > Araneae > Theridiidae > Parasteatoda > Parasteatoda tepidariorum. The sequence goes on along the minus strand of NC_141763.1, from coordinate 73,193,661 downwards.
CGGTATTTTTTGCAGAATTTTTTCCTTAATGTAGTTAAGCATTGAAATAGAATGAAAAATTATTTTTTAGTGTTATTCAAAAAACTGATTTAATTTAATTACGCTTAAAAATAATGTTTTTAGACTAGAAGAAGTAATACAATACTAGTAATTAGAATAAAAATAATAATGTTAAAGATAATAATATACCAATTTAAAAGTTCATTTATTGAAGAATTCAAAGTATCCACTGAAATTCTTTCACTGTATTATTGATATTTACTTTTAAATATAAAGATAAACAATCCGTTATAAAATAATTGTTAACAATCTTAAAGTGATTAAAAAATATTTTCGTTTTGTTATTTCATTATTTTGTTTTAAAATGCTTATAAAAATCTTATAAGCATATAATTTGAGTACGATTGAAATAATGTTTTTCGACCAAAAGTAGTAATACAATACTAATAATTAGAATAAAAATAATAATGTTAAAGATAATAATATGCCAAAAAGTTTATTCATTGAAGAATTCAAAGTATCCACTGAAAGGCTTTCATTGTATTTTTCGATATTTCTTCTTAAATATAAACATAAGCAATCCGTTATTAAATAATTGTTAATAATTTTGAATTGATTAAATTTTTTCTTTACTTTTGTTATTTCACTATTTTGTTTTAAAATGCTTATTTAACAATCCGTTATAAAATATTGTTAGTAGTTTTAAATTAGTTAAAAAAAAACTTTTCGTTTTGTTATTTCATTATTTTGTTTTAAAATGCCTATAAAAATCTTATAAGCATATAATTTGAGTATGATTAAAAATAATGTTTTTCGAATAGAAGAAGTAATACAATACTAATAATTAGAATAAAAATAATAATGTTAAAGATAATAACATGCCAAAAAGTTCATTTATTGAAGAATTCAAAGTATTCACTGAAAGGCTTTCATTGTATTTTTCCATATTTCATTTTAAATATAAACATAAACAATCCATTATTAAATAATTGTTAATAATTTTTAAAAAAAATTTTGTTTTGTTATTTCATTATTTTGTTTTAAAATGCTTATATTTAACAATCCCTTATGAAATAATTGTTAGTAATTTTAAATTGATTAAAAAAAATTTTTTACTTTTGTTACTTCATTATTTTGTTTTAAAATGCTTATGTAACAATCCGTTATGAAATACGTCAGAAATTTTAAACTGATTAAAAAAAATTTTTTTTTTGTTATTTCATTATTTTGTTTTAAAATGCGTATAAAAATCTTATAATGTGTAATCCTTTTTTTCAGATAATCCTGTAAAATAATTCTACTTAAGCTTCGGAGGAGAATGAGGATCTATTATTTTAATGATTCTCAGCAATTTTCTCATCTTATCTGTGTACGCTTAAAAATTTATAATACTCGAATTGAGTACTTCGAAACGACTGAGGTAGGTGATTGTTTTTTATTTTGTTACAAAATAATAATACATCTAATAATGTAGCTTAATTAGAGATCCACCCATGTCGACTTTCTAAAATGATGGAAACTAACTTTTATTGATTGAAATATTCTAAACATAAATTCTTCTAAAAACTTAGTTTTATTTTAGCTAATCCCGAGGATAAATGTTTAACATAACCTACAGTTAAACACTGAAAATCGGTTGTTCTTGCCTGACTCCACAAAATTATAACTGGTGTTATTTGAAGAATTTTTAGTTTAAGTTAAAATGTTAAAAATGTAATACTTTTTAGCAATTGTATGTTACAAAACAAAAACGACAGTTATCTACATTGTAAAAAAAATTCTGGATCAAATCACGTAAAAAGTAACAGCATTTATCGTGACGGTACTTTTTGTTGTAAAATAAATTTTTACGGGAACAGGTTGTGGACTGTAATTTTTATAGCAATAATTACCGTAAAATCTCTGAATCACTCTAATTAGATAAATATAACCGTATAATATTATTAAATATAAGTAAGTTATAAATAAATATTACTGCAAAAATTACGGTAAAATATTTTACGGTAGAAATGGATTTCACAGATGTTGGATCCAAAGTGCCGGTATAAGTAAGTTATAAATAAATATTACTGTAAAAATTACGGTAAAGTATTTTACGGTAGAAATGGATTTTACAGATGTTGGATCCAAAGTGCCGGTATAAGTAAGTTATAAATAAATATTACTGTAAAAATTACGGTAAAGTATTTTACGGTAGAAATGGATTTTACAGATGTTGGATCCAAAGTGCCGGTATAAGTAAGTTATAAATAAATATTACTGTAAAAATTACGGTAAAATATTTTACGGTTGAAATGGATTTTACAGATGTTGGATCCAAAGTGCCGGTATTTTATACCGTAATTTGATGCAGAATTTTGAAGTTTAGAAAAGCCCATAAATAATTTATTTTTGAGTAACCATGAAATAATAACAGAAAAAAAAACTTGGTGAAAACATTTTTATTTAATATGGGGTTGGTTACAGATATTATTTACATTTACTTATTTATTTTCGTGTTTCCATTTGAAACTTAACATAACAATCGCTATAAAATATGCCAATAAAATATGTTCTAAAAATAATAAAACCAATATGATACTACTGCTTTTATTAAACATGTTTAGTTTAGAAATTGCATTATTTGAAAAAAAGTTAACAAGTTTTAATAGCTCACTTAAAATTTTTATTTAATCATTAAATCGGTTAAAAATAGCGTTTATTTTTTCTGCACATCACACCTCTGTTGAAAATTGATGCAACTATTTTTCGAAAACGTGAAACAAATTTCATAAATTTGGACAGTTTGAAACATTAACTTTTCTCTATAATTTTTAAAATACTTAAGTGTTACTTGATATTAATGAAGCAAAAGCCGAAATTTACTAAATAATAAGCTTAATAAATCATTTACTTTTACGATGTAAATAATGAAAAATATATTTATTGTACTTTATTCATACTTTTATTAACAAACTTTATTTTAATTATTCTGTGTCAAAAACCATTAACTATAAACAAAAATATTTTTTTATTTCTTTTTGTCGCTCTTAACAATGAAAAGTTAGTTGATGGGTAAGATATCGGTTACCTTCTTTATGAAAACTCCTTTTACTCTGATAGATGGCGCTGTGGGCCAAGAATCAAGTTGCATATTATATAACAAGTCTCACTGTAAAAAAGAAGCAGGGGGAGGCTACTGGCTAATATGGTTGCAAATTCTGGTGGTTTACCTTTCTCACAAATTGGACAACCCCAAAAAATTCAGTTTACCTTCCTTACACCAGAAAACTTCCTATCATTTTTTGACAGAATTAAGTATAAATAAAATATTTTATAATATATTGAACTTGGCAAAAGCAAGAATTTTAGCCATCAATAAAAAAAAAAGTAGAATATATGTTATCATTAATATATTACGCATAAACAGATTATATTCAAAGCAGTAAAGAAAAATCTTTAAAAAAATGAAAGTTTTAAAAATATTACTTTTTTAGAATTATTATTTTTATTTGTAATGTATCTCTTAGGTATGATACATCAGAATATTCGTTTATTTACTTATTTATTTTTTTAATTCTCGACCGTGAACATATACCGAATTTGAAAACGCTTCATATTATTTCAATAAAGTGTCTAAAAGTGAATGCCTTTTAAATATTTCCATTATAGTGAAAGTCTACTATTCTGAATCTTACAAATTGTAAGTTTTTTTTTTTTTTTTTTTTTTATCAATTTGTATTTTTTTCAAATCTAATATCTGATGTATAACGGCCTTGCGATTATAAATCAAGTTCGGTTTTTTTTCTTCTCTTTTACAATATAAGGTTAGAGGATGAGTTGTATACGATATATATGGCATGATGGTTAGATTTAATAGGTATAATGAGTTAGGTATGTGAACAGCAGTTTAATGCCTTTGATAAGCCATACGTTTTCAAATTGTTCAGGATCTCTTTTTTGGTGAAAGACACCAAGATTGCCATGTAAACAATGCGACTCTCTGCTGCCATCGTGAATATTCCGGAAACCCGGAAATTACTAATCTGAAAAAATTACTAAGGAACAATTTAATGCCAAGCTGTCACCTTTGGAAAAATATAACTTATCGCTATCGCTTCAAGCCATTTAATTATACTTAGTTTTCATCTAAGGAACTATTTTGGATTATCACTCATTTCTCAAAACTTTCAACCCCAATCCCGATACCACTTAAAAGTTTTTTTTTAAACATTTACTGTAAAAGAATCATGAGTACCTTATGGCGGGTCAAAACTCCCTTTTGGTGAGTTTATTCTTTTAGAAATTCACTTTTTATTTTTTGTGTAAATATCGTCTACGTAGTTGTTTCGTTGTCGTTTGAGTAGCAAACATGTGAATTAAAATGAAGTTTTTATTGTTCTTAACCAATCTTTCGAAACATAAAATGAATTTTGTATAATAGTAAGATTATTAAAGAACCAAATTCAGGTGCATAATATAATTTATTTCTGTCACCATACGCTTTCACTTCAGTAAATAAAAATATAATTGCTTTTCTTTACTTAAAGGAAAAAAGAAATATAAGTATTTATTATTTCTTGAAAACTATTATTTATAAAATATTCATTGAAACTTTAATTAAAATAGATATCAAGTAATACATTTACCGTCAGCTGGTTTGCATAAAAAGAATAAACAAATCAAATTTCTTCCCGTCCTTGACCTTCATGGCTGTTGAGACATTACGAGCCATTTTCTTTTCTCTTCGTCATAAATAATGTCTCTTTCACTCAGCTTCGGCACTCTTGTAATTCTTTTTTCCTCGTTGTTTATCGCTTGAGCCTTTGTAATCGTCTGCGGTGAAAATAAAAAAAGAAGGTCGTAGTTAAAGGGAAAATACGAAAAAGAATATTGAAAGAGAAACAATGTTCATACATTCTAACGGTACCATCTGTTATTCGAATGGTTGTTAGATTATTGTCGTGTCAATCAATGCAGATTGAAGGAAAATAAGTTAGTTAATGTCACCTATCCATGCATGCCTTGTCTGATTGTTGCCAAGAGTAGAAAATATATTACTTTTATCGTCTGGATTTTAATTCCAAAATTTTGCAAATATCGTTTTCTCTTTTTTACGCTATCATTAATATAGTTTTTATTTTCTAGATTGTATTCTTTCTAAGTTAAATAAAAAAGATAATTTTTCTTTAATATTTTTGTTATAAATCTATCCGACTTATTACGCCATCATTATAGCTCTAATTTATTTTATTATTATTTTTTTATCTTTTATACTTATTTTAAGTAAACTAAAGTAAAAAAGTGATTCTTTTTCTTTCAATTTTTTTCCGTTTTTCTTTTATTTCTTGAAGAAAAAAAATTGTGATTTTTAAATTTTTTTTAATTCATTTTTACTTATTTGATTTCCTTCTATCAATCTATAATAAAATGAAAAAGCGACTTTTCTTCCAATATTTTTCTTTTTAATTCATAATTTTTACACAATTGTTTATTTAGTTTTCACTTTTTAAATTATAATCCTACAAATACTAAAATAAAAGAGCAATTTATCTTCCGGTCTTTTAGATTTTTCTTTTAATTCGTAATATTTCTGTACATTAATATTTAGCTTTGGCTTCTTAGATACTATTCTTCCAAGGTATAACTAAAATCGAATTGTGAAAATGATTAGAAAGATACACCGTTCACATAATTTTAAATTTAATTTGCGTTTTTTTTTTTTTTTTTTTTTTTTAAAGAAAAAAAACGTTGTATACGTTGGCATTCAACTGTGTGATACAAGAATCCGTCGTTGTTTTAACCTTCACATGCTGTTGTACTTGATTAGCTATCAATTGCCTCAGATCGAGTGTTATTTCTTAAGAGAATGCCTCCGTAAATATATCGATTCTTAATGCGGAAAAATGTTAAAGACCCTGCTGAACATAAAAAGAAAAAAATTTTCTCACCAAATGTACCTTAACATGGCCCTTTAGTGATAAAAACAACACTAATCGGTTAACACGGTTGACAGGGAACAAAAACAACCAATAGGATTTGTAAAGCCTGTTTTTGTTCACTTCTCAAATTTGACTACATAGTTGTTGACCCTAATTTTTATTTTGTGCTAAACCTAACTATTTAAATGGCGAAGAATAACATTTGCAGAATCTCAATCAGACTAAATAAACTTATTGCTTTGTTGCGATATTTTTGTATCTTTCATTAACCGAGTTACAAAAACAACGTTTAAAAAGGAACATTACTGTTTTCTTAAAAAACAGGATATTTTTTTTATCAGCTTATTGATCAAGTAAAAATATGAATACATATATATATATATATATATATATAAAGAGAACTTGGGGAAATATATTAATGAGCCACAATTATTGAAAACTGACATTTTTTACTTCAAACTGTTCCTTAGTATCGTTTTCAGTGGGTAGTTTACAAATGACTGGAATATTCACTAAATGGCAGCACAAGGAGCAGAAACATATTATTGCCTTCACATAAATCTTTGTTGTTTTACCCTTACTCTTTTTATCCCATTGCAGAGTTGAAAGTAAGACGGCAAACGGGAAAAAACTGGTACTAAAACCATTTTATTCTGGAATTCGTGAAAAGTTGAATAAGTACTTACTGTTCTAAGTTATGAACTATCCATTGCTATTAATTTTTTACGGGTGAAAGACGGTCCAGACGTTGTAGCTGATAGAAAAAAACTTGATTAGTCTTGGATACAAGACTATATACAAGCTATATATATAAATACAAAAAAAAAACAAGAAAAAATGTTTTTTTTTTTTTTTTAAATTAAAATTTTGGAAAACAAAATAAGGGAAAGATATATTCTCGTCGTCAGTTCACACGACTATATCCGCTAAATAGAGTGCTTTCTAATATGGTATTAATATAGCCAAAGCAAAATATATTAATATAATAGTTATACAAATGTTCATACAGCTTTTTTGTCTCATTATTATTATTATTATTATATATATATATATCACGTAGGCTGATTTTGATGCTTTGGAATCTTGTTATATTATTATAAATGTCGATTTCTTAGTTAACGACTTGACTTCCTGACTATCGCTCCATATCGCTTTGAAAAAAAAATTCCCTAGTTTGACACAGGGTTACCGTGCTTTTTGTAGTTTCGGTAAATACTTCACGTCATTTTAAATTATATTATTATTGAAATATTTTAGTCTACTTATTGAGCTTGTAAATATTACTTCATCTTATTAACTGTTTGTAATTAGTATCGCCAACCATTCTCTTTACGTTTTGATGAATGTACGAAATGCAAATTACAAATTTTGTATTTCTAATGAAGGAAATTCTTTACTTTGTTTAAAAAAAAGAAGAAAAAACTTATTATTATTTATTATCTTATTATGAAAATTTATTACACAACCTATTATTATTTTAAATTTTATTGTTACAATTAAAATTTTTTAGTCTCCTTATTTTCTTCTCAACTATCATTCTATCTTATTTTTATTTCTTAATATTTTGTAATTAGTGTCGCCAACCATTTCGCTTTACTTTTTGATGAATGCACGAAATGCAAATTACAAATTTTGTATTTCTAATGAAGGAAATTCTTTACTTTGTTAAAAAAAATTAAAAAAAACTTATTATTATTTATTATCTTATTATTATTTATTATCTTATTATAACAATTTATTACACAACCTATTATTATTTTGAATGTTATTGTTACAATTAAAATTTTTTAGTATTCTTATTTTCTTCTCAAATATCATTCTATCTTATTTTTATGTCTTAATATTTTGTAATTAGTATCGCCAATCATTTCGCTTTACTTTTTGACGAATGTGCGAAACGCAAATTACAAACTTTGTGTTTTTAATGAAGGAAATTCTCTACTTAGTTTAAAAAAAGATAAATAAAAATGAAAAAAAAAAAAAAAAAGAAGGAGAGAGTTGAGTGATAACAAAGCATTTATTGTTAAGTAATAACAAAGGACAATTGGCATAAAATTACACGAAAACTCTATTTTTCTGTAATCAAATTTGCCAAAATGGTCCGATAAAAATCACCTAAATGTCGAAAATTTAATGCGATTCAGGAAAACAAATTTACATCATGCAAAACACAACCTTTTCAATACTTAGAAGAAAACAAAAAAAAATTCGCATGTTAAAGACAAGGATGTGCCGTAGTTGAAACAATATGTCTTTCCGCCAGATAATTGTATTCTATCCTTGTTTATAAGTAAACATGATAATTTCATATTTACAATTAAATTGTTATCAGTGGCACATTTTCCTTGAAAAATAACATGTCTGGTATCAAAATTAGGTGATTTTTTTTATTTTTTTATTTTTTTTTTTGTATTGAAGGGTTATTATTGATTCATCATGGGTGTTGTGTCACATATAATTAGGCTCGTGATTTTGTCTAAATTAAATACATATGAATAAAATTGTGTCATACAATTTCTATTTCGTTTTTGTTCTTTGATTTTATATTAAATATCCTAATTTCCTCTAATGAAATAATCAAGTATAATTTACATACAGTAATTAAAATATTCATCGGCAATACAATCCAGTTTAATTAGACTACCGATGGAGTAAACTCTGTATTTATTCTTTATTAACTCTGTAAATTAATAAACTCTGTATTTAATTATTTACAATATGTAAAAAAAAGCGTACAGCGTGTTTCAATATTGATTACAGCGCATATAGATATAAATGCGTTTATTCATGAAATCATTTTTTAAAAAAAAATGAAATTAACGCATTAGGAATCATGAAAACTTAAGTGTTATCAAAGAATGACGAATTATTATGAAGTTGAATCACTGTGTATACTAAAAAAAAATTCCGATTCAAATTACGTTATAAAATACCGGCATTTTGTGTGCGTCATCATTAAAATCCATTTTAACAAAAAAATCAACTTTTACTGTAAAATATTATACCTTAATTTTTACCATAATAATTATTTATTGAGAGTGATTCGGCGATTTTACGGTAATTATTATTGTAAAATTTACGGTACATAAGATATTTTTGTTCCTCAACATGTTCCTGTAAAAATGGATCCAGGGCTGACACTCAGGATGCCAGTACTTTTTATCGTAATTTGAACCTGTATCGTACAGTACAGTACAGTATCGTTCAGTTTTTTTCACGTTGTATTCTTACAATTGAAAAAGATTTTATTCTTTTTAAAGTTTAGTTTAATTTTGCCTGCGTTAATCTAATGGCGCGCTGTTATATCATTGTCGTAATTTTCTTTTTTGCGATGGAGAATCTGGCATCCCGTGAACGCGTCGAAACATTTTAAGATCAAAAGGTATTATAGTAGTAAGGCACAGTTTTTTAAATCAAAATTCACTATAGTATTTTATCTAAATAGGTATTACACAAGTTTCAGGGATTTCAAATCGATTACAGCACAATCTACACATATCGCTAACGTGGAAACCACTGATTTTCATAAAATACTCCATTGAGCAATTTAAAAAATGTGGCTTGTCAATATATTATTCCAAATCCTCCCAGAGTTGACATTAAAACAAATTTCAAGAAGAAATCTTAATAAATACACATTATAACTAAAGAAACAGTAAACAAGCGAAACAAATAAAAACGTTATCAAAACAAGACGAACTAACATTGAGGTAAATCACTGTGAAACTTTGATTTCAAGCAACTAAATCAGTTTGATTGTCAAATGAAAGTGAAAGGCAGTGCAAAGAGTTTAATTTTAGAATCATCTTATAATTTTACATTCTAATCAATCTGGTTATTTTGATATTATTCTCATAATTCTCAAGGGAAAGTTGTTGTATCAAGTTGTTGAAAGCTTTTGACTTCTAGAACTTCAGGATCAAATATTCCGCAATCACTTCATTGTATAAATGATCCAATCAATATGTTTCAATAATGCTAAATAACTTCAAAAACATATTTTTTAGTCGATTGTAAACTTTACTGGAAAAATAAAATTTCCCTATAAAAAGATTAATAGTCGAAGTTAAAGTATTTTCTCCCTTGAATGTCAAAAGATTAACACTTAATTTACGACTTTGTAACAAAAAACTGCATTAAGGTAAAGAAGTGCACAAAAGTATCAGAAGAATAAAAAAGAAAAAAAGAACTTTTAATTTAGTGATTTGTGTTTAGTTTCAAAACGGTAAATGAAGACGATAACAAAAATATACGACATTTTTTTTTTATTTCCCTTGATGTAAAAAGGACAAAAATTATACTAAACCCACTCTTAAATGCACACGCTAGGTTTAACTTTCGAATTAAAGCTTTAAACAAATCAAACAAAAAAACATTTTTTGAATTCAATTTATTTTGTTTAGACACGCATACTAAAGCCCAATGCCTTTTTTAGGGAAAAAAAAACTTGCAACCTCAAGAGGTTTTCTGGAAAAGGTTAAAGAGGTAGAAATAATGAAAAAAATCTAAAAAGATTTAAAGTTAACTTTGGGAACATTCTCAACTTTTTCTCCTGTTCGTTCGTAAAACTTTGGCAAGCGTGTAATTACACCTGGCGCTCCTTATTTACGTTAAGTGGAACAAAACATTACAACAACAAACAAGAACACGGCGAAAAAAAAAGTTAAAAAAGAACAAAGCTAAAAATTTTAGTACGACAGTTTTCTTTTGAAAAATGTTGCTACCACCATTTTTTATTATTTGAGGCGGTTTATTTATTATTTTGTTGTTATTTTTTTGCTACTCTTGCTACAAAAGGACTAGAGAACTGCGAGAACTTATAAAAGCAGGGGGGTAGTAAATAGGATGGGGGTGAATGAATTGCGCAACGGACGAATCCAATTGAGGGTGTCACTCCATGATGGAATGGTCCCTTGGGGTTGGGGGTGGAATCAAGCGTGGGTGGATGGTAGGGGGTGTTCCAGCAATGACATAAGTGGCCGTGTAGAAAGATAATTGTGTCCTAGAGTAGAGAGGGGCGAAATACGGATTGAGAGAACAAATTTTAGGAATGGAGTCTGTCAGATTGAGGTCGAAGTGACAGAACGGTTGTCTAGCTCCAAAACAGCTTCTTTTCTGCAAGCGAAGTTTTTGAATTTATTTTTAAATTTAATGAGTAATGTAGAATAAATTTAATTGTATAGTTATCTATAATAATTGTACATTTAATTAAGAATTTATTTAATTGCTAAGTTTCCGAATAAGAATAAATTTAACTAGCAATATTTGATTGAAAATCGAGATTAAATTGTCAGAACGATTTAGTTCCATAACAGTTTCTTATGTCCAAACGAAATTCTTGAATTTATTTTTAAGTTTAATGTAGAATAAATTTAATTGTATAGTTATCTATAATAATTGTACATTTAATTAAGAATATATTTAATTGCAAAGTTTTAGAATCAGAATAAATTTAACTAGGAATATTCGATTGAAAATCGAGGTTAAATTGTCAGAACGATCTAGTTCCGTAACAGTTTCTTTTCTCCAAACAAAATTTTTGAATTTATTTTTAAGTTTAATGAGTTATGTATAAATTTAATTGTATAGTTATCTATAATAATTGTACATTTAATTGAGAATATATTTAATTGCTAAGTTTTCGACTAAGAATAAATTTAACTAGGAATATTTGATTGAAAATAGAGGTTAAATTGTCAGAACGATCTGTTTCCATTGCAGTTTCTTTTCTCCAAACGAACGTTTTGAATTTATTTTTAAGTTTAATGTAGAATAAATTTAATTGTATAGTTATCTATAATAGGTGTACATTTAATTACGAATATATTTAATTGCAAAGTTTTCTAATTAGAATAAATTTAACTAGGAATATTTTATTGAAAATCGAGATTAAATTGTCAGAACGATTTAGTTCTATAACAGTTTCTTATCTCCAAACGAACGTTTTGAATTTATTTTTAAATTTAATGAAGGATGAAAAATAAATTTAATTACATAGTTATCTATAATAATTGTACATTTAATTAAGAATATATTTAATTGCAAAGTTTTAGAATCAGAATAAATTTAACTAGGAGTATTTGATTGAAAATCGAGGTTAAATTGTCAGAACGATCTAGTTCCGTAACAGTTTCTCTTCTCCAAACAAAATTATTGAATTTATTTTTAAGTTTAATGAAGGTTGAAGAATAAATTTAATTGCATAGTTATCTTTAATAATTGTACATTTAATGAATAATGTATTTAATTTCAAAGTTTTTTGAACAATAATAAATTTAACTAATAATGTTTAATTGCTAAGTTTAGTTCCACTACAGTTTTCTTTCTCTGAACGAAGTTTTTTAATTTATTTTGAAGTTTAATGAGGGAGGAAAGAATTAATTTAATTGCACAATTTTCCATAATATTTGTGCATTTAACTAAGAATATATTTGGTTGCAAAGTTTTATAACAATAATAAATTCAACTTAATATTTAGTTGAAAACCAAGGTAGAATTGTCAGACAGTTATTTGGTTTGCAATACAGCTTTTATTCTGTGAGCGATTTGTTTGAACTTTTTAAAAAATTTTACGAATTATGTTTAACTTTAATGAAGGATGAAGAATAAATTAAATTGAAAAGTTTTTGCGAACTATTATAAATTAAATGCATCATTTAATTTAAAATTTAATTCCAACAGAGCTATGTTATGCTAAGACAGCTTCTTTCCTGTATACAAAGGTTTTGAGTTTAAATTTTTTTTAAATTTTTGTTTGACTTTTATGAGAGTTATGAAATATTTTGATTGGGAAGTTTTCTCTAGCATTAAAAAGTTGTGTATATTTAACTGTTATAACTTTTTCTTAAAGCAACTGTTTTGAGTTGGAAAAAATTTTGAATTTATGCTATGTGTTATGCTATATTTCAGTAAAAAAATATTCTCTAATAATAAACTTAATATTGAATAACTTTAATTGCGAATTCGATTTAGAAGTGACGAACTAGTTAATTCCAATAAAGCATCTTTTATTTCTCTAAGTGACGGTTTTGAGTTTACAAAAGCGAGTCTTTTATGACAGTAATAGAATAATTTAATTGAAAAATTTTCTCATATAATATCAATAACGTGGAATAACTTAAATTGCAAAGTCGATTTAGAAATAATAGAATTAGTTACCGCCAGTCCAGTTCCAATACAGTCCCGTTTTCATGAATAACAGTTCTGAATTTAAATTAATTTTGAAATTTAGGTTTAACTTTAATGAGTGATGTAGATTTGATTGAAATTGTACAATTTGTTTCTCATAACAATAAATTTAACATTCAAAATATCTTAATGACTAAATTTATTTAGTAATATCTACACTGAAGAAAAAAAACATGATCAAAACCACCAGAATATGGTAAAGTTTACCGCGTTTCTGCCTCTATGGGAAAACTAAGAGCTAGGTAGTTTTAACCGAAGTGCTTTGTTAATGATCTTGGAAAGTTAACAATAAAATATGGTTTTATCATGCGTGACAAAATTGATAAATCAAGTAAATTTTGCAGATTTTATGATGTAACTTTAGATCAAGGCATAAAAACCGTTTATTCGGATAAATTTACTTTTCAGTTCCGTATTTTTCTCTAGATTTGAAGTGATAAGAACTAAAATTTTGAAAAACAGAATTTCCAGTAATTCATTACCGTATGAATGCCAAATCAATGGTTTAAATACCTATATCATTATCGTACAGTAGTGTAATTTTTCGCGAATTTTTTTTCTCCATTTAACAATAATCTATGAACAATTTTAGTCATTTGAATGTTCTTTTGAAATAAAAGGGGGGAAAATGCATATATATTGAGAATTTTATCATATTATTAATTTTAGGTGGCAACAGACTCGTGGGAATCAAAACAATTTTCATTTCCGGTTGACAGTATCATGGTGGTAAAAGAAAATATCCTCGCGAGTAGCTCAGGTATTCCTTATCAAATATTCCCACCTGTCGAAAAATACACCTAAATGAATCGTGAATGAAAAAAACAAACCGTGTGTATGCTTTGTAGATCATAAGTCGCTTCATCTGTTAGCTAATTGTCCTGTTCATCCTCCGTACTTGGCGAAAAGCAAAGCATTATCTTCCATCAACAAATAAGCACATCCTGTGAGGAAAGTATTATGCATTTTGAAAAATATCAGGAATTTTTTTCTTCATAGAAAATGCAATCTACCGTAAACGATTTTGGCGTGTCCGTGGTTTGTTAACCAATTTTAGGCATTTAACAGGTATCGTTTGGCTCACGAAGCATTTATCAAAGGTTACTAAATAAGAACCATGCATAAATGATTTAAAAACAATAAACATATATTAGTAACAAAATAAATATTTGTTTTATGAATTAAACATATCTTTATACTGCTAAGTGTTTTTCAATAATAACGTAATTTTGCTTTTTGTAAGTGATATTTAGATTAAAGTTAGCGATAGAATTTTAAAAAAAAATTTTGTTTTAGAAAAAACTTTTTTTTTTAAACAGACTGAAAAGGAGAAAATAAATTTAGTTATGTTAGACCTAAAACGAAAAATGTAGATCACATCAATTTTGGAAGACTTAGGAGGGTTATGGTATATGTTAATTACGATGGTGATACTCCCTACGTTTTACGTTTCAAGTCTGACAAACCAACCTTCTTAAACTACTTCATAAACGTAGTGTTTAAAGTTTTAAACTTTATTATTTTTCTCATTTTAGTTTTGTATCTTTCAGTTTAGTTTACGTTGGCAAGTTGTGAAAATTTCTACTTGCGATAAATTTTACTTGAATCATTTATCAATTATGAATTGCACTTGCATCAAGCACAGAGTTCCAGTTAAACTTTCAGCTCTCTGACTAATCGAAAAATGATCGAAATTTTCTTCTATGATTTATTCTAATTAGCTATAAAACAATGATATAAATTCTATATATAGTGGTCAGGCAACACTTGAGATTCTTATTATGAACCAACAATATGTTTCAGTTCAGTTTTGAAAATTCTAACGAGTCAAGAAGTGATTGAAATTTTGGATTGGTGATATTATGATAATAAATTCTGAGTTGTGAAGCAATTGAGACTTGTATTGTCACCTGACTCCGGAACTCTTGGAAAGATTTATTTGATCAATTTGGTTAGGAAGGGAAATGTTTTTGATTATATAATTGGTGAATAATAATTGGTGATAAATAATTGGTGATAAATAATTGGTGAAATGTTTTTAAATTACAAAACCATTTCTCAATTAATTGAGAACAAAATATTTTTTTTTAAAAATATCTCGTACTCTTACGGGAATAGTAAGATTGATTATTGGTAAAATAAACAAGAAATTCTCTAAACATTCTGTTTCTTAGAAAATCATCACTTATTCCATGGAGCTTACTGGAGTTTAGTCGGGCATATCACCACGAGGGTTAAGTTGAACTATTGTTAATGTTTATTGTTGATGTGGATCTTACTTTTATTTGCTTTTCGCTGCAAAAGATATGGGAAGTGGTTTTACTAATGACGTGTGGAAGTGTTTGTTTTTCATCGATGACAATTACAGTGTCCAGTATACGCATCAGAGATCATATGTGTAGATGCTGACCATACTATTATAAATATAGAATAAATTTGCAGTTGCATTTTTGTTTGCTTTAAATGTTTATAGTTATTTCAATTAAATTGTGCGTTGATAATCGTGCATTTGCGTTGATCTAGCTTGAAAAATTTCGTGAGAACTGAAAAATTTACGGTCTTTGCAGCCAAGAATTAGATTTTTTTTCTCGTGTATTTTTAAATTTTTTATTTTTTTTACCGAATACATGCGTTGTTCGTGAATCAATGTTTTTATTTAAATGACAATAGAAATGGATGATGTTATTATATGTTTTTGCTAGTGATGTTGCAAGTTCATGCTTCTTGGTGCTATTTGCTTTAATTTCAACTTAATGGTAATCATTAGATATTATAAATAAATTACCTTAAAAGCTTTTACACAAAATAAATTTCAACCACCACAATTGTCACCCTATAAATTCTATTTAGTTATTTCTTTTTACAGAACCCTATCAGTTTAATTCATTCATTGTGGGTAAAGTTATTAACTATAGACTTTATGAAAAAAAATTGTTGTTATCTTCAATTATCTTAGCTTATTATTTACTGTCATTTTCTTTTTGCTTTAGTCTATAATTCCTCGTAATGTGTGAAACCAAAAATCTGATTGTGGCTAACGTTAATTATGATGATAAACCATGTTAGCCTTAACAAAAAAAGTATTAGTTTCCTTAGAAAAGTGATTATTTACTATTTCTTTCTTTCTACTTTAGTCTATATTCCCTCGTAATGTGTGAGACCAAAAATCTGATTGTGGCTAACGTTAATTATGATTATAAACCATGTTAGCCTTAACAAAAAAATGTATTAGTTACTTTAGAAAAGTGATTATTTACTATTTCTTTCTTTCTACTTTAGGCTATATTCCCTCGTAATGTGCGAGACCAAAAATCTGATTGTGGCTAACGTTATGATTATAAACCATGTTAGCCTTAACAAAAAAAGTATTAGTTACCTTAGAAAAGTGATTATTTACTGTTTCTTTCTTTATACTTCAGTCTATATTCCTTCGCAATGTGTGAGACCAGAAATCTGATTGTGGCTAACGTTAATTACGGTTATAAACCATGTTAACCTTAACAAAGTATTAGTTACCTTAGAAAAGTGATTATTTACTGTTTCTTTCTTTCTACTTTAGTCTATATTCCCTCGTAATGTGTGAGACCAAAAATCTGATTGTGGCTAACGTTAATTATGATTATAAACCATGTTGGCCTTAACAAAAAAAGTATTAGTTTCCTTAGAAAAGTGATTATTTACTATTTCTTTCTTTTTACTTTAGTCTATATTCCCTCGTAATGTGTGAGACCAAAAATCTGATTGTGGGTAACGTTAATTATGATTATAAACCATGTTAGCCTTAACAAAAAAAAGTGTTAGTTACTTTAGAAAAGTGATTATTTACTGTTTCTTTCTTTTTACTTTAGTCTATATTCCCTCGTAATGTGTGAGACCAAAAATCTGATTGTGGCCAACGTTAATTATGGTTATAAACCATGTTAGCCTCAACTAACAAAGTATTAGTTATCTTAGAAAAGTGATTATTTACTGTTTCTTTCTTTCTACTTTAGTCTATATTCCCTCGTAATGTGTGAGACCAAAAATCTGATTGTCGATTTGAAAAATTATCGTTGCCACAGGAGACAAAGAAATTTCGAAACACCTAAAAGGCGTCGAGCAATGACCAAACGATTTTTCTTTACGCGTTGTTTTCTGCCAAGCGATAACTGATGGTAGGTCCCATGTTACCCAGAATAGAAGCATTTGTCTTTTTCTACGGTGGTCCGCCCTGCGTTTATTTTTCATCGCATTACTCTGTTTACAACTTTGAGTAAGCAACGGGTATTTCAACTCCTCCAGCTAGAGCTTTTTAATTTTTTTTTTTACTTCTTGTAGAATCGCATGGCATCTGTTGTGCTTTCTATGTTATGTTTATAATTCTTCTTCTTATTTCTTAAAGCACATGCCCACTGAGTTATTTTTAGTTAGTTTTCTTCTCGGAACAATTGCATTGTGTTGTTATTGGGATTTTAAAACAGTTTAAGGACTGTGACTAAAGTTACTGTTTACGCAATTTCCAGGAAAAAATGTTACTTGGTTTAAAAGAAAAATGCCATTCAATTTTTTATACTTATCTGTAGTTTTCAATTTTTAAATGTCCTCACTCTAAGAAATAACTTTTGCCGATTCAACAAATTCCATTTTGTTATCTTGACACACCGTCAAGAAATCGTATGAATTTTAGCTAGAAAGTGAGCTTTGAGTTTTTTTTACGATACTTCTCTTAATAAATAATAAAAAATTTTTGGTAAGTCAACAATTAAGTTTTTTTTCATTATTTTTGTTTTATTCTGAAAGTTCTATAGCAGATTTTAATTTGAGTTTTGAACCGTTTGCTCCGCATGACGTGATGGTGCAGGGGTAAGAGTTTCTTTTCGTCAAGATGGGGATGGTTCCGGGTGCTAATTTATAATTCATCGGATTTAAAATACTCGCTTTCTCTTTTTTGTCGATTATTCTCTTGGCTATAGTTGGTTCCAATTATAATACAAGCTTTTATTTCTTTTAAAATTTGCAACCTAAACTAAAATAAAGCCAAGAATCAAGTTATTTTTGCATATTTGTATTTAGGAAAACACCAGACAGAAGAGCATGTTCGTTGAAAGTCGCTGGATAAAAAAATCGCATCCTGGGTTGTTCCTGTGAATGACTGAAAACGGATTCGCACGCATTCCATGTAGTTCATGTTGTATTTAATTAACAACTATGTAATTGTTAGTATTAAGCTTAATATTTTTGACGTAATTCCTGCCCTCAAATAAGTAATTAAGAGATTAATATTGTGCAATAGTTAATAACAAAAGCTTATTAATAAGGAATTCTGTATGCATTGCAAGAATCTACTAAGTTATGATTGCATTAAAATAAGGAATCATTTTTATCACAAAGTAGATTTATAAGCATTAATATAATGCAAAATTTGTCTACGAAAATTCACATGTAAGGAAATGTGTCTCCATAAATGGAATGCACAAATATATAAATGCATTATTGAAGTATTTGCAACAAAATATAGATATATAAAGCTATAATGCATTAATGTAATGTCGAATTCGTTAACAGAAATTCACACGTCGGGAATGGTGCAAAAAATGGAATTCATAAATGCATTGAAATGATAATCATTTTTAACGCAATACACTTGTACGAAGTCATACACGCATTTTAAATTCTGAAACATGAAAACTAATTCACGCATGCATAATTATATATGCTTTATGGTAACATATTGCTGTGAATTTGTGATATTTTTGGATTGCTGCACATTCTAACACATTGATGCAGTTTTGAATGCTGTATTCTGCATTGAAAGAATGCAGCAGCAATATATCAGAATGCAATGCTGTGAATACGACTGTAAGAGGGAAAGATTATTCTGAAGTCAATCAACTTTCCCCAGGCAATATAGCTATCAGCCATAATAAATTTTATTTGCCCTTTTTCGCCATTTTGCTTTTTCCTTTTTAAAGGTGTATTTTTCTGTTATTATTTTAGAAGCCTTAGTAAAAAAAAAATGGGGCCTTTTTTGTTTTTGCAATGGTTATGGGCCCCAAGTTAAGGTTGTAAGAGGCCCTGGTGAACCCCCTTCCCCTCAAAACTAACAAAGCCGGCATCTTGCAGATGCTCTCTGAGGGAAATAAAGGGACGAACATCGGCAGACCCCTCGATAAGATTTCATAGCTGACCTTGACTTTAGACGGTGGAAATGTCTTAGAAAATGAACTTTTTCATCTACCTCCTTTTTTAGGAATTCTGGAAACCAGCATGGAGTCTTGTTCTGATTAATAGCTTCGATTAAATTGTTATTTTAAAGTCAAATATATTTTAAGGTCAAAGTTTCTGTTTGACTATACGTTATATGAAATTTCGCAAGTAGTTAAAATGACAGGTTTTATTTAGTGTTAATTTAAAACCTTTTAAATAGGAAAGCGAATTATTTGGCAAATAAATATCGGTGTTTTTTTTTTCTTTTTCTTTTTTGGATTTAAAAATGCTGTTATGTTAGGTTTAAATAAGCTGTTATGCTACTAAATATGATGTGCTATGGCTAAATATATTATGTTAGGTCTAAATAAGCTTTCATGATGTGTCCAAATATGCTAACTATTTTATGTTAGTTCTGAAATATACGATTTTACTTTAAATTAGTATATTTAATTATATAGTATAATTAATTATTAGTATATTTAATTTATATTAAATATTTAGTGCTTAATTTAAAACATATTAAAAACGTAAATATTTTTTAGCAAGTGAATATCAATGTTTTTTTTTTTTAAATCTAAAAATGGTGAAATGTTAGGTCAAAATAAGCTCTTATCCTAGTTTTAAACATGCTATATTATGGCTAAATATATTATGTTAAATCTAAATAAGCTGTTATGCTAGGTCTAAATTTGCTATATTAGGTCTAAATATAGTATGTTATGTCTAAAGTATACTGTTTGATTCTACATTTTTTACAATTTCGCTCGTTAACGTTTAATTGAAACCTATTGCAAAGAAAGAAAATAATATCTTAATCTAGCGGATGATTTTTTAAATTTTTTTAAATTTAAAATACGCTGTAATGTTAGATGCAATGTGCATTACAGCGTGCATTAGGTCTAAATATGTTTATTTAGTATTTAATTTAGGATCTATTAAGTAGAAGAAAAAAAATTTCTTAAGAAACTGGATATTGGAGATTTATCAATAAATAGACTTATTTTTAGTGGATTAATTGATCTTATAATGGCAAAAAAAAAATTTCATACTTATACAATGTTCTATTATAAATAAAAAATTAATAAATGAAACACATGTATCAGCAAAGACGTAATATTTTTTGCTGAAAATATTTATAAACGATGAATTCGATAACTTTTCGAACTTTCTTCTGATTTTCTTAAAAATTAAATAGCTTGTATGCTATGTATCTAATTTTTGTTTACTGAAGTTTTATTGCTTTTATTAAAGTATTTTAATCATGTTGTGGAACATATACCAAATAGATGATATTAAAATTAGGTCTGATAACTTTAATTGAAAAACTATAAACGTTATAAAAAATTTCCTATGAACAACAATATAATATCTATAAACGACGAGTTCGATAACTTATTGAACTTTCATCTGATCGTCTTTAAAATTAAACAGCTTACATCTAATTTTTTTTAATGTTTTATTACATTTAGTAGTTTAAGTACTTTAAACATGTTGTCTAATGTATACTAAATGGTAATATGAAAATTAAATTTTGTAACTTTAATTGTAAAATTATACATGTTATAAGGGCTTAGGGCCTATAAAAAAGACACGTTTTTCAAACTTGCTCAAAAATTTTAATTGAAAATTAATAAATTTTTTAAAAAATTTCTTTAGAAAAACGTTATTGGTCAAACACACGACGATTAAGATGTTTCTGTTAATGAAGTGTTTCGAATAAATTAGGCGGAGTAGAATTTTTCTGATTGATTTTTTGGCTGTGTTCTAGTTAAAAATTTCAAAAACTTGTTAAGTGCCTACCTCGAAACTATACCAAGAAACAGTTTGATGTTAAATATCACCTACGGCAAATGTGTTACTATGTCCCTCAAGCCTATATGCTGTATAGTTTTTTTGTGAGTTTAGTAAAAATAAAAGTTAAAATCGTTGTCTTGGCTAGGATTTCTACTTTTAATTTTTATTGAATAAATACACTTTTCATATGACTTTTGATGTCTAGCATTTTTTGCCTAAAAAGTTACTATAAAAATATTTGAAAATAAACTGTTTTAACTTTTTTGAACTTTTCTGACAAATATTTTTCGATATGTCCCCCCCCCTTTTTTTTGCATTTAAATTAGTCAACAATTATTTGCTTCTATCTTAAAAAGTGTCCACAATCTGTCTTACCCTTACATACCGTAAGTTTTTAAATCCATTATATTAGTAGAAGATTCTCAATACATGTTTCAAGTTCTTTAATAATCACGCATTAAAACAAAAATAACTCCTAGTAATTCCAAATGTCGAACTATGTCATGGATAGCTAAACAGAAGTACACGTGCAGAGTTTTAACACTGGAAATTATTAAAAAGTCAACTTATTGAAAAAAAAAAAAAAAAAAGAAGAGAAGTTTTTTTTTTTAAAAAAAAATGACGTCTTGCCAAAGTACGTAAATCATTAATTAAGTGCCGATTATTGAATAACTACTTAAAATTATGTGGTTCAAAAATTCGTTTTTTATTTTAAGCACATCCTGCCTGGCTAAACCCTTAAAAATGTTTATTAACATTGAAACATAAGATTCTACTTAGTTTTTATTTATTGTTTTATTTTCTCAAAATTTCATCACTATTCAGGATTATTTTTAAAAAAAATTTTAAAATTAAAAAATTATGTTTTTTGAAACTTTGCCTAGTTTGCAAACCATTAATTATGTGCTGATTATATAATAACTACTTAAAATTATATATTTCAAAAATTTGTTTTTATTCTAATACTAAATATCTAAACACTTAAAAATGTTTTTAAAACCTTAGATTCTACTTAGTTTTTATTTTATTTCATAACCGTCGTTGAATAGCTGAATTTTGGGTTTACGACTTACGTTCAACTTCATAGCCTTGTAATTTTGAACCCAATCCAGAAGACAAGGGAATTCCTTTATCAAGTTTTGGAAGAAATTTGCTTTTGTCTTAAACTTTTTGACAGAACTAACCCGCATTTGCGTTACATAGAGAGGAAAACGACAGAAATATTCCTAGGTTACCCTTACTGTAAGGGGACTCTAACCCGTGATCTCTCTACCACTGAGGATAATTTTTCGTCATGACTGTGGTCGGTGCGAGCCGGGTGCGAAATTCGTATCGATCCCATCGATACGAATTTCCAAGCCAGTGTTTCCCAAACTTTTGACTTTTGTGTACCCTTTCTAAATTTTTCGTAACTCTGTGTACCACTAATTAAAAAATGAATGTATTTTTTACTATAAAAAATTGCACAAAAATTAAAAATCACAACTGGCTGTTGATACCACTAATTATTAACTGTTAACTCAACAAAAAATAGCCAATAGAAAAATACGTAATCGTAAATTTTCATGGATAGCTTTATTTTCAAATAAAATTTTGCGAAATTTTTGTTTGTTGCAAGATATGTTGCATTAGAGCGCGTACCCCCGCTAAACTGTTCCCGTACCCCTAGGGGTACGCGTACCACTCTTTGGGAAACACTGCCCTAAGCCACAACGGCTCAGTTTTTATTTATTGTATTATTTTTTCAAGACTTCATCACTATTCAGGGTTCGATTTTTTTAAAAAAATGATGTCTTCTAAAACTTCGCCAAAGTTTGTAAGCCATTAATTATGTGCTGATTATTTAATAATTACTTAAAATTTTATGTTTGAAGAATTAATTTTTATTTTGAACACATCCTAAAACTGTCTGAACCCTTAAAAATATTTATTAACATTAAAACCTAATATTCTACTGTGTTTTTATTTATTGTATTAATTTTTCAAGACTTCATCTCTAAATGGGCTTTCATAAAAAAAAATCTAATTACGTGATATTTTGTAATCAGCACATAAAAAGCATTTTTTGCTTAAAAATCTATAATTAGCCTATAGTTAATATTTTTCAAAAAAAAATTCATAATCTGCTTATAAATGACATTTATTATCTTCAGATTTAAAATTTTTTTTTAATAATATTGACAGTGGCACTCATAATTTTTATTTAGATAGTGGCACTCTTAATAATTGTTGATATGATACAGAAGTTCCTAGAAAGTTTGGTCACCCAACTTTACCAACTGTTATTAAAACTGTTTTAATTTTCGGTTTCTTTTTAATCTTTAGAAGGGCTCTTTTAATTAAAAAAGTAGCAGTTGCTTTCGATTTAAATCAATTCTTTTACAACCTCACCAATAGCCATTGGGTCACGAATGAGCGGTCAAACATTCGATAGAACAATTGACTCGGAGGAGGAAGGATTGTGTACATAGGGGTGCATCCAAGATACTGAATCAGGATTAAGCGCCCTATGCAACTGAAACAAAATTCGATCGAACGACTGGTTACTTCTCGATCGGTTCGAAAAAATGCGTGTTTCTTAATTCAACTGAAACGTTACGAACGTTTTTTATCACGTGACCAGCACGATAGCTTGACTTCGAAGGTTGAGGTTCGATAGAACTTCTCTGACCAATCACAGGCCAGAATTGTATCGTGGTGTTTGTTGACGATTACAATGGCGGATTTTTTACTTCTTTTACGAAACGAAAAAATAAAAAATAAAATCCCGAGATATTTACGGGATTATATGAATCCTCTTGATCTTTCAGAAGAGCAATTTATAAGCCGCTATCGCTTGACTCGAGAATCTTATTTATATGTGTGTGACTTGTTAGAGAGCAAAATAAAGCTAAAGACATCAGGCCATACCGTTGAACAACAGGTAAGATATTTTTGTTTGTTTACTTTTTCTATCTCATGTAAACTGTAAGCAGTAATTTAACATATTTATTACCCATTTTAACTTATATCTTCTATCAGGTCAAAAATCTTAAAAGTTTGTGTAGTAGAAAACATTACCTTGCACTTAGTAAACAGTAAAGGATTACCTTTCACATTAATTTTGAAAAATATTGTCACTGTAATCACTTATGCTATGTCAAAACGCATGGGCCCTAATGGAATAAAAAAATTTATTTACACTTCCGTTTTGTTATTGTTTTAAGTTGCAAAAAAAAACTTTAATGTTTAGTTTTGAATATTATTTTTCATCAAAATATTTATACAGTATAAAATTTCTAGCTTCAAGTTTTGATTTATTTTTAAAGCTATTATGTAATGATTTTAACAAATATTTATTTTAGCAATGAATATATCTAGAAATAAATCATTTACATCATGCCAATTATTTATATCATTTATTTATTTGTGAAAAAATTTGATTTTGAAATAAATTTAAAGATTAAAGAAGTTTAATAGTAGTATATTCTGGAACAGAAACATGTCTGGGCTCTCTCTCTCTCTATATATATATATATATATGTGTGTGTATATATATATATATGTGTGTGTATATATATATATATATATATATATATATATATATATATTAAATAATGGCTAATTTAAACTTTATTTGGTTATTGTGTTTGACAAATTTCTCTAGCATATAAGACCTACTGGTATTAGTAGTACTTTATGTTAAATAAAGTACAATTTCACGAGTGATGGTTTGTAAAAAGAAATTTTTTTTATTAAAATATTATTTAAATAAAATGCTTTTTGAAAAGTATGTATCTATGCATGTGTACTACTTACATCTAGAAGGTAAAGGTATTTTTAGTGTGCACAAAAAAAGAATTATCTAATTGGTAAGGTGTGAATTAAATGTTACACTGTGTGATTATTTTATTTCTTTTTTTGATTTATCATAAGTCACTGTTTAGATGCTCTCAAGAATTTTATTTACTTATTAAAATATTTATATTGTTTGGTTTTCTAGGTATTAATGACTCTCAGTCTACTTGCTTCAGGATCATTCCAAGGCGTGACTGCTGACAGCAAATTTTCAGAGATGTCGCAGTCATCAGTGTCAAGAAGCTTGGGTAGAGTGACGAAAGCTCTAGTGGATATACTTCCAATGTTTATAAAATTTCCTTTTACTGACCAAGAGAAGCGGAACACAAGAATGAAATTTTTTGAAGCTAGTGGCTTTCCAAGACTATTGGGAATAATTGATGGGACACATATACCGATTCAAAGACCGCCATCAGATGACTGGTTTATGTACATAAATCGAAAAAGCATTTTTTCGATTAATGTTCAATTAGTAAGTTAATTTAATTCGTTGATTTTATTATAGTTGTAAATTATTAAAAATTGGCAAAATATACTTTTTGTATTTATGCAGATATGCCGCTCCGGACAGAAAATAAATAATGTGAAGTGGTGGTTTATTTATTGTGATTCTTTGTTTAATAAAATCGATTTTGTAAATTTTTATCCACCACCATTTCAAAGTAATTTGCAGGGTTATATATTTCAGGCTTATATAAAAAATTTTTTTCATAAATTTGAAATTCAGTTTGTAGTTATCTACCCTAATATAATATATTTATTATAAGAAATATAATAAAACAAAAAAATGTTATATAATTAATACTACTACAACATAATAAGGTAGGGACTACTGACAAATTAAAGCTTCTGTTTACTGAAGTTTAGCGCAAGTAAGCACGAGAATAACCGGGATGTTGCCAGTGCTTAACTTTTGATTCCACCCCCATCGGTACTCGGCTACAAACACAAAAGCAAGATATTTTGATTTGAAAAAGAGTATGAATGGGATGTTTTAGCATTTGTGCACCAAAAATCAGCAGTTAGAATTGTGGATTACGTATACTGCTTATTCATTTTTTGACACCCATTTGATTTTTTTTGGTTTGTATTTGAAATTATATTTTGAAAACAGCTACACGCTTCCTTGCAACAGTATTGCTCCCCCATAGGGGGCGTGCACCACAGGTTGGAAACCACTGCTCTACTTGCTTGTGTGTTTATCCCACGAAAATAAAAATCAAAAATACTTAACATTTATTTATTTAGTCTACTTAACATTTATTTTTTTGGTAGTCTACTTATCGACTTAAAATTTATTCTTAGTGTTCTCAAATATTAGCATAGTTAAATTTTATTCAAACTCTTGTGAACCGGAAATCATTAGGAAAATTCGACAGCATCAGAAATATTTTTTTCTTATTTTTAAGAACTTTAGAAGATTTACTAATTTTACTCTACTTCTATTTAGGTATGTGATAAAGATCTGAAAATTTCAAATGTGGTGGCACGGTGGCCAGGTAGTGTTCACGATGCATACATTTGGGCTGCCTGTGAATTGAGGAGAGTATTAACATCAGGCACAGATTATTTAATTGGAGATGCCGGATATCCATTAGAGCCTTGGTTGTTAAAACCCTATGATACTCCCACAACTGCAATTGAAGAAAATTTCAATAAAAGACTAAGATCCCTCCGGAGTTCTGTCGAAAGGTGTAATGGAGTATTAAAATCAAGATTTAGGTGTCTTCATAAATCAGGTGGCAACTTATTATATAGTCCATCTAAATCATGCCAGATAATCATGGCTTGTTGTGTGTTACACAACATTTGCATTGAAAGAAATATTCCTTTGTTGGAGTATATAGAAGATGACAATGATGATGACGAACCAGATGATTTGCCAACAAATACTAGTGTGTATGCTAGAGGGTGTTTGGCACGTAGTTCAATAGCTCAAAATCTAAGCGAAAGATAAAGAATTTTATGACTCTTGTTTGCTAATAGTGTTATTACTTACAAATATGGTATAATAATTGTTTGATGTAGTACATTTTTCTGAATCTTTTGTTTAATATAAAATTTGTAATGTCTGAACAAACTCTGTAATATTGTCTTTATTTAGAATCAGAATTAATTCAAGGAACATCATATTTTTTAATATTAATAAATTGTTTAATATGTTTTCTTTTAATATTAATATAATATAATTAAATATTATAAATTTAATATTAATTTAAAAATTTTTTTCAAAAGCAATTTTATAAGCAGAATATCATAATTCTTTTATTTGCAAGAAATTAGATCAATGTCTTTAAAAAATGTCCTAAAAAATAAAACATTTTTGGTGAACCAAAAAAAAAGGCGTTTTCTTAGTCTACTTGGTAACAAACATGGAAACAAAATTAATATTACAATTTTATTGCTCTGAGAAGCTTTCGGTGTTTAAAAAAATCAGAAAAGATTAGAAACTAATTTGAAGAGATTAGAAACTAACAAACTAAATAAGATTAGAAACTAACAAAAATATAAGACAAAATTATGACTTAAAATTATAAGACAAAGGCAAAATGTATATTGTTCTTACAGAAAAAATAAGCACTGTAATATTTATTACCAAACATCAATTAGTGAATTTCATAAATTTTAAAGCATAAAATTTTATAGATATGTAAAATAGATGGATAAATAAACATGGACATTAGTAATGGTCAAATAAAATAATTTTATTTCATGGAATTTCATTTATCATTTCATCAAAGTTGACACCCATCTTCATGCACTTCAATCTGGTTTTTACTTCCAAAATTCTAGCCATTCTCTCCTTAACTTTCAAGGATCCCCTTTTAAGGTCTAAAAGTTCTTGTACATCTGATCCCTTTTTTAAAGACCGTTGCTTCCTCCGAAATTTTCTTACTCTTGAAGTAGAGCCTGTAATCAAATTTAAAATAGAGATTAAATGGCAAAAGAAAATAGCTTAAAAATAACTTACAAATGATATATGTTTCTTCAATCTAATTTTCATTTGAATGCAGTGAAAGTTTTTTATTAAGCACATGCTTAAATAATTAATTGGAGCTAATATATATTAACTGCCAGCATTTGATAAATTATTTTTTTCTGGGCAACAGAATTACAATTACTTTTTCAAAAACTTATCACATTTAAAAATTTATTTTTGATGATATAACACTTGAACAACAGTCACCACCCTATAATGATCATTAAAGTTCGAAGAATAATGTTTCAGTTGTATAAGGGTATAAAACAATATGACAATAGTTTCATTCTGAATAATTATTTTTTTTCTAATATAATAAATTGAATATTATCAGTCAGAGGTTTACAAAAATTTATATGCTACATCAGAATATAAAACGTGTTTTCATTAATTGTGAGTTCAAATCTGTAGATTTGGGACAGACGTAACTTTTCATAAAGTCACATAACTTTTTGGACTGTATGTTAATTATTAATTTCTTTAAATACATTTTTGACACATTACATTTATGCTTAGCTAAAAATGAAATATGCATGTAGAAAGAAAAGTTATCATCTTTTCATTATCTAAATTATTCTATTTTTTAAATCAACATTTTATAACAGAAAATATTATGACTGTTTAGATCTTAAAAATTAACAACGAAATGCAAATCACAGTGTAATGAAACAATCCACAAAGAGATAATTTTTACTTTTAATAGAAACTGGAGTTTTTTCTGCTTGTGGTGTCATTTCTGTTAAGTTGTATTCCTGGCTAGTAGAGGCCAATGGAGGCACAACTGCTGCATACTGGTTAGATTTACCATCATTAATGAAAACCGAAGAATCAATATCAGAAAACTCAGGCTCCACTGCTGATAATTCTTCGGGAACAACCTAATAACCACAAAGAAAATTTAAAATAATTAAAACCATAATAAAAAAAAAAAATACTATATGTATTTCAGCTATATAATTTTAAAGTAAATATTATTAGCTGATAATAAGTTCTGTTGTTAAAATTTTCAAGCAAATTGCTTAAACTAACAAAGAAAGGACCTAACAAGAGCTGTGTAAAAAATTGAGTAACTGTAAAGCTTTGTTGCAAGAGCAAAAACAGTGACACAGCTAGAAAATTAATAATGTGTGAGATATCTCAATAATAGTTTAATCTTTAGAAATATTCAATCACCATTTTAAAACATCAAATTATATATATATATATATATGGCAAAATCCAGATACTTTTGTTAAAAGAAATTAAATCTAGCGTGAACAATATTTGCTGATAAAAGTTTATAAAGCATTATCTTGATAACTATATGAATATATTTTTTAAAAATAAAATTCGAACCATTACTTGCATTCCTAACTAAATAAATTAACTAATTCTAAGGTTCAGTACTATAAAATTATCAGTAAAAGTTAATAAAAGCAAATCATTACTAACCTGTTGTTGAAGTGAAATAGAATCAAGGTTTGAACAGAGTGGCACACCACTGAAGGCAGCAGGACCCAAAACATCGATAACACTTCTGTCCAATTCACTCAAAGGTGGAGCTGGTGGCCCGCCACCTGTCCCTGATTTATATTTATTTATGGCCAAAGCCTTTTTTCTCACTCTACACTTCAGATCTTGCCATTTTTTTTTAATTTCGGCTCCGGTCCTTGGCTTGCCGAAGCCATATGATGAAATTTCTTGGGCCAATGAATCCCATTCCTTTTTAACGTCATTTTTTGACTTTAAAGTTGACGAGGGACTAATATAATTGCTAATTAAATCCTTTCTGCTTCTTAATAATTCCATAAGTAAATTTGTTTCCTTTAAAATTGCATCCATGTTTATAAAAACAATTTACGAAGTATCACTGATTCAATATATCGAAAATATATGTTTATATAATCGTAAAAAGTCACAGTTAAAAAGTATTAGTTAAATTTATTTCTGGAACGACTATCAATTTTTTGATTGGCTGATAATTCTAAGCTATCACGTGACCTCTCAAAATGATGACCCGCTTCGAATGGTAACCCTTCCAGTTCGATGGCGCGTAAATGTTACAGTTGAATTCGGAAACCGGTCACATTCGAATAGCGAACGAACGGGCTCGATGAAATCGAATCGAAGAGGCGCGTTTCAGTTGCATAAGGCCCTAAATGTCATGCCTGATCGCATAGCACATCCCCCCTGGCTTTGGCATTTAGAAGTATGCAATTCTAAGCTTAAAATAAAAAAGGAATAAATAAAAAAAATTGAGTAAAATTCTTTGTTGTCTGCACAGAGAGGGAGTTAGGAACGTTGTGCATGTTGTCATGACGTCAGAGCTCAGGGGTTGAGATGAGTTGAGTTGAGGCCCCTTTTATAGGAGGCTTTCTCTCAAACCACTTTTTTTTATCCTCCTTTATATCAGGTGAATGAGGCACTGGGTATGGGATGACGCAATTTGTTTTTTTGTTTTGTTTTAAATATTCTAGAATTGGAATGATATTTCGTTCGGGGGCAGTGCATGAAGTAAATGTTTTTATTTTGAGGATACTTTAATATTTATTTACTGCATTGCTTATAGAGTGGCATTTTGTAGACTGGATAAGCTCAAATGGATATTGGTTTACCTCGTGCAAAAAAAAAAAAAAAAAAAAAAAAAAAACATATTAAGGGTAATTTCCGGTCGTTATAGCTTCTATAAATGTTTTCTTCTTCTTTTTTTTTTTTTAATTTAACGTTTTTTTTATAGCCTAATAATTTGAATATAAAAGTTTTTTTTAAATTTTTTTTTATTTATCGGACGCAGCAAGAGAAAGACATCGTATTTAGCCTTAACGCTCATTTTAATGAAATAAGCTTCCGCAAGCATTAAACGGTGTTTTTTTTTTTTTTTTTTTTTTTTTTTTTCAAAAAGTATTCGTTTTTTGAAGTCTGAAGATGTTAAATTTGTTTTCATAATCCGAGTCTAATAATAATCCGAATTTTTTTTTCAAGATTTTTCGGAATGCATGATTTTTAAATTTTTTTTTAACTTGCTACATCTTTTTTCAAGAAAAAAAATTATTGGGAAAAAATAAGTTTCTCAGTATTAAAAAAACTGTATCAATAATTTGGACGCTGCGAGCATTTTAAGCAATGCAAATTGAAAAAGTCTTCGATCATTACGTTGTCTAATACTTCTAGAGAATCAGGTCATTTTAATGCATACC
This sequence comes from Parasteatoda tepidariorum, assembly GCF_982258835.1. NCBI lineage: Eukaryota > Metazoa > Arthropoda > Arachnida > Araneae > Theridiidae > Parasteatoda > Parasteatoda tepidariorum. Next base: position 73,162,576 of record NC_141763.1, on the reverse strand, counting down.
GGCAATATTTCAATAGCCATAAAATACTATTAATATCCCAGAATTTCTCTCATTAGCTTTTTTAAAAACATTTTAGAATATATAGAGATAAATATACAAACCTTTATTTATTGTGTACAATAAGTAAATTTATTTAGAAAAAGTTTGTCCATTTAGTGTTGTGTTATCACAAAAAAGTTAGGCTTCAGTAGAAATTTTAAATAAACGTGAAATTTCTTTCATCTTCTCAACTTTTAAGGTATAAAAACTGGGAAAATAGTTTGTATATAGAAAAAGTTTAAATTGATTTTTTAGAGAAATCCCTTTTATTATTATTATTATTGTTAAGTGAATTTGTGGATGGCAGATCAAACAAAAAAATATATATATTTACATTATTCTGCATATTTTAAATTTAATTTCAAATAATTAATGTTATAAATTGTGTGAAACAAAATGCCCACCTATAAAATTCTTTTAGACATGCGAAACAACCGACGTTATATTAAAAATAATCTCAAGAAATTGGAGTGGTAAGATATTACTTGATTTAAACTTCATTCGCTTCAAAAGCATACAGTTTGGAAATAACAGTCGACATGTTTCAAGCGTTCAAAAACGGGCTCTCATTTTCAAGATTTACCGAACGTGAATGAGAAGAAACAAAAGTGATTTTAAATTGAAAACGTATAGTTGCTAACGAAAAACGGAAAAGAGGTGAGAAACAAAACAAGAAAAACCTCAGTAGCCGATGAGAGTAAAAATAAACATGTAAAAACAGAACAAAAAAAATTACATTGTATTATATCTTTGCTGGGGTTAGTTTCGGTTGTGCCTTGAATTTCTTCAATTTCCTTTTGAAATGCAGTTATTCCATTAACTTGTTGTTGTACTTAATATGGAGTTGTTTTATATACCGCCATTATTTATTTATTATTAATTTTCTTTAAATATATAAAAATTTTAATTCATCAACTAAAAATTCATTTTTTGCTCATCTAATTATTTAAATAAATATAGCAACAAAGAGCAACTTAGACTATTTTCAGAACAGAAAAAGATGAAATATTTATTTATTTTTGTTAAATAATGGTCAATCATTGTTAAAGATTTAGAATCTTTGACTATGTCAATCACAGGGATAATTTCATTATTTTCTACGAACATTAGTTTTAAGGCCTGCCAAATTGTAACGGCCTGACCCGTTTGAAAAATTGCTGTAGAAAGACTATTCTCGGCCTTAATATACATTTATAATGATTTAAGATCAAATATGAAAACGATTTATAAGATAAATTAAATTTGTATTTGTGAGATTATGTCATTATTTTTTTGTTGCTTTTTATGATAAAAATTTCAAATTAAAATCTGAAATTCCGAAAGGTACTTACACAATATAGCACGTTACAAAATCGCGTTATGTATAACTATATATATACATAACTATATGTACATGACTATATATGCTAAATAGAAATTGAAATTTCCAGAGCCTCCGGGCAGCCGGAGCATCGAATATTTTTAGGCTCCTGTTTCTTACGTGGTACAGTTTAACATCGAATCCAAAATGCAATTTAACAGATGAAATAAAAGAAACAGTCTGATATGATCTTTTTTTAAATTAAAAAAAGACATCCACTTTTTTTTAGTTCGGGATTGGCAGGAAGCATTTATTATTTCTCATATATATTCAATTAAATCTATTCAATCAATTATTATAGCTATTCAATTAAAAAATTTCAAATTTTATTTGAGTAAGCTTAAAATTATATCTAAGCTTAATCAAATAAATAGTATAAAAAATTTACTTAATATTTTAATTTATCAAACTTCGATTGAATACAAAAGTTTCAATTTTTAAACATTTTTATTTTATTTTTAACTCTTTTTTGTATGCACAAGGAGTTATGAATCATTAATTCAACATCAATTCTTGTTTTTTTAGGTTAGTAAAACTTAAAACTTATAAGTTGCTGGCAAATATATTGTTATTCTTGTTTATTTTATATAAAAATTTGAAGTAAAATTTTTATTATAAAAATAGTAAATTATCTTTATTTTTAAATTTGAACATGAAATCATTTTTAAAAGTTTAAATAATTGCTGGTATAGTATTTTTATTTAAGATAAATTAATCGTTTCTTTTTACTTCGTTAGTTCTACAGTACTATAAAAAATTTAACGATTTTGCTAGAATTTTCTAATTAATGCTTTCTATTGTTTTAAACAATAATTAAATTTGTATTTATTCAAAATAATTTATACAATTCTCTTATTAATTACCTGATTAATATTACTCAGTTCCCTAATTTGTTTTTTATGTAAATATAATACTATTCTTCCTCTTAATTAATTAAATTTATTGTTTTACGTATAAATTTAATCATAGTTCGTTAATAAACCTTGTTAAAATATGAACTTAATATAGACTGCTTTTCCCACCTTTTATTCCATATGTTAATTAGAGCTTCCTAGAATTTTAAGCAAAGTAACTAAACTTAAATAATGATAACAATAATTATAAATTAATAAATAAAATTGAAAACGTATTAAATTAAAGTTTTGAATTTAATCATTAACTATAATAAATTAATGCAAACCCGATTAGGAAAATACCCCAATTATGAGTATACTAAAAAAAAAAAAAAAATTATTTGGCGGGATATATCCCTACTTTGTATACAACTAACGCAGAAGAGCGAATCTTTAGGGGGGCCCGAGTTGATTTGGTGTTTAGAAGGGGCCTCTCTTGTTGTAAAGGGGACCATCGTCCGGATGTTTGGTTGCTAGGCAACAAAGGGGCCATTGCATTGGGGAAGATCTCGATCCCCGCGAATCGTAAGCGAGGCGCGCTATTTTTTACTTATTTGTTTGTTTCCCATCATTTCATTATAATTCATTTCAGAGTGCGGTTTTTTAGAGTGCGTTTCACTTTTTATAAATAAAAAAGTACAAAAAGAAAAAAGCTGAGCCGATCGGGCGACGGTTTGCGCGACTGCCTCTTTAGGCATATTCACTTCGTAGGGTGATGAGAGCAGTGTTAATACCTAGTGCAGTTTTTATTATCACTTGCTCATTCCTTAGGCATTATGTGGATTATTGAGTAATGATTCCTTTTTTTAATTAATGGAGGTTGAGGTAAGTTTTTGATTAATTTAACTAATTACTTTTTTTTCAAAATTTTTTTGCAAATTTAGAAAATATTATTTTATAGGAAATGTGTTTTTTTTTAATTAGTTACTTAATAGCAGAAGGCATTAAAATATTACTTTAATTTTATAAATTTAAGTTAAATTAACTTTGTTTAAATTTAAATTGTCTGAAAAAGCTGTATCTTAATTATTTTATCTACGTACGCTTATTCTAAACTTTGTTCAAATGATTTGTTTATAATTAATGTTTGAAGTTAAAACTGCTTTGAGATTTTTTCAAAAACGTTATTAAAATATTATTTAGAGCAGTTATTTAAATTACTTATACTTTATGATTTATGTCATTAATTTGCGTTATTAATTTTTTTTGCAATTTTTGCTATTTTTGAATTTTTTAAGTAGGATTTCTTAAGAAAATTATTGCGCTTTTGTTTGTTATACCGCATATGCTACAATCTTCGTTGAAATTAATTATTTTAAATCAAAATTTCATTAGAAATTTTTTTTTAATTTCTATTATTAAAATAACTTTTTTCATCTTTCTAACTTTCATAAATAAACAGGAGTCTTTTAGATTAAGTGAGATGTAAATAATATTTATTTCGTATTTAAAATTTTGCTTCTCAAAATGTAAGTTTTTCAACAACTTATCTTTTTCGATGCTCTTGAAAACTATAATAAAATTTTAACAAAGAAAAAAAATATCGCGATAAGAAAAATATGTATTCACATCCTTATGTAATAATTGAAATAATAAAAAAAATTAAAATTATAAGACATTGCGCTATATACAGAATACTACTTTGCTAACATGATTTTAGTTAAATAGCAGTTAAAATTTATATATTTAAAAATAAATTTCAAAAGCATAGTTTAAATATTGGAATATTCAATTCAACAAATTTTCTTGTTATTATTTAAATTAACGAGCTGAATTATAAATAAAATAATGATCTTTTAGTCGTTTGTACACTGCGAAAAAAAAGTGTCAAAACTATCAGATTATGGTAAAATGTACCTTATTCTTGGTTCTATGGGTACATGGAAAATTTCGGTAATTTTTACCGAAGCGCTTTGGTAATTATTTTGGCACAATTACAAATCAAATATGGTTCAATAATTTGTGATAAAGTTTGGGTAATTTTATCATGATACCTTAGAGCGTGGCATGAAAGCAATTTAGTTGGTTAAATTTACTTTTCAGTTTTGTATTTCTTACTAATGCGTGGTAATAAGTACTTATTACATGGTAGTAAGAATTATGTAAACGCAACTGAAACTTTATATTTTACTAAAAGTTAAAAATACGTATTATAATTAACCCATCCTTGAAATATACTTTCTCATGAAACACTTTCAAAATGAAAAAAAATGACTAATTGATTTTTAAAAAAGGTGAAATTTTTTTTGTTTTGTTTGTCGATTATACAAAAAAAATTTACGTCTCAAAAAAGTTTTTTATATCTGTGTATAAAACAATATATCACCTAATAACCATTTTTAAAAAAAAAAAAAAAAAAAAAACATTTTTTTTTTCGAATAATTTTTAAATATTTAAAAAAAACAATTTATAACACATTAATATAATGAATTTAAAATAAGCAAGTCGCATTGTTTCTATTTGTTGACGTACTAATTTAAAGATGATGGTATTAAAAAGTAATTCATTAATAGTAGCAAGTTTAATAACTGCCTTTTAAAAGTAACCAAGAGAGATAAACATGAAGTTTTTTTTTTAGAAAAAAAATTGTCGTTATGTGCGTTATAATAATTTTTATATGATGCCATTAAAACAAGAATTATTTTAAAAATATACTAGAATACAAGAAAAAAACGTTAAAAAGGCATTTTCTTTCTATGTTTTGATTGGTCGTTCAAAATTCTTTACATATAGAATATCTAAGTGTGTGCATGTGTATTATTGAAAATAGCAAATTATTCCGATGAATCTACAAAAATATTAACAATTTTAAATGCATATCTCTTAGTTATAAATTAACTTCATTTTTTAGAAGAAAATGTGGATAACTCATTTTATATAGCGCTCTTTTGGCTGTATATGTTATAAAATTGTTTTAATTTTTGTAAAGTAGAATTATTAAAGCAAATATATATTTGTAAAAAATTATTTTAAAAACAACAATTTCTGAGAAAAATAAATTGAATAAAGAGTAAGTCATATTAAATGTTAATTAGTCAGTTTTATTCCGCTTACAATTGACTATGTGAAGTTAACGTTCATAAAGTTAACGTTCATGTGGTTAATGTTCTACATGAAGTTGAAAATCATGTAGATTTATTCAAGTAGCTCACTATTTATTTTAAATATTTTTATTCTTTATTTTAATATTTTTTAAGTTTTCTGATTTATTTTGATAATTTTTGCTTTCAAAAGTATTTCTTCTAATTAGATAAGTTTTCAGGAAACAAATTTTCATATTGATAAAAAATCTAACTATGGCGGTATTTGTCTTTTTTTCTTCTTCTTATTTTAGTTTGCGCCTATGTAATGTACACTCGCACTGATTTCGATCGCATCGCACCTAAAAATATCTATCAATAAATCGGCTATAATGATTTTAATTTAAAACTTGTTGCAGATTTATTTTGAAAACTATCTTTAGTAATCAGAGTAGTTCAGAATCAATTCTGTACATTACATAACCGTACGAATTTTAATTACACTTAAAAAACTGTCTCAATAAATTTCGTTTTTTTTTTAATCTTTATAGAAGCATTTATTTTTTAAATTAACTATTTGAATAAACAAAGTAAATATTTGAATTTTTATTTTTGAATTTATTCCAATTGCAGTTCAAAATATGCATCGTTAAGGTGATGATAATTTAGTGATCTTCTTTGTTTTTCACGCAAATCTTAATTTGTTTAAAACAAATGTCTATATAATATGTTGAGAACTTTTTTAAGCAAATAATAATTTAAATCTGAAAAAAATGTTCATCGATTTATAAAATCACCATGTTTAGCAAATGAAAATTTGTGCATTTTTCTTGTACGTACGAATAATTAATTGTATCTTATTGTATCCTTTTTCTCATGTTGTTTTTAATTTTTAAGTATTTAAGATGTAGTTTTCTAAAATTTGATCTTTCAATATATTCACTGTTAAATTGTTTTTAAATCATCATTATTTCATTTTTCTATGACAAATGTTTCACGAAGATAGGAAAATATACAGTCGAAAAAACTAATATATTTTAATACAACTGCTAAGAATATCTAAATTTAATAGCTGATTTCTAGACTTAGAATGTTTATTAGCCAACTCGTGTGAAGGAACCCTTTTGTTTTACCTAATCGAAAGAACATATTTTAGGATTTAAAAATAGATTTATGCACAGAATATTTATTAATAAACCCATAAACAGGAATCATGTTGATTAGCACAACTGAAAGACTATATAGAATAAAAATGCATGAATTAGCGTCAAGTACAACTGACGGAGAGATTTTGTAAATTTGAAATTAATATTGTTTCATAATAAAATACTTCTAACCTTTTGTTATTGAATACCAAATTTGAAAATTTAAAATCTTCTTACCATTAATTGATGTGAAAAAATATTTGACAAAATGGTAGTCGTCAGAATTTTTTTTTCTTGTTCTTTAAAAATGTTTTTTCTTCTCTTAAATAAGATTTATTTACAATAATTGATCAACTAAAGAAAATTTATGTTTTATAATGTATTATTATATCTAACTAATAGATACATTAAAAATGATAATTTAGTTAAAAAATTTAGAAAATTACAAGATTCAGAGAAGAAAATTATATTTTGAACTAAAATTTGTAAATACTTTTATTGTTAAACCAATAATTTGTATATTTTTTTAAGAAAAAATGCATTTGAATTGAAGTGGCTAAAAAACTTGATACGATAATTGATGAGTTTATTTTTTCTCGAGGTTCAATTAACAGGTTTTGACTCTTAAATTTTCTTATGTGTGTAGAACAAAACATTCAAAACATGCAGCATATGAAATATTCCATGTATCTAATTTATGAAACATCCCATATAGTGTTTAAAATATTTCTATCATTTCCAATGTGTGTAATTTGCAAAACATACCACACATACGACAGATGAAATATTCCATGTATATAATGTATGAAATATTCCATATAGTATTCAAAGTATTCCACATTACATACACAAATTCCATAAAATAGTTAATTTAATATATAAATTGTTTCTTACAAAACACTAGATACTCTCCGCAACAATTATGTAAAAGGATATTATAATTTTATGTTGTAATTAAGTGCAAAAATGTTTGCGTAAACCAAAGCAATTGATGTATAGTTTTTTTTTTCAATTCAGAATAAGTATCACAGAAAAATTTAATTCTTTCAAGCATAAATTTAACTATTGAAGTCTTTTTAACGTGCTAAGGGTTTTTTAATGTGTACTTTAATGATCTAATTTGAAAACCTCGCTTTCAAAATTAATATATATTTAAATATTTTTCTATTAATATATATAAAGTGCTTGGGGCAATATAGTGACAGTTTTACCTCCAAACTGTTTCTTAGTATGGTTTCAGGATATATTCTTAAATTTCTGGAATATCCACTGTAATGTAACACAATGCTTAAATACAACTTTTTGCGTACGTGGAAACTGCAAAGTACTTTGCTTTAATCGCTCTCGTCTGCGCAAATTTAGAAATGTGATTTATTGTATTGTTGTTCCAAAGTACGAAAAATGTTTATTTTCTAAAGTATAAAACAAAGGTTTTGAAATACTATAAAATGACTTTTATGGCAATTTATTTATTTACTTTTTCACAGAATAAAATTTTTTCATATTATTTGCTATTAATATTTTGTGATTTACATGAAAATTTTGAATCCAAAACCGAAATTTATGTATACAATCTTAAATATGTAATATCAGACTTACTAAATGTCATACTCAATATTAAAATATTCAATTTAAAATAAAATTAGTATAATTAATGAATTAAATAATTTTTGTATATCTTCGATTTCATATACATATATTTCAAAGGCGGAAGAATCTAAAATTCTTTAAAGTCCTTTTCCGTTCCTCTAAGAGTCTTGAAATTTATCTAAACATCTAGTTTATTGCATTTTTTTCATTATAAATAGAATCTTCTGTAAAAGTTACGTTTCGTAATGTGGTTACGTGACATTGTTACCTCAGTTTTTATAAGTTCAATGATGTAAGTAAAACGCAATGCAGATTACATAACCAAATAGACTGCGACACTCTAAGAATTTTTTTAGTGTTCGCTGCAAGTTGGGGCCCATCCGTGAACCTGTTTTCTAAACATTCAGGGGCCATTGGCACCAAGAAACCCATCGAAAAACGTAAGAGAGGCTGGGCCCCCATTTGGACTGAAGACACAGCCCCCATTTTTTAAGGGAGTAAAGGGCCCCTCGTCCATGATAAGATGGTGAAGAGCCCCCCTTGTGGTCCTCTTTGAAGGTCGACGGACCCCTTTCATCGGGCCCCTTTCGTAAACAAAAAGCCGGCTGCAGGGATCAGAATTTCGAAGAGGCCATTTATTTTTTAACATTTTATTTCCTTTTATGATAAATGCATCTTTGTGTTTCGAAATTACTACCTTCGCGAACCTTGTTCTGTATTTTTAATGAAGGCTTCGTATTCCAGATTTGATCGTCGTAACATTCTAAGAATAGAATATTATGCTTTCATATGAGCTGCACTTGCCGTATAAATGCTTTTTTTTAATTTTTTGCTTTAATTAGCTTATAAGTTACCGACATAGCTTGAATTCCGGCATTCTATAAGAATATCTTGGCAATTTATGAAATCGAAAAGCTTGCTGGCAAAGTATGAAACCTTTGAACGTTTCACAGAATGCTACTACTACTTTCCTTAGAACACAAATTTCATAGTATACAAATATGTATATCCATTGACGTATTCTGTAAAATATGAGATTCCATAGAATAAGCTTATGAGATGCACTTGCCGTATAAATATTTTTCATGGTTGCTTAAATTAAATTCTAAGTTACCGATATAGTTTGAATTCTGGCATTTTATAAGAATATCTTGCCAATTTAGGAAATCCAAAAGCTTGCTGGCAAAGTATGAAACCATTCAACATTTCGCAGTCTACCAATACTACTTTCCTTTGAACACAAATTTCATGGTATACAAATATGTATATCCATTGCCGTATTCTGTGAAATATGAGATTCCATAGAATAAGCATATGAGATGCACTTGCCGTATAAATACTTTTTACGGTTGCTTTAATTAAATTCTAAGTTACCGACATAATTTGAATTCTGGCATTTTAAAAGAATATCTTGCCAATTTATGAAATCCAAAAGCTCACTGGCAAAGTATGAAAACATTGAACATTTCACAGACTGCTAATTTTTTTAAAATCAGTTTTCGGAAATTCTATTTTAACGTTCGTAGCATTATTGATAGAAAAAAAAAGTCGTCAAGCCACTGTTCTCGGAATTAATTCTGAAGCATTTACGATTTTTTTTCTAATTACACGGCAGCATGGAGTTCCGGCGTATCATATATTATCGGTGAATATATAATTGGCCGCTTTTCCTTGTTTTTTGTAAATAACATTTCTATTTTTAAATAATGAACATTTTTCTAGTGAACTTATAATGATTTTTTTTCGTCATTAATCTTTAGAGCATAAGTCATGCTTAAAATGAATTAATATTGTATACAATGACTACAAGGCAATAGGTTATATAATTTTTTTTTATTCTCTTATTACATTCTTTAGTGAAAAACACCAGACTTTCTGTAAAACACCTAGGTATTCCATAGAATGCCGGCTTGTCATACATTGCTGGGAAAATAGTTTGCGTGTTTAATATATTAGAGATTTAAAATATTTTGTACAATAGTCTATGTATTTAATAATAATTAGTCTATCTATATTAGTCTATTTTTTTGTTTCCAGAAAAACTCAATATATTTATTTTGGGGTAGTATTTGTTTTTAATTTAATGTTTTGTATAATGGTTTGTATTTTAAGCATTTAGTTTTTACACATTAAAAAATTTCAACCCTCAAAAAAAAAATTTTTTTTTACAAAATAAGAATTTCTTCTGTTTATTTTACGGTTTGCATGTTTTGTGAATTAGTGATATAGATTTAAATGTTTTATTCGAACTAAACATTTATAGATATTTTATTGAAAATAAAACACGCTACCGTTCTAAGCAACGGTAATACAAAATCTAGCTACGATTATGGTCGGCTTAGGTATTCTTAAAACAATTAAAATTTTTATTATGAAATTCTTGATCTAAATTTAAAGCTGGACTCTGAAAAATTGATATAATATTTGAAAAATTTAAAATTGTCCATAAAACTATTTTTTTTACCATGACTCCATTGGAAAGTCCAAGCGCGTAAGCAATCTTTTTTTTCTTTTTCAAATTCTTACCTTTTACCTAGATCTTTCCTTTTTTGTCCCTTCTAGGTATACAGTTATACATTTCCACTGTCAACGTGTTTCTCCTTTAGAATTGCATATATTACACCGCAAATCGAAACCCTTACTACGCTAGCTCACGTATTCATATTTTTGTGCACCCCTTATGGAATTTCGAATGAAATATCCCTTCTTTCTTTTTCTAGATTATTTATTCTGGTTCTTCTTTCTTTTAGGGGCCACTTTGACTATAGGTGTGGCATTTCAAACCCTTTGGCTGAAAACACGGCCAGCATTTTTAGAGGCATTTTTATGCCCGGGTTTTGTGTTTTCACTGCCCGGGTAAAAATATATTCTCTTATTGTTTCCCTTTTGAATTTTGTTTCAGTACTTCTCAGATAGTGTCTAGGGTTAAAGGTTTTGTTACAAGCTTTTAGACCAATGTAGATATGTATATTGTTCTTAGAGTGAAAGTATAAGGTGTTAAAAATGGAATTTGCTCTATTGTTGCTCTATCAATGTGTTTTGCTTTATATTTTATTTTTATTGAACTTTATATTCTAACAAAATTCTACGTGCGTTTTGCTTATTGTTTTTAGAGTGTATGTAAATTTTGTGCGTTCTTTTAGAACGTATGCTAAGTTTCGGCGTTGCAGTTCATTCAGAGACCATGAAATAATGCTTATTTTGAAAATATATTTTGATATATCAATAATATTGTATATACATTCTGAATATCTTTATACTCGTAAATATAATAACACCTTACCATTATTATTAAGATATGTTCGATTTACCCTTATTGTATATTTTAATATACATGTTCGTGTTTAATTCCGATTTACCTATATCCGTGTTTAATTTGTGAGTTAGATTATCCTTATTCGTGTTCGATTTTAAGTTGTGTGTCTGATTTACCCTTATTCTTGTTTGATTTTAATTTGTTTGTTTTATTTAGTGTGATCATTATATTAATGTCGTGGAATTTTTAAACTAAGTGACTTCGGGTGTAATGAACCTCACTCAAAATTTGCATTTCATTCGGAAGTCTAGAAGACAATGTTTATTGCGAAAAGATGTTTATTTTATTTTTATTACAAACATATGTTCGCTTATTAAAAATGAATAGGTAAATTATGAGACTGTTAATCGAGTATATCAAATTAAAATATCTTTTTTTCTTTAAAACTTATAAAAATAACTCTTATCGTAATAGATACTAAGTACGTAACTTTTGACTACAGTTTGAGCTTTGAGGCTATGAAGTTTTTCTTATAAGGAAACTGTGTGTAAAATTATTTTATTAACTTATTGAAAACTTATTGTAAAAATATTTTCGCTTTTCTCTTACTGTGATAAAATATTCTTCGATTGTGAAACAGCAATCGATAAATTTTTGACAATTCGATTTTAATCGTTTGCATTTAAGTTTAATAGTTAATCATTTTTCAGATAAATATGTTTTTATTTGATTTTTGTAAAATAAACATTTTTGAGAATATTTTCATAGGAATGTAAATAAATTTCATATAGTACGTTTCATATTGGTGAGTATATGCAATAAATGGCGACTTTTAAGTTCCGCAAAGTATAAACAGCTTTATTCTAAAATTAGGTTTTTCGTAAACGCAGATTTGTTTTTTTAACAGCGTTTATGTTACTTTTGTACGTGCACTTCGTTTGTACGTTTGAGTAGATTCTTTTAGTACCGAAATTATAGTTTTTGATTGAACAAATCTAAAAACTTGACTTTCAGACGATGTTTGTTCAAAAAGCAGCTAATTAAGTAAAAAGAAAAGTTTTGAAGTTCTACAGGAGAAGAATACTGCATAAATAAAATATCAAACACAAGCTGGATACTAGTAATTCTTTTTAAAATGAAATAAAAATTCGAGGAACCAGTGAGTCTGCTGATTTTGGATGTTATCTCTAACTTACGTCAACCTTCACTATATAAGCTGCTTATTTCATATAATTTTTAATCAATATTTTAAATTTTTTTATATGGGATTCTTATTAACATATAGAATGTAGTAAAAATGAATTTATAGGTGAACGTACAGAATAATATAAAATTAAATATATGGGGAAACATATAGAATAATGTAAAAAAAAGTTTGAATATTGTAATAAAATGTAACAATAAATGTATAAAAGAACGATTTGGATATTGTAATAAAAGCGCAAGTAGAATAACGTAAAAAATGAATGTGTAAAGACACGTATAATGTAAAAATAAATATATAGTCAGAAAAATTTATGGTCAAATTTACCTGAATATGGTGAAATTTACCGTATTTCTGTTTCTATGGGAACACCAAAAAACTCGGTAATTTTCTCCGAACGCTTTACAAGTGATTTTAGTAAAATTAACAATAAAATATGGTTGTATAATGCATGCTGAAATTCGAAAATATGAAAAGATTGGATAATTTTATCATACCTTTGAGCGGGACATAAAAATCATTTATTCGGTTAAATTTAATTTTCGGTTTTGTATGTTTTTTTACTAAATGTGTGCTATAATTTTGCTTTTATTAAGAGCTATAATTTTGAAAATCATAATTTCCGTAGAACCGTTACCATATGAACGGAAACATTACCAAATGAATCGCTTAAATACCGTATATTTTGATTTTATTAAGTATAATTATAGTTTTTCATGCCAGAAATGTCATGTATGGTAATTTTATCAAAATTTTTTTCTTCGTGAATAGGAGACTATGTAGAAAATTTATAGGACAAAATAAATAAATAAAAAAATAAATTTATAGGACAACACATAAAATACTGAAAAATATAAATATTTAGAAGAAGGAGTAGAAAAAATTTGAAAATAAATAAATAGAAGAATTTGCGGATTAACGTAAAAATAAATATGAAGGAAAAATTATAGCATATAAAAATATGTTTAAGCAATCAACTGTATGTGTGGAATTTATTTCTATTTTCTATCAGATAAAATAAAATATGTTCTCATTGACAGCTTCTTGTAGTCGCCATACTTTGTAAATTTGATATTCCTAATTTTACTGAAATATCACTAAAGAATAATTTCCTAGAATTTTTTTTTTCCAAATGTATGTAATTTAAGTGAAATAATTTCGAATATTAGATTGTGAACCAATCAAGCTTCTATAACATGTATTTATTCTAAATCAAACACCGTAAAATCCGAAGGAAAGAAAAAACGTTCTTTATAGATCCACGGTATACAATTTTTGTTAAAAAATTGCACTAAAAAATGGAATAATAAATTCTGCATTCTATATTCACCATCTGCTTGTCTTTCAATTTTGTGCACCCCTCTTGGGCCCCAAAAATAATCTGAATAGATCTTCCCATATACCAGAATTATATTTACCTATATATAGCTGCATACATAAAAAAATGCGGTTCTGAAATGCTGTTCTATTGCAAACAATACCTAGTCATCCCACTAGTTCAAAAGAAGTTTCACGTGGCTAAACATGCTTTTTTTTTATACCCCCATTTGCTTGGTATCTACTTTGAAAGAATTTTTTTTTATTATTTACTTCCCTTTATGCTTACCCCTCCTCGCACCCTCTTCCTTGATCTTAGTTGAGGGTTTCTCAGTCCTTCGCTTGACCTAACGGTACTTCTCGTTTTCATATTAATGTTCCCATATTTGGCTTTAAATCGCCCATTGATTTCGCCTATAAAAATGTTCGCCAAAATAATCTGATTTTAAAGTAATTATTTGTTGCTTAAATCAGTGGTTCCCAACTTTTTCGAGATTTAAAACCCTAAATGATCGACCTTTTTTTGGCAATTGTAATTAAGCACAATAAAATAGTAACTGTGAAGTTTTTAAAAAAAATAGATTTCAAGTTATAAAGCAACCGAAATTAATATTGTTATTTTAAAAAATGTAATTTATTCAATAAATTTTACTTTATCAAGTGTACTTACCGCTATATAAACACAATATATAAATTTTATTTAAGACTTTCGTATTCTAATTTCAAAAAAAAAGTTTTTTATTACATAATAATACTCAAAATAATTTAAATAAAGGGTGGGGGCGGTAAATTGGCAGACTTGATGATGAGCTTTAACTTTTTGTAATTTTTATAAATGTGTGAATATTTTAATTATTCCCTTTATATATTACAAGATTGATGCATTTTGTAAATGCATGGAATGTTGTATGGAATTTAAGTTATTATTCTTAGAATAATTTTTAGTCAATGTTTAACTCATCTGTTTTTCTTTTTTTTTAAAAAAATTTTAGCTTTATAAGTAGGACAATTTGAATAACTGCGCTATTAGAAATATTGAAACTGGTTGAACCATAATATTATTTAAATATACGGCAACAGTAAACAATAGTAAAATGAGAAATTGAGCAATATTATCTTGACAATTAATTGTCCTTAAACATTATTACACGTACATTTAGTTCAATTAGTACATTTAGTTCAACTTGAGTTGAATTTAACACTTCGACATTTCATCGAGTTTTCCTGATACAATGGTTCAAATACTTTTGTGTTTTTGTGTGTGTAATACTTTTTGTTTCGTAATACTGTGTGTGTTGTGCAAAAATATGTTAATTTATATTCTGAAAACACGAAAATATGAACTATAAAAAATTCCAAATTAAATTACGATATAAAGTACCGGCACTTTTGGTGCATCATCTGCAAATTTCATTTTTATCATAAAATATTCTACCACATATTTTGCAATAATATTTATTTAATTAGAGTGATTTAAAGATTTTGCGGTAATTATTACTGTAAAAATTACAGTTTATCGGAGTTTTTTTTGTTTCGTAACATATTCCGATATAAATGAATTTTACGGTAAAAAGTGACGCTACTGAGGCTGGTGGTACTGTTTACCGTAATCTGATCCAAAATGTTTTACAGTGTATGTAATAAAATGAGTATAAATAAAATATGGTTTAATGTGTTATAAAATGTGATAAATAAGGTAAAATTTAATTATTTTGTCATGATTCTTCAGAGCATGACAAGGAAACCATTTATTAGGTTAAATTTACTTTTCAGTTTTGTATTTTTTTTTACTATATGTGGTAATAGGAACTGTAATTTTGAAGACCCGAATTTCCGGTAAACCATTACTATACGAACGGAAAAATTACCAAATGAAGGGTTTAAATACCGCATGTTTTGGTTTAATTAATCGAAATTCTACTTCTTTTCTTTTACCAGAAGTATCTTTACCATATTATACGATAATTTTACCAAAATTTTTTCCGTGTAATTAGGTCTATCAAAATTAAAATTTTCAATAAGAAATGATATTTTGTTAATTGCTTTCCAGGGTTTCGATACCAATAAAAAGTTCTTTTTTTTAAAATTAACTTTGTAACTTTTTTAATCATTAATTTACTTCAACAATATATAATTAGCTATATAAAAAACTACGCATAATTTTTCCTAGCTAGCAACTGTACAGAATCGTAAACGGGAAGTATAACACCACTAAGGGCGAAAAAAAAAGAGGAAAAAAAAAATCAGATTGGTGACGCAACACAAACTACCGTACCATATTTCTCTCTTCCGGTTTTCCCCTGCCGCTGTTCGGTGACGCAACAATAGGTGCAATACTTTACGAACGCTCCCTCCCCCTTACAATAAATAGGTAAATAAAAATACAACAATACCGATTTTTCCCTTCGTAAAAAAAATGTATAACGGTGCACCAAGTGGGTTCTCTATTTTTGGATTTTTATGGAAGATTCTGGGGGACAAAAAGTTTTGGGGGTCATCTTGTATTTCCCATCTTGATTATTGGGTGCATTGTTGACAGGGGTTTTGCATCCCCCTGGCAGATGGGGAGCGGCAGGGGATTTCGCTGTGGGGCAGCTTGCACTGCAAGACAGGTGCGGCTTAGAGGAAAGGTGTAGAGCACTCTGATTTTTTTAGGAATGTATTGTTGTAATTTTCGATTCCGTTATATGATTCAGGAGAAGAAAAAAAATAAGTATTTACGGTGTAAATAAAGATTGCCGTGTGAAAGATGGGAGTTGACTTCTCGTAGGTGAAAAAAACTTTTTTTTCTTCTAAAAATAGAACAACATGGATGTATGGATTATAACGTTTTTTTTTTTCCTTTTCTTCCTGGATTTTGAGAAGTTGTGGTTTATGTGCTGTTTTATAAATCATTGACAGTTTCTTTTTGTTGTATAATACATTTCGTAATGCTAAAATTATTTAAATAATAATGTAAATTATTCAAAATACGTTAATTATGTAAAATGCGTTAGTTATGTAAAATACGTTAATCATGTAAAATATGTCAGTTACGTAAAATATGTCAAAATAATCCTAGTAAAAATCACGCTTTTACGCTGAACCTTATTATCGAGCAAATTTACCACAACACAATAAGGTGTGAAGTCTAACCTTGCGTTCGCACCAAATTTAACCTATAATATGGTTACAAATTATCGTTTTAAGGTTATGTAACCATACGATAATATGGCTGCATTTTATCGTATGGTTATATATTATCGTGATACCATATTAGTTTACCGCAACACAATACCGCAGCACAGTAAGGTAAATTTACCGCAACACAATAAGGTGTGAAGTCTAACCTTGCGCTCGTTTAAATTAAATTAAATAATTGTATAATCAATTTAGATAATATGGTTGAGCTTATTGTTCAACCTCTTGAACTTAACACCAAATTAAGTTTGCACCAAATTTAAACGATAATATGGTTACACTCTCTCCAAAATTTTTACAACGTAGTAAACATTGAAGTAATAGTAAGAGTTATTTAAAAAATACTGTGGATGAATACGATTTTATTCCGTTATAACGATTACCGATACTATAAATGTTATCGATAATAATGAATTCCGATAAAACTGCAATAAGTTTTACAGATCAGTATATGAGACATGATTTTTTCAGTGTAACATAAGACTTTCGGTTTTAAAATGTAGCTCCATTTGTGAACAAACATTTTAGAGACATCACATTTAAAAGAAATTTAATTTTGTATTTCAAAATTGTTAATTTCTTATGGTAATTTTTTGAAAAGCTTCCGTTATTTTCGTAGTGATTGTTTAATATGGTTTTCTTTTATGAAAATGTCTAATTCAGTTTTATTTATATCAAAACAGCTTTCAGGGTAGCTAGATTATGTTTCGATTAATTTGATGGGAAGAAAAGAGAGTGCTTCTTTATTTTATGTTGGGTAGCATTTATTTTGCTAAAAAAAAATTGGAAAGAAAATATTTTTATTCTTATATATATTTGATTTGTTTTAAAATTATTTTTTGGTTTTAGTAAAAAGTTTAAATATTTAAATAAGATATTAACCCTAAAAGAAGAGGTCAAGGTAGTTAGCATTGATTCTTAAATAAGAAAGAAAATTTAATGTTTACTATTACTTTATTAAAAAAGAATTAATGCTTAGATATTGATTTTGAAACAAGCCGTATCCACATTTTTTTTAAAAATCATTAACTTCTTTCAGTTTTAATTATTATAGAATTAACTACCTTGATCTCTTCTTCCTGGTTAATATTAATATTTTAACTTTTACTGAAGCCAATAATTAATTTAAAATATTTTAAAAACAAATTAAGTGTAAATGTTAAATAAGAATAAAAATATTTTTTATTATTTTTTTTTTATAGCAAGATAGATATTACTCAAACATAACAAGTAAACTAGACTAAAAATTTAATAGCTAAACACTGGGGGAAAAAAGTACGACCGAAATTACCAGAATACGATAACATTTACCGTATTTCTGGCTCTATGGAAGCACTAAAAAACTCGGTAATTTTTACCTAAACGTTTTGATAAAACTAATCTATCAAATATAGTCTTTTTATCAGTGTTAAAATTTGGTAAAAGTGGAAGAATTTGGTAGATTTTTTCATACAACGAGGCATGGCATATAAAAACTATTTATTCCGTTAAGTTTATTTTTCAATTTTGTATGTTTTGCTAAATGTGTGGTAATACGAACTATAATTTTCAAAACCAGAATTTCTGGTTAACTATTACCGTACGTATGAGAACATTATCAAATGAATGATTTAATTATATTTTGGTTTTATTTATCAGAATTATGTTTGTTTTTCTTTTGTACCAAAACTTTTATCGCCATACAGTGCTGTAATTTTACCAGAATTTTCCTCTTGTAGAAACTAGCTAAAGTCTTATAAAACTATTTCTCTTAGAAAGTAAAGAAAGTTTTTTATAAATCATTACTTTTTAAATTTTCTTTTAATTCAATTGTAAAAAGTAGTGAAACTTATATCAAGTTAATCCACGTTAAACCAAATCTAAAAGGTAGTAATGAAAGATTTGTTAAACCAATTGCAAACAGTCTCGTAGAAAATAGAGGCAGTTTTGTGAAATCAATACGCGTTAAAATCATCTCTTTAAATCAATCTTGTAAGAAGTAGCGAAAGTTTTGTATAATCGAATCTCATAAATAATTATTATTTATTAAGTATGAAAACGTATAGTTCAACACATAGTGCAGCAATATATCTACAAAAAAAAGAAGAAAAAAAACCGTTCAAAATAACTTTTTTTTACTGATTTGGATTTAAGTGAATTGTGATAGAAACTAAAATTAATTACCTTAACATTTTTTTTAAAAATAATAATAAAACTAATCCATCATTTAAAAAAGAATAATCCCAAAAACATGGAACAAAATGTTGAAAGAAAAGAAAAATCAGCAATATTTCTTGTCGAATATACCTTTCTATCCTCTCGCTATTGTTTGTGAAGCTAGAGTATGAAATGGAACAACCCGAATCTTATGTAAACAAAACGCTCCCGCTTTCTTAGCTGGACATTGTTTGCCAGAGAGGGGTGTTAAATCTTTTTTCCCACTGCGGTTGGGGAAAATATAAAAAGGAACAAACAATAAAAATTATGCCGTGTCACGTTATTACGCAACGCTTGGAGTATAATTAAGAAGGAAAAAATGATGAAAAAACGAATGCTAATGAGCTTTAATCCTTATTGATTGTGTTTTTTTATTTAATTTTTTTTTAGCTCATTCTGACGAAACGCTATTTATTTTGCAGATTTTTCTTTTTATTTGTTAATTTATTTCCTTTTCGTTTTTTTAAATAATTTTCGTAAAGTAAATAACGATATTAATGAGAAAAGATCCGAAAGAAAAATTGAAATTTTCAACGAAAATAATAGTTGTTTATCTTTGGTGTTAGCATATTTTACGTTTTTTAATTTTTTTATTTTGTTAGTGTCAAATTGCAATCTCGTGGAGTTTCGTAGAATATTCGAATAGGTTATTATTCTTCTAATAAATTGATATTTGTATCGTTCGAGTTAAGTTTGTTGTTAAAAGCATTCTTGAAACATATTACTTTTCGTATCGTTATTTTTGATTGCAACATTTGTTCTTTTATTAAACGCCTGTTTTTTTAATGTGGTTTTTCAAACCTTTTCAAGTTTTTATTTCTTTTACAATTTATTTTTAACTCGAAAAAATTCCAGAAAAACACATTTTAAAATAGTTAAATATTTTAAATGACTGGAAAGACGGATTTTGTTTCTCTTTAATTCATAAAAATAACTTAGTGAAAGTATTGATTATTTCTAACATTTTATAAATTCATCCGATTCAAGAGCTTATTTAATTATTCGTGTGTTAGCCTTTTAGAAATCTTGTACCACAGTTTCCCCAAGGGTATTTTAGTAACTCTCCGTAACAACCCCTTAACCCCCCCGTAGGTTTGAGTATGAGGTAGGTTTGAGTGCAATATTTCAGTATAATGTAGGTATAAGGTACCCAGTTTCATTAAAAAAACATCATTATTTCTGAATTTTTTCAATTGTTATTTATAGAGAAACGGAAACGCAGTTATCAAAGTAACTAAAGTATACATATAATTGAAAATTAAGTGTTTCGTTTAATTAAATGTTTTCGTTAATCAGATTGAATAAAATACCGTAGGATTTTGATGATCGAGTCTCCAAAATATCAAATGTTTTCGTTAATCAGATTGAATAAAATACCGTAGGATTTTGATGATCGAGTCTCCAAAATATCAAATGTTTTCGTTAATCAGATTGAATAAAATACCGTAGGATTTTGATGATCGAGTCTCCAAAATATCAAATGTTTTCGTTAATCAGATTGAATAAAATACCGTAGGATTTTGATGATCGAGTCTCCAAAATATCAAATGTTTTCGTTAATCAGATTGAATAAAATACCGTAGGATTTTGATGATCGAGTCTCCAAAATATCAAATGTTTTCGTTAATCAGATTGAATAAAATACCGTAGGATTTTGATGATCGAGTCTCCAAAATATCAAATGTTTTCGTTAATCAGATTGAATAAAATACCGTAGGATTTTGATGATCGAGTCTCCAAAATATTTTTTATTAAATTAATTAGGATCATATTTTAAATGTCTGATATTGACCCAAACAATCTGGGAATGATCACATTGGCCCCTTCAAACGTTCTGGGGGGATGATGTACTTATGAGGGATATGAACATATTCCTGTTCAGTTCTTTCTAGTGCCAAGGACTTTATTTTTACTTTATATATACTATAAATAAACGCTGAGTTCATAACACCATTTCATCTACTTATTTTTATTACACAATGTCGCAGTGTAGGCAATTCTTGCTCTGGTGCGATTATAATTTACTTTCGATTTAATCCAATATTCTTTACTTCTTCATTATTTTTGTGTAATAATTTGGTACTTATTGTAATGTTTGTTTCTTTGCATTAATTTTTCTTTTTTCTTTTATAAATATATTTTGCCAACTGTTAAAATAAATTTTGAATGAATCGTATTTACCTAATTGTTTTTACTTGGTATTAACCTTTTTCAAATTTTCTTTCTTACACTGATTGAAATAGCATATGAGAAAATTTTGAAAAATGTTGAAAAGCATATGAGAAATTTTGACACCATGATACAATTGCCTTTTTTATAGTACGTGGGGGAAAAAACAAGAAAAAAGTGTATTTTTTACGGAAAGCCCTAAATAAATATTTATTATATAATAAAATAATAATATAATAAAATAATAATATAATAAAATAATAATATAATAATTAAATTAAATTATATGTTATTAAATAATATAAATAAATATTTATAACTCTGAATAATTAAATGGAAGCAAATGACAAAAAAAAAAAGGATGTGCAAATACGTAACAATTTTTTTAATCGACGTGATTTTTGTATCTAAACATACAAGTTGAAGTAAAGGCGTTAATAAGTTGAACGACAATGACTAAAATGAAAAAAACAAGGAATTCTTTAAACCGGTAAGTCTCAAAAACTTCTTGATGGAATTTTTTCAAATTTTCTGTTTGATCTGAAATTATCGATTATCGTGAAACTTTGGTAGACATTAAAAAATCATTGTATTCATTTTACCACTTTTTACCTTTTTCTTTAGAACTAAATTAACATTTTTTAATTTCTTTAGCGATTGCTTTTTTTTATTTTTTGTGACACTAAGTTCTAAAGAAAAAAAGTGTTTATATCACCTCTTAAAGTTTTCTACTTGGAATTGAAATACATTTTATAAGTAACATACAATATTATACCCATACTCACATGAATGCCCTTTAAATATTCTACCCAATATTAATTCAATACATAAATGCTATTAATAAAGGTAAATTACTACTTAAATTTTTAAATCGACTAACAATCAATTTAGTTGAGCTTCTCTAATGGGAACAAAAAAAAAAAATCATCAGAACAAATGATACAGAAATGATAACAAATAATAACAATAAAATAATCTTACTGGATGAAAAGATAGTACAAAAAAAAATATTTCCTAATTATCTTTCCGGAAAAGAAATAAATTTTAATCTATCATCCCCTTTTAAGATTGGGGAGTACATATTCCCCCTAATTGAAAACTAAGGGACGCCAGCGTCAAGCGACAAACTTAGACTCTGCTTGAATAAGTCGAAATCGTGGATTCCGTTGAGACTTGTTAAGACAAAACTTCGCCCAAGTTTGTTTATGCCTAGTTTTCGCGAAATTGATGTTTGTTCCCGAAATTTTTCGGGAGTTGTCCTTCATCCTCTCTACTTTGTTTGGGGAATAATGCTTGCTCAATGAAGTGATTAAAAATAATGACGTACTTTGATGGGGAAGAGATGTTTTTAATATTTTTATTACTTTAATTTTTTTCAGTCCACTCCCCTCCCCTGATCTTTGCGGATAAGCTTGGTTGGCGTGTTGTTGAGGAAATGTTTGGAAATAGAATTATCTTTTGGGAATATCTAATTGCTACTTGGTTGTGTTTCTAAATCTCTGGGAAAAGATTAGTGCTTACTTTAAAAACTTTGATAAACTTGGTATATTTTGAATATATTAATTGAAATCTTCTTATTAGTGAGCTCAAATCTTTATTTGTTTGAAAATATTTTGAAATTTTATTGTCCAATTTAATCAATCACTAAAACGTAAAAGCAATTTCCCGGTAACCTATATTATTGTTTTTTTCTTCATTTAATCATTATGGCTGTATTTTGTATTTTTTTTTATTTATTTCACAATTGTAATTATGTAGTATTTTTTATTATAATTCCTTTTACTATATGTTGCAAAAATTAGACTATTTGAGTCTGAAACATTTATTTTTCTTACTTACACAGATGTACAAAAAGTATGGTGAATTTATACAGTAAGAAATAGCGATTTAAAAACTAATGATATATGTTTACTGATAATGGAAACTTAGATTTAAGTACTTTTCTCTACAATTCTAGTAAAAATTCACGGTTTAAAAACTGGAGTTAGCAATAAAAACTTCGTTAAAACCTTTTTTTTCTTTAACTTCATTAAAAATTAATGATTTAAAAGCTTGTACTGACAATGGAAGTTTAGAGTTGAGATCTTCTGTAATTTATTTTTATTTTTAGTAAGATCTTTTTAACTGTTATTATAAACTGTAATATTTAACTATGATTTGCAATAAAAAAAGATGTTAAGTAGTTTTTCCTTCGATTCCAGTAAAAACTAAATAGCTAGAACCTGGAATTGACAGTTGAAATATAGTTGTTGAACATTTTTTTTTAAAATAAAAAATGAAGGCGTCTTGGAAATTCAGATATTGAGTATCTCTTATGATTCAATTCCAGTAAAAATCAAATTTGCATTAAAAAATGGTATTAAAAGTATAATTAATTTTAAAAAAAACTTAAAAACGCTAAATTTTTTGAAATTAAATTTTTCAGAATGAAAATTTGAGAAAAATTCTACATCAATTTAAATATAAAAATTTTGTAAATAATTAATCATTATGTTTTTGATAAAACTGTACTTCAGTTTTAAGAATCTTACAGCAAAGATTTTATATTTAGATTTATAATCTCTTGGTTAACATTTTAACTGCTGCCAATAAAAAAAATCATTGTCTATTCATATTCTGCGTAGAGGAACAAACAATGACCAACAGATAAATCGAATAAGAATAAATACCTAAAAATTACAATAAAAAATAACAATACATTGTCTCTTTCTTGTCTACATTTCATATATATCGGCAAATAATATATTTGTTTTCTTTCAATTTCCATGCCAGGTAACAATTGGAAGAAAAATATTCTTTTTTGGCGACGTTAGATTTCATCATATGATTTCAGAATTGTTTTCTTTTCTGGGTCTTTAAAAAATCCGATCGTGATTTGTATTGGTTTTTCCTGTTGTGTCAAAATGTTATTATTTATTTACTTTTCATTGAATACAGTTTCGTAGAAAACGAAATACATATGTACTTATTTGAATGAGGGCGTGATTTTTTTTGTTTTTTTTTTGTTCATCGATTTAAATATAAGTCAACAAAATGTTCAATAATTCATCATTTTGTTTTGTTTTCATTGTTTGCTATATTATATTAAAAATGAACGCTTATTGTTATTTTCTTAACATTGAGTTTTATGTAGTTTTTATATTTATTAAAAAAGTAGATTTCTCATTTTTAACTAGTTATGGAACCATATTATATTTTATTTGAAGCAATCGAATTGCTGAGTTCAGATTGTTTTGATTTAAAGTATGTGGATTTTAGCTAGTTTTAAAATATTACATTTTGTTCGAATGTTAACTTTATGTTCTCCGATTATAATTAAATGGATTTCAAAAAGTTCTAAAATGATATTACATTTTATTTAAAGCAATGGAACTGTCGAATGTTATAAAACATGAATGTTTATGTGTCGAATGTTATTATCGAATGTTATAAAAGCACATATTTTGGGATTAAAAATAAAGGAGAGTAGTCGAAAATAGGCTAATTTTTTTTAAAAAGCAATTTCTAATCAGTTTCTTTCTTTTACTATAAATGCGACATTTTTGAGGCTGTTTTGTGGTTGACAGATGTAAAAAAATACTCGTTATGACAGGATCAGTAAATGAAACTCAATGAAAAAGTGAGCATTAACCTCTTTTATTCCCTAAATGTGATAAAATTAAAAAAGATTAATAAATAATTTTTATAACATAAAATAGGCATAATGAAAAGGAGAACCAAATATTATTGTTATTAATGGCCAAAATTTGTTTGATTAACTAATTTAAATCACCTAGCCTGAAACTTGAAATAGTGAATAGTTTCTGAGAATAAGAAGCTTGAATTTCATATAACAAAAAGTTTATAAAAGAATTTTATCGAAAAATTACTCATAGATAAATTCATGAATTTATAAGAATAAAATATTAATGAAAATTTCTGAGAAATAAAATATTTTAGTAAGTCGTATTTTAAAATTTTCATTTATCGAGTACTATTTTGCCGATTTTGTTTAAAATTCGAATTTTGACATTTACAACTAAATTTATTATAATACAAAAGCCGACCTGCCTGTGTAGCGGTCAGGGAACTGGCCTTGCATTAGAAAGGTTCTGGGCTCGAATCCCGGGCAAGGCGCATATATATGTTCTTTCATTCTCTGTACTATCTGTCCTTACTGAGGAAGCAACGTTGGCCCACCTAATGTG
Organism: Parasteatoda tepidariorum; assembly: GCF_982258835.1. NCBI lineage: Eukaryota > Metazoa > Arthropoda > Arachnida > Araneae > Theridiidae > Parasteatoda > Parasteatoda tepidariorum. The sequence goes on along the minus strand of NC_141763.1, from coordinate 73,137,020 downwards.
GTTCCCCTACAAAAGTGGCCAACAAGTCTGCCCTTCAGATGCCTGTATAACGTAAATCATTCCCCAGGCGGGCATTGGAGAAAAAAAAATTACATTACAAAGCAAAATGTTATGCTTTATAATTCAGACTGTTTATCAGTCTTTAATTAAATATTTAAAAAAAAATAATATTTAAAAATCTACGAATTAACACATTTTATGATTGTTTTTAAAAATCATTTTCAATCGCTATAATAGTTTGAGAGAGCGCTAAAAGTAAAATCTAAATCAAGGGGCTCAAATTTTCAACACCTCAATTTCTATTTATTGCCATTTTAACTGTATCGTTATGAGAATTTCTGACTAGAACTAAGATGCAGCTAAATATTTATTTTTCCATCCATTATTTAAGACTATTCACTTTTTACCTTCAAAAAAACGCTAACTCAAAAACCCACCATTTTTCACAACTAAAACAAAAATCCCTACTGATGACATCTCTTTCCCCTTATTTTGAATACATTCCCTTTGTTCTGAATCCATGTTCCCTCGTAAAGTCCCTTCCACCGCGGATGACATCACCCTTGATCCCCAAGCCAGGTGGGTTAAAAGGAGCAGCATCCTAACCCATGTGTTTTCCTGAGGTAAACAAAGCCATCTGCCACTGAGAAAGGTTATGGCGTGGATGCAGAGGAGAAATGCATTTTCACCCTCTCCTCATCTTTCCCTCCTCTCTTCCCCCCCTCTCCTGTCTTTAGAGAAGAAAGTAGGCAGAGAAATCTTTTAGTGGCTTGGTTGAAAAAGAAGTATTGTCAAGAAAGGGGTGATTCGTGGGGGTGGTTTTGGAGTCTTCTTTCGAACGAGGTAAAGTAGGTATAGAGAAAGTTTTGGAAAGAGTGAGTTTGCACTGCGCGCGCAATTCCTTTCTTATTATTATTGTGAGCCTAAAAAATGATTTAAGTAGTGAAAATGGAATTTTTTTTTGTAAATTATTGTTTAAATACAATAGATTTTTTTCTAGTATAAAGCCGACAATTTTTATTGTATCACTAAATTATGATTTTTTTAAAAAAAAAAAAATATTTATATTTTTTTTTTTAATTTTTAGAATTATTGAGTTAAGGGAAAAATTTAAGAAAAAATATCGAGCATTTTACGAAAATTTTTAAATTAAAGGAACTATTATTATCATTATTATTACTTTGTACAAGTTTGGTCTTATTTATTTTTCCTTTTAAAAAATATCAAAAATATTACCTGAAGGATTGCATCCCAATACTTCATCCAGGAGTTCCCTTGTCTTCTGCATTGGGTTCAAAATTCCAAGGCTGTAGAGTTGAACATTAGCAGTCGTAACCCCAAGAAATTGGGTCGGCTGTTCAACGACGGGTATGTCGTTCTTCCTTTCCAAATATCAAATGAAATGGTGCGTGTTGCATGGTTTTGTAAAACCTGTCTTATTTATTACTTATTATTTATTTTTCGTTGTTTTTAACGTGTAATGATTCTGATTTTAAGTAGAGTTGATCATTCCTTTCTCGAAATTTCTGTTCACAATTAGTTAATAGGTTTATTATAAAAAGCTGTAATAATACTCTAGTACAACGCATCATCCTTTTAAGCTTTATATTTTCGTATCAATTATTGAAATTCCTTTCAAAATAATGTTTGAACGATTTAAAAACGTTTTTTAAAAATTCAATTTTTGTTCTAAATGTTATTACCATTAAGCCTGATGTTATATTTTGTAACAACATTTTTTTAATAACAATATTATTATTATATAAAAAAACTTATCCAATTATTTATGTATTTCAAATCTTAAAATGTTAGACGTCATCTAAAAAAAATATATATTTTAGGTGACGCTCTTAAAATACATTAAGAACTTAGAAATTGCTTTTCTAAAACTTTAACTTTTTCTTTAAAAATGTTATTTTATTGGTAAACGCAAAGATGAGTGTAGATTTCAACTGTTTCGAACAAAAGCACTTATGTTTACGAGTACTATGATTAGGAAAAACATTTCGTTTTTAATGTCAATTCATGTCTATAAAATATAAATTTATAGCAGTTTAAATCCTGCTTGATATATTTATTTTAAAAACTTAATGTAATATTGTATTGTGTTTTGTAAAAACCTAAATACTATCAAATTATTTATTATTCTTTATTTAAAATATAAAAATAAGTTTTTATTTTTTTGGTTATGGAAATAAATTTTAAAGCGTTGATGCTTCGCTTGTTTATGAACAAATTTGAAGGACACGCAAGCAACACAAGGAAGATATCAAAATTTTTATGCCCTGATAAATTTTAAAAGCAATATTTTCAAAAGTGACTTTTAAAAAAATAATTTACTGTCGTGTTTTTATCTAGAGAAAAATATTTTCTTCCAAACAGCAAAATAAATAAATAAATAAGCCCTGTTTTCATAAGATGTACGATTTAATTTTATGATTCCGATATAACTGATAATCATTTTACAAAAAAAGTAAAGCATTCCCACAACTCTCTATGTGTCGGGTAAGGTAATCGTGTAGTTTCCTTGGTCTCTACATTTTCGTGACTAACTGTCAGCACTGCGCACCGACCGCTTCTACTTCCCAAATTAGCTACTATCTGAAGTTAAATAGACTCCAAATGATTATCGGAAATCGGATCCCGTTCTTACACAATAACTCACTATTTTTTTAATCAAATCACTGCTGGAAATTAATTAATTAACAGGAATGTATGAATGAAAGATTGATATGAATAAATTGATGTGCTAATCAAACTAATGTTAATAATGAACTTAGGCTTAGAGATTGGGCAGCTCTAAGAGCCTTATCCACTGTATCACTGTGTTTAAGTGAATTATCAATATTATCTTATTGTTTCTTTAGTTAAGTAGCAACAGTAAAATCTTCTATTTTGTCAGTTACATATAAAATACAGAAATCATCTAATTAAATCCTTAAGACTGTTTTATTAGCGTAATTTCAGAAAAGACAGGAAAAAATTATATTTAATTTAAATTCATTTCTTAATTAACGTTTTTCCTTGAAGCATGACGGTACTACTTTCTAAATAAGAAAGCTATATCAATCTAACCATTGCTGGGAATGAACTTTTGAACAGGAATACTACGAATGCAGGAGTATTATGAATGAACTAATCGAGAAATCGATCCACTGCTTAGAATGAACTAATCTATAAATCAAACCACTGCTAGGAATGAACTAATGAACAAGAATAGTGTAATAGAAAATAATTATGAATGAACTTATAAAATAATCAAACCGTTGCTAGGAATGAATTTATGAGCAAGATAGATTTTAATTCACGATTTCTAATAATGAACTAAATGACAAATCAAACCATTGAATGGATTTTTAGCAGAATAATGAACTATTTTGTTAATCAAATCACTGCTAGAAATATACTAATTAAAAGGAATGTTATGAATGAAAGATTACTATGAATAAATTGATAGACAAATCAAACTAATGTTAAAAATGAACTTAGACTTAGAGATTGGGCAGTTCTAAAGAGCAGGTCAGATCGACCAGAGGTCTATTGTACCCAAACCATAAGTCATGATTAATGAAAAAGCTTTATTGCTGAAATAATTGATGAATTGGATTAATAATATTGAATGCAATTGAATCAAATCTTAGAGCAAAATAAACCTAGCAATCACAAAGTATATGCCATGAAGTGTCCTCCTCAAGAGGACAACCTCAACAAAGAGAATAAGATGCAATACTCATAATGTGTAGGTGTCTTCTGAGGGTGCATTGTCCAGTGAGAAGACCAATGATCTTCCTCAAACTGTTCCGATTTAGCTTAAAAAGCTTCTTTTTTGACGCACACTAGGGCAGTCACGATTTAGCTCTTTAGCTTGTCTCATTTTTTCTAGATCGTCATTGGCGATCAAATATTTAATGATGGCGAGTAAGTTTAATCTTTTAAAACATTGAGTTTTAATCGAAACTATATACGCTTAGATTATCATACTCCAATGAATAAGAATCTGAAAGTATCTTAAATTCAAGCAATTTCATCTTTCATCTATTTAAGAGAAGGGAAAATAATACCGAGTCTCTTATTTTTAAAACATTGAGTTTTAATCGAAACTATATACGCTTAGATTATCGTACTCTAGTGAAGAAGAATCTGGAAGTATTTTAAATTCAAGCAACTTCATTTTTCATCTATTTAGGAGGAGGGAAAATAATACCGAGTCTCTTATTTTTTACCTTCAGAACTTGCACTGCTGGCAACAACCTTAATTAACTTAGGACAACTTACTTTGATTTAATATCATAATTATTACAATAATTATGTTTCGATTTTTAAGTTCCAATGTACTTTTATGGTGGTTTTAGTCATATAAAAAGTTCATACATCTCTTAACGTTTTAAAAATTGCTCGTATGAATGCAATATAGTGGCGAGCAAACATTTTAGCTAGAACAGTACCTTTTGAACTGAATTTTCATGCCCTGAAGTAATATACAAATCAACCAGCTGAAATACTTTGCTCAGCTAAAGAAGAAAGATATTTTTCCCTATTTTTCCTCAATTAAATTTATGATACAGAAGGGATATAACTAAAGGCAAATGACTATTTTATCGACAAAATTTCAGCAACGACGATACCGGAGTATCTCTAATTTTAATTCACTTTCTTGATTCATATTTTTCACTGAAGAAGAAACCTCGGAACTATTTTCTAAATAAGATATCGAAACAGTATCTTAAGCTATTATTGAAGATGACTTTGGAGAGTGTAGCATTTTCTTTTTTCTTTTTTTTTTCTCATTTCGCTAAAGCTCAAATAAACTTCTTTTTTTTTCTTCCACCCTTAACGTGATCCTAATGAAGATCTCAAAAAAGAAGGGAAAAAATTATCAAGAGGTACTTTTTACCTCTTTTGATCAATACTGTTGTCTTTTCCCATCACATAATGGCGCCTAAATTGCACCGTGGTACTAATTCCATCGCAGCTCCACCCTCCACACCACGGTGCAAAATACTCCCCACGCCTCTGCTACCCACATAAAAAATTTTAAACGTCCTCCCCCGTGAGGTATATTTATTTACTTTTTATTTTTTTTTCTTCCTACAAATTCGGAAGGTGGTGGAGTTATGGTGTGGGGTGCAAAAAGAAAAAAAATTAGAAGAAAAAAAAGAATAGAGTTATCATTCCTTCGATAGATAAGAGATTTATAAAAATAAAAGTATTAAGCCAGGAAAATAAATAAGTAAATAAGTAAAAATTTCCCATCCTCTTTTTCCGAAAAATAATGAAAGTCTCTTCCCTTACCTTTTCTTTCTTTCTTCGTTGTTTATTTGTTTTTAATACCACATAATTACTGCCTATACCCCCTGAGTTAATGTACACTCAATCTTAGGTGACTTAAGGAAGAGTTAAAAAATATAAATAAGAAAAGTATCTTCGCTTAGTAAAAAGAAAATCTTCTCCTTTTGAGGGAGATTGGTGTAAGGCATTTGTGGAAGGTGGGAATTAATAGAGTTTTTTTTATGTGTGATTAATTTTTGTTCTTATTTTAATTCTGTAATTATTGTGATTAATATAATCATAATAACGATCTAATCTGTTAATTTTATATTTATTAACCCATTTTTTTTTAATTTTTGAATAATGATGTTTAGGAAATGAATGCTATTTTTTTTACTTAGTTTAAATGAGGAATGCATTTTCACGTAATTTGAAACGAATTTTTTTGTGTAAGCTTATGATTAAAATCTCGATTCAAATTTTATTATCTTTTGCCTCTATTTTTCATGCCATTTTCATCTATTTTACATGCTAATTCATTTTAGTTTTTTTTTTATTTTCTAACCATCAAAACAAAAAATAAATAAAAAATAAATCGAATTCATTAACATGTTTGTTACACCATTTTTTTTCCTTCAAATTTGTCATGAATATTTTTAAAAACATTCCTGTGAATATTTAAATATTTGGCATATTATTTAAGAAGTTGAAAGTCCTTTCATTTTATTAAAATTTGATTTTAAAGACTCGAAGTGTTCGTTAAATAGCTACACCCGAAGATGCCATGTCACACACTTCAGGCCACCGACAGCGATTTTCCAATCCAACTGTCTTCAACAACGCGCCTTTATGTTTAGCATTTCTTTAAAAAAAAACTTGTGTCTTGACTTTTTTTTAGTTTAGGTAACAAATTTTAAAAGAAATAAAAGTTTGCATTATAATTGCTACTAACTACAGCAAAAAAAAAAAAAAAATCACTTAAGAAGAGAGCGAATCATTAAAAGGATTGTAAATTAGCCCCCTCCCCCCAGCATAATAAATACACTAGTATTTTCAAAGTGTTTTGTTTCTGTACGATAACAAAAATCAATGAAGGATGTTGTTTGTGTTTCGTTGCTTTCTTTTGTTGTTTTGTTTGTTAAATTAATTGTTTTTATCAAATATTTTGTCTCTCTTAAAAAAAATAATAAACGAAGGACTATTAAACAGGCTTCCCAATGCAATCTTTCTAAAAATAGAACACTTTTAAGTTTAATTTCCAGAATAAGTATTGCTTACACTGATAAACAAACTGTAGATATCAACCGTGTTGTTTACTTTTCCGAATATTTCGCTGACTTCAAATCTGAAAACCCTCGATTGTGCATTGAGGCAATAAAGAATGGTCAAAACTATCAGCATATGAAAAAGTTTACCGTGTTTCAGTCTCTTTGGAAATCAAAGAGCAATAAAGTATGGTTTAATGATATATGATAAAATTTGGTAAATGTGGTAAGATTTGGTACTTTTATCATGATACCTTAAAGCATGACATCAGAACCATTTATTCCGTTAAATTTACTTCTCAGTTCTGTATTTTTTACTAAATATGGAGTAATAAGAATTTTATTGTTGAAAATCAGAATTTCTGGTAAACCCTTACCATATAAACAGAAAAACTACCAAGTGAATGGTTTACATACCATATATTTTTGATTTATTATCCAGAATTGTGGAGATTTTTTTTACAAAAATTATCATTACCATAGCTTTCTTATAATAACCTAGCACCGGGTGCAAACACTAAACAGTTTTTTCTCAAACACAAAGAGCGTGTGAGATTCTTTGCAATGACTTGCACTATATTCTACTGTATGAATGTTCAAAGCCTTCAAGCTGTGGAATGGGACATAAAATTGAAAAAAAACCTTAGATTAAGGAAGTTTATCCACTGTGTTTGAGTTTTATGTGTACATTATATCTTGAACTAGATATTTATATATGTATCTTGAACTAGATATTTATATATGTATCTTGAACTAGATATTTATATATGTATCTTGAACTAGATATTTATATATGTATCTTGAACTAGATATTTATATATGTATCTTGAACTAGATATTTATACATGTATCTTGAACTAGATATTTATATATGTATCTTGAACTAGATATTTATATATGTCTCGTGTAACTTATCTCACATATGCCATTGTACTTAATGTCTCACACTTAATCTCACATTTTCTAAACGAACGCTATGTTAATGAGTACTCCATGCAATAGTAAATAGTTCTAGAGCCGTAGCGGCTTCGGGGATAGAGCGTTCGCCTCTCAATGAGGTGACCCAGGTTCAAATCCCAGCGATAGCTGTTCGTTAAGAAATCTGCACCAGACTCGCACCAAGCACAGTGCCGACGTTAAATATCTTCAACGGTAGACGGATCATGGGTTAGAGTCCCCTTGCCGTCTGGCTAACTGTGGGAAATTTTTGTGGTTTTTCTATCTAGCGCAAATTTGGTTTAGTTCCATAAAAAAAAATTCTCTATGAAGGAAACTTTTTCTCATAATATTTGTATCAGAAGTTCCCCTGTCTTCTGGATTGGGATCAAAATTACAAGGTTACGGAGTTGAGCATTGGTAATCGTCAACTCGAAATTGGATCAGGTCGATGGTTATGAAAAAAGTTTCAGAGAATGTACACTGAATTGATATCCAGTATATGGTTTATTTGTGGTATTTACTGTTCCTTTTTTTCCGAAATTTACGAAAAATTATTATATTATATGAAAACGTTTTTTCCAGATTCACGACAATTAAAAGTTAAATAAACATTTTGTGAATTTTGAAAGATATCTTTGTTTTTGGCACAACTTGGTGGTAATTGAAACTGATGTAGCCAAATATTGCACCTTTTTCTTCTTTTAAAGAGCAGGGGTGATTAGTAATATCGCTTCCTCTCTTAAGGGGGAAAAAAAAGAAAAACGGTGTACTATTGAAAAACTTTCCTGAAAGAAAATGACCAAAAATACAATCTCGCTAAAAAGTGGACGTTTTAAGCTTGATTACCAGAACAAATTTTTATTTTTAAAACATTTTTTCCCTCCTAAAAGAAAAGCTTCAGAGAATGTCTTTTCTAAAACTTTATTTTTCTGTTCTTTATCCACATAAGTTAGATGATCGTTCTGAGGCAATCATGAAAGTCATTGTCTTATTTTAAACTGTACTGCCGGGAGTAAAGTATAAAAAAAAATGTGGTGGATAGAAAACGAATTTGAAATAAAAAAAAATAAATTAAGAGAAAAACTCTAGCCCGCGAATCAGCGAAAAACTACTTTGTAATATCGGTTTTAAATCCCCCGACCGATTTCGTTTTAATAGCGGAGTCCGATTTCGTAAATAAAACGGTCCAGTCCGTTTTTCTTTTCGTTTTTTTTTTTTTTTACCCCCCTTGATTTTAAATAATGCTACCTTTTTCATTCCGCCTAGTTTTAGTGGTTCTAATTATTCAGAAGTTTTAACATAACGTTAGTACTTCAGTATTAGTCGAAGAGTGTTTGGGATTTTGAGACGAACTTATTGGAATTGCACTTTGTGCAATTTAAAATGGAGTTTCACCGTTTTAATTTCTTTTCCATTTTACCTGTGTGCTTTGTAGGAATGCGGCGTGATTGCATGCAAATGTATTTATATCGCTCCGAATCCCGAAATCGCAGATTTATTCAGTTTTAAAAGTAGAAAATAATCATTTAGTTTGATAATAAAAAGGTTGTACTGTTTTACATTTAATAAAAAAGGAATCATTTAGTGTGGTAATTTTAGACGGAGTGATATTATTGGGAATTATCTATACTTTAAATACCTGCACCTGGTACTTCTTTTTTTTTAGATGTAAAGAGTAAATAAAGACAAAAGTGTTTATTTTTTCTTTTCTAGAGAAAACGCTCATGTGAATAATTTCAAATCACTAAGCGAATTTCAAGTGTGTAAAACCTTAAAAAATATTTAGTGCAAACATAAGAATTTAACTATTAAAAAAACTTGTGTAAATTAGGAAATATTTGGGAGTAGGAACGATGAATAATTATTAAACTAAAGAATAAAAAGCTATTTAACGTTATACATGATTAGAATTTTCAATATATAATTACAGTAAAATAACTGGCAACAGTCTGTCCATCCAAAATTAAACCGCTAAGTTTACGATTAGGAACAATTCTTTAAATTTACGGTTTTAAAATCGTTTACAACTGGTATGGTTAAAAAACCGTGAAAACAAAACTATACGCTTTTATAATGATTTACAACTAGTAGGATTTTAAAACAATAAGTTTGAAACTTAATTGCAGTTAGGTTATGTTAAGGAATGGATATTGGAGTTAAGTTATAGTTGAGTTGTACTTAGTCAAATGAACCAAGGCACCTGAGCTTCATTGTTTAGAAATCTAATTCTTTAACAATGTATATCATTTTTAATTTACAATGTGAACTAAAAGAAAAGCATAAACTGAATCAACCAATTGACTCTCGTTACTTTATTGGCTGGTTTAGTTTTACAGAATTCACTATGCTCATTTCTAAGGTATTTCATTTTCATTTTTCTGCATTTTTGCAATGAAGAAGATGAACAAATCAATTATAAAGAAGACAATGAAGCATCGAAGTTTATCTGTAATTTAAACTGCTCAAATGTTACCATATTCACAATATTTTCAATCTTATCAATGCTACAATACTTTTAAAAAACATTATAGTATTAAATAATGTAAGCAAAAGTAAATTTAATGACCTCATATTGATATATTTCTGAGAATTCTTTTAAAACAGAAAGTAAATAAAATCTCACCCTTTTAGTGAAAACGAAATATTTACCAAAACAACTAACAAATTTTGTTTACAGATTTTCACGATTTTATGTCATCAACTTTCTGAGAAGACTTATTATACTTTAAATTGTAGTAATTATTTATAATGACACGACACAGATTGTTCTTCGAATTTAAGTTGTCAAAACAATTCTAAAAATATTTATTTATCGTTAAAATATATTTAACTAATTAATTTCCTCGTGTGAATAAATAAATTGGATATGATTGCTAATATTTAAGGAAAGCCTTTAAACGACGTTTTTCGTGTTTATTTAAATGTATACAACACAATAATTTTCTGCGAAATTTGAAACTATTTCTTCCAATTTATTATCTTTTCTTTTTATGCTTGTTAGGGAAGTTAGGTTTGCATATTTCTCTTAATCAGCATTTATTATTTTTAAGTTAATGTTTTATATAGTGTAAGTTACGAAACTTATCTGTGCCAACAATAAATGTTTAATTACCAAAAAACTCAAGTCCTGTCAAATCCAGTACTTAAATCTTACTTTGTGTGCTTTGAAATCACCCCTTAAATGCAATAATGTTTAGTCACTTATTCATAGGATTAATAAATAAAAGTTATTACTAGTCCGTTAACTTTGTTGCTGGTTCGTTTACATGGCTCTATGAGATTTTTTTAATAAGTTTAATAAAGTGAATATAAATTGAAAATTGCAATGCAGAAAATGTGTAAACTTTTTGCAGTTATGATAAAAAGTGCGCAAACACAGACCAAAACAGGAAACCAAAAATTAGAAAGCAAATACAGCAAACAATCCTTTTACATCTACAATAAAAAAAAGAATGCCGGGGACCACTGATTATTTATTTTACAGGGATATAGGATATAAAATTATTTTTCAATATCAATGAATAATTAATGTATCTAAGTAATTTATAGTATTAAAATAAATATATAGTCAATTGGTTGTTCATAACTATGATTAAATGTTTGCAACGCAACTGCGGAAAAAAATTTTATTTTCAGAAAACACCAGTGTATTGTTATTTCGTCTTATAATTTAAAAACAATTGTAAAATTTACGGAAACCCTTTTTCTTCTTCAATTTAGTGTATTTTATATATTTCTCGGCTAATTATTTAATATTTATAATCAAACTTTAAATAAAACTGCTGTTAAATTAGTTTTTCAACAAACAATAATGTATCAATCTCTTTAACAGATTTTATTACTATAGTAAAATTTACAATGAAACTTTACATATAAAATTTTTTTCACTGTACTGTAGAAAAACATCCAGATCAAATTACGGTAAAAAGTTCGGGCACTTAGGGTGTCTGTACTTTTTACCGTAAAATTCATTTTTGCCGGAATATGTTAATGATAAAAAAAAAATCTGATATACAGTAATTTTTACAGTAATAATTATCATAAAATAACTGAATCGATCTATCTAATTAAATACAGTAAAATGTACGGTATAATATTTTACTGTAAAAATGGACTTTACTGTTAAAGGAATTTTACGGATGGTGTACCCAAAGTGCCGGTATTTTACAGAGAATTTTTTTTTCTTAGCAGTGTAATATATCGATACCTCTTCGTAAGATTTGTTAAGCACAATTACATGTCAAAAAAAAAAATTGTGGCAGATATTTTTTTCATTTAACACTAGTGTATCAATATCTGCTTAAGTGCTGTAATAAAATTCGTAACTACGGCAAACAACTTTGTTTCCAAACACAAAAGCCCTTGTATAAATTATTTAAACTTACTTATTTCAATTCATTACATTTCTAATTTCATTTACTGAACATTTAAATCATAAATCTTAAAGTACCAGATTTATTATCTGAATAGGATATTATTTGACAATATGGTTCAATAATTATTTCCGGTCATGTTTATTTACTTGATCTGATTGATAGAGTAAATGATGCGGACATTCGAATTAGTGTGTACTTAGGTGACGTAGATGATAAAAGGAAATGTCAATGAAACGGGAAATGACGTATCGGAAATAATGGTGGCTGAATAAATTTTATAGTTCGAGCATTAGTAAATGTCACATGGTCTAGGTCATGATGATGATTTTTTTAAAAAATTCTTTTCTTATTTAACATTTTTAAATTTAAGTCATTTTTATAATTATTTTAATATACAAGTACATTTATAATTATTTTAATATACAAGTGCAGAGAGCAAAAAATGGACCACTCTGGATGATTTTTGATTTAATGATTGAATCTTTATGTTATACGGCCCAATCAGACGATATTTTAATTAATGAAATCAGACACAAAAACTAACTTTCTTTGAATAAACATAAATTTTTTTCAACGAATTTGGAATGTTTTCCTCCAAAATATAGGGGGCAGCCGCAATCTGGATAATATAACATCCCAATAGTTAGGTCAGGAGAGCGGTCTAAAGTTTGGCACTCTTAAATGTTAATTTTACTTTTTGAGTATTTTGCCATATTTCGAGAACTATGATACGAAAAAAAATTCACATAATTTTAAAATCTGCTTAACAAAAGCCTTATTAAATAAAAATTTTTATAAATAAATGGCTTTTTTAAAATTAGATTTTCCAGGAAACTATTCGTTCGATTTCGCTTAAATTTTGTATTTTTCCTTACATAATTACATAAAAAATTATGTAAAAATTTGTATATCTTATAGTTAAAAATTTTTTTGCTGATAAATTAATAAAAAATAATAAATTATTATTTAAAAAAATATTTTTTATACGAAATTATCTTTTGGCTTATTAGAATTATATAATTCCGTGCAAAAATTCTTTCCTTTCACTTAAAAGGCTTTTGAAATGTAGGAGAATGTGTAAAAAGTGAAATTGACATGAAAAGGATCAAACTTTAGACTGCTAATCTAATGGAGCCATATTTTCTAAATTGTGGCTCGCCCTTTATTTTGAGGGTCAAGAATCCACATCTGTCGAAAAAAGAACGTTTTTGGTATTTCGTAAATTCGAGAAACTTAAAATATCATCTACTCTTATTAGTTAGCATATCTAAGGTAAGGCCTTCAAACCATTAAAATTGAGTTTTAGTACATGAAAATCAGACCATTAGTTAAAAAGTTATTCAGTGTCGTTCTATTTTTATTTTAAGCTCAGTACATAATGTATGATTGTTCTATGTATTCCAAAGAATATTAGAAATTATTATTTTTTTTCCAAGAAGGATGAATTCAGATTTGCGTAAAAGATTTTATTAATGACTCTAATCACAATTGCATCATTCATATATTAAAAGAAATCTAATCGTTTCTAAAATCGAATCAAATTAAAGACAATTGTAAAAAGTTGGGTAAGTAAAGTTAAGCCTTAAAAACGAATGCGTTCCAAAAATGCAGACGACAACATAAATACAGAACTGTCAGCCAAGCACTCTAAAATATCGATTTCCAAATACGTAAAAAAAGGGACAAAAAAATTAAACAACTACCTTTTTTAGCTCTTTTTTTTCCTTCCCTGCCTTTCACTCATTTAGATTTTTTTTCCCTCCTCTTTTCTCTTCACTTCACTTCCCGTCCCCGTTAAAACCGCTTGCCTCAGCAATTGCGGACCAATCAAGGAAGCTACAGCCTCTGCGTATAATGCGTTAAAGACACTACACAACCCGGCAACTGCTAATGCTTTCTAATTATTTCGGACTTCCAACAATAGGTGGCGTAAAAAGAAATGAGAGAGGTTTGGAAAAAAAAAATTAAATTGGAGTTTGGAGATTTAGAGTTGCCATTCAAAGTAAAATAAAATATTTAGAAAAAAAAAATCGAATGTATCGATAAAGAAGTAAACAGTAAAGCTAATGATTTAAACCGGCCCTGTTACCGCTTTATTCCTAAATTATTCGAATGTGGTAATAAATGCAACAGTATTTGAACTGTATAGGAAAGAGTTCCGATGATTTTAATGATTCGAAATATTGGTGAGTATTAAAGCATATTATCGTGCAAGTAAATAATTATTTTTCAAAATAAATAAAACAAAGTTCCCTCAATAACTATTTGTTGACAAAGGGGTCATGTAGGTCATGATATTCACAGTTTCAAGATCAACGGCATGATAGTGACAGTTAAGACTTTAACAATTAAACCACTGTTTAATTTATCATTCCTAACAAGCGGGTGCAAATTGTAATGAAGCTGTGTGGACTTAAAGCCACCACTATTGTCAAGTTCTTCACTACAGCTCAGTGTCTTAATTAGTGTGCCATCCCGAAGTACTCATAATCTAGTTAGTATCATAAGATAATATCATGATGTTTTAGTTCATATTGAACGGAAACATAGTTCAATGACAACTCAGTGTGTCAACTATTGTGCCATCGCAGCTCATTCACGATCTTGTTCTTCATGATATTACCATGATATTTCGGTTCATCTTGAACAGAAACATTGTTCATTGACAGATCAGTGTCTTAAGTATTACGCAATCGTGTAACATTCACTGTAAAGTAACATAAGATAATACTGCGATATTTTGGTTCATCTTAAACTGAAACATGGTTCAATGACAGATCAGTGTCTTAAGTATTATGCCATCGCGGCAAATTCACTACATAGTAACATACGATATCCCCGTGATGATATTTGGGTTGGTCTTGAAAGGAAACATAGTTTCATGACAGATTGGTGTCTTAAGTACTGTGCCATCGCGGCAAATTCACTGTAAGATGATATCATAAGATAATACCACGATATTTTGGTTCACCGTGAACTGGAATATCATTCAATGACAGATCAGTATCTTAAATGCTGTGCCATCGCGGCAAATTCACTATATAGTAACATAAGATAATAGCATGATATTTTGGTTCATCTTGAACGGAAACATGGTTGAATGGATGCTCAGTATCTTAATAGCTGTCTGACAACTCAGCATCTATCTAGCTTATTAAAGATGAAACGTGTTTAACCTTTTGCTTACTGCTGGTATATCATGTTGACCACATGTGGTGGTATAACATGACACATCGTAAGCAAAGGGGTATTTGTCTATCTTAAATTATTTCCAACATTTAAATAAATGATAAAGAAAAATTAAAAATATATTTTAAAATATTTATATGTGGAGAAGTGCAAATTTACCATCTTTTTTTAAAAAAATTTTAAACATGCATATTGTAATTTTTAATGCCTAAAAAATTAAATCCAAGTGGAAGCGCACACGTCCAAATAAATTGTAACAATAACAGATTCAATCAAAATACCGAAAAAAACCCCCTCTTTTATGCATTTTATTTTTGCAAGCATTATTACTCCCGACGTAAGAATAAATAAACTGAATAAAATCTGACAAAGATCCTATTTTGTCCTCGATTCTGACAACTTGAAAAAACCTCTTACAAAATGATACGCTATAAATAACTTATGCAATGATGAAAAAAAAAAAAAAAAATTGAAGATGATGCAAAGAAAAGGGCGTGAAAATATCTTTATAAAGTGAAAAACCCCGTCAAAGGCTTTCTTTCCCCTATTTTCTTTATTTTTCTCCCAACTAGTCTTAATCCGAAATACCTTGCCCTGAGTCAGCTCAAAAAATCGTGGTGTAAACAGGATAGTATCGATCTCTTTGAAAACAGTAGGGGGAAAAAATCCTTTAAAAGGGTTTTTTTTTTCTTATACAGCGGTTGCATAACACACTCGAGTTGTGAGGGTGGAGGAACCCTTACGTTTCGTTCTTTTTACGAGGATCGTCTGAAGTGGCGGTAATAGGCAATAAATGATTTTTTCCCCCTTCCTCACTTTAGGAGGAAACAAAAAACCACAACAAAATGATCATCGTGCTGCCATCTATTGGTTAGAGCTGAAGTAAATCGGTGGAAGAGACTTTGAAGGAGGAGGGGCTCAAATGAGTTTTTGGTTGCTTTTTTTGTTACCAAGTCGTGCGGTTGTTGGGAAGTTGGCGTTTACAGGGGTGGGGCGAAAAATGGCTGCGCGCGCTACCCAATACAAGAAGCGCTTTGCTCTCGTTTGTTTACGATAGAGCGCCAACTTCAGCGCGTTGTTCGAGTTGACGGCCGGTTCCCGTAACGGTCTTGTTCTCCATGTGCTTCATTTAAATATTTCATGTTTTGATTTATGACGAAAAATATTAAAATTCTCTTAAGAAAAACCAGTTTTTTTTACCGAAGAAATTAAGCCGCAGAAATTTCGAAGTCCTTTCTGGTGAGAATGTTTCTTAAAATTAAATTAATGTCTTTTTTTGTGTGTTAAATTTAACATTCAAATTAAATGATTTTCATAACTTACTCGTATTAATTTTAGGTGTAATGCACTGTTATATTATTTAATTATTATTATTTCCATTTTTTTTATCACTTTAAATCATTTCCCCCTCTCAATTATATTTTTCTATCTTTTCTACCCGAAATTGCTAAAATATAATTAGATCAATATATTCTTAATAAATAAAAACTTTAATTTATGTATAAAGATGCTGTTTAGTTTCACACATTTCAATCGGAAATATTAAAGATAATAAACTATATGAATCTTAAAACTCTTCATAAAATCGAAATTTATTCTTCTCTGATTGATTTAAATTAATTTGATTAAAAAAAATTATTATAAAATAAAATTATTTCTGATAAAATAATGTTTAAAATGAAGTTAATATATTCTATATAGAAATTACACGATTCGAAATATTTCTATTCATAATTTCGATTTTTTTTTTTACATCGATAGCAATGTTTATAACGAACTAAATTATACCTACATTTTCTAGTTTGTAATATTTAATTAGTTGCATTCCTTACTATTCATTAATTATAACTTTATGTAACGAAAAATTGGCTAAATTATCAACAAATATTTCGTGAGTTTGAATAAAAATATGTGTTTATATTTAATTATGTATTTGAATATTTCTTAAAATTTTATTAAATTTCTTTTTTTTTTTAATTTTAAGAAATAATATTTATATAAGTAAAAGTTTCCATTATAACAATAATGATTATGTAGTTTTCAGTAAATTGTAAGAAAAGAACGATTATAAGGTTTTCCAATAGTCTTAAGATTCATATCTAGATATAATTGAGGTTTATTTTGAAAACCTTAAATCTTCATGTATTCTGAAAACTCTACCAAATTATTTAATTTTTATTCTAAAATTTTTGAAATTAAAATGTGCTTCCACATAATATGCATTTTAAAATAAAACAGTGTGTGAAACACATGTGTTTGTTTTTTATCAACGCGGAGTTATAAGTTTAGGTTTAAAATTACTCCATTTAACAACTAATAAATCAACGCATATGAATTCTAAACTTAAGATATGGATCTTGCAATATTATGCACAATTTAGCATTTTATGATATTATTTAATTAAATCAAATAGGCAAAGTGATTCACTTGTTTGGTTCGAAAAAAATTAAATGAATTATTCAATTTTTGATCAATAAATAATTGTCACTTTATTCAACATTAATCTTTATCAGTATTTATTGTCTTTAACTTCATTTGTTACTTTATTGAATAGAATAAATGACCGTGCTTTAAAATTATGGCTTTAAATCAGATATATTATTTATATATTTAATTTTTATCCATTTTAATTTTCAACTTTATTATTTTCAACTTTATTTATTATTAGTTATGTTAAGTTAAACATTTTTTGATCTTAGCTAAACTGCAACTAAATTAACGAAGTGATTTACTTATTAAACAAATTACTATTAAAGCAAAAGAAAAAAAAAAGAAAAAAAAGAAAACTGTTCAAACACCAAATTCTTTTTTATAGAACAGAAACTATAGTATGTCCTTTTCTGTTTCTTTTTCATTTGTGCTTTATTCCCGTTTTTTTTTCTACTTTAGCTTACGTAGCATGAAATATTCCCGATCCTGTTTTTTGGAGATAACAATTATTATTTCTTTTAACATTGAATATCCTAAAATTTTTCAATATTATCATTATTCTTTTAAACAAAATCTTTTTGCGTATTTATTTTAAAAGACTTACTATTGTTAGTATTGAGGAATAATTGACCCTGTTTTAAAATTTTGGGATTAAAAATACCACCTACACAACGCTTTGATTTTTATTCTCAAAATTTTAAAATCACAGATATGCTCAAATCAAATTGAACGATTATTAAATGTTCAGGAAAATAGTACTTTTTCAAGCAATGATCAGTAGTGAATCAAATTTGAAAATTCACGTATTTGAATATGCATGCATTATTATTTTGTGTAGCACATTTGAATATATCTCGGTTTAGCGATCGATTAATTTTAAATATATTCTCGTAAAGGACAGAGAAATCTTTGAGTCAGACAAAAAGGTTTTATACTTTCAAGAAATAAGCTATCTGATTGCTATTATACATTTTGACACCAATTTATGATTTTGGAGTCTTTTTCTGTATGCTTCATTCCTGTTGATTTTAGAACTTTTCACTTTCAGTCTCGTTTATTGTAATTATTTTGCATTCTAATCAATTAATATTGGAACTTTTCACATATCTTGTTTATGTTTTCATTATTCTTAACTTCCTTTAGTTGTAAAATATTGCGTTTCTCTCTTATATTTTACGGGAGTTCATAAATCTATTATAGTATCTTCTACACAAAATTAAATTTAAGCCAATTTTATTTCTATTATTAAATTCGAATGTGATTTATTTATTTAATTCTTAACTAAGGTTTGATTTTCTATCATTTTAATCGTCTCATATATTATTTCATTTACTCTGTTATCTTTTTTCTACTATAAAAATATTTTTTCTAAACCTTACTTATTAATTATTCTATACATTAAATGTTGTTTAGCATTTATAGCATGTCATTTTTTATTAAATTCTAATATTTTATTCAATTGACTTCATATTTTGTTGAACATGAGAAAACCAACTCAGTGGTACAACTCTTTTGCTATATTATTTTTAAAATGTTTGTAAATGCTGCAAAACTTTCACTGAATAATTTTAGGTATTTTTAGGTGATATATAAATTAGAGCATTTCCACGAATTTCTACGTAGACGTCAGAAAACGATATTTTCAACAAAACCTTTTCTACAATTTGAGATTAGAAAATGATATTTTCAACTAAGTCTTTTCTGCAATTATAAATTAAAACTTGCATTAGGTTTATGTTTTTTTTAAATAATTTTCATGCTCATGTATAGTCAGAATCGGACTGCTTTCGCCAACAGTTTATCTATGCTACAGCTTTATAGTAATCTAGTTTCTTCCGTTATAATAATGATTTATTAAACAGTCAATGATAATTAATCTGGCTTTTGAATTTGATATCTTTTTACTTAGTCATTTATACTGGAATCATTTTTTTGAAAAAATTATATGTTTTGTGTTTATGTCAGTTAATTGTGAAATATTTGGAATTTATTACATTCTTATTAGAAAACACCAAACCTAAAACATCATCTGACAGCCAAATCGTGTAAACTTGGAAAATTGCCTGTTGGTAAATTGAGAACTAAGATTTATGACGGATTTTCATTAAATTTCTAAAAACAACATTATTTTTTTCTTCCTTTTAACGTTTCAATAAGTCTTCGTGTACCACTGTTAAACATTAATTGTGTCACAATATAACACGCATGCCCCAAGTCGCATCCATAGTCTATTAAATAAAAAATTCATTGAATTTGCTATGAATAAGCATCATTTTATAAATTATATGACCAAATCATTTCGATATTTATCTTAAAAAAAAAAAAAAAAGAATTTTGGGAGACTTTTTCTGTATGCTTCCTTCCTGTTGTTCATTCATCTTGTTTATGTTTTTCGCATTCTAATCAGTTCATATTTTATTTTATTTTGTAACCGTCGTTGAACATTCGACCCAATTTCGGGTTTGCGACTACTAATGTTCATAGCTTTGAATAGCTTTGTAATTTTTAACTCAATCCAGAAGACAAAGGAACTCCTGGATCAAGAATTGGGAGAAATTTTCCTTCGTGATGATCTTTTTGATAGAACTAACCCGCATGGAGAGGAAAACCTCCCAAAGTTAGCCTGGGAGCAAGGGGACTCTAACCCATGATCCGTCTATCACTGAGGATATTTACGTCAGCACTGTGGTCGGTGTTAGCCGCGTGCAGAATTCGTATCAACCATCATTCGCTGGGATTCGAACCCGGTTCACCTCATTGGAAGGCAGCGCTCTATCCCCTTAGCCACCACGAGCCAATCAATTAATATTGGAACTTTTCTCATATCTTGTTTATCTTTTTCACATTCTAATAAATTGATGTTAGGGATTTTTGGCATATTTTGTTTATCTTTTCCACATTCCAACCAATTAATATTGAAACTTTTCCCATATCTTTTTTATCTGTACCTCATTCAAATCAATTAATATTGTTAGAATGAGATAATATTTTTTACATATCTTGTTTTCATTATTGTTATTCTAAACTTCTTTTAGTTTTCATTCATCACGTTTCTATCTTGTATTTTGCGGAAATTCAAAAATCTAATGTAATACCTTTCTTTTCTATTTTTAAATATTTAATGTAATTTATTTATTTTTAAACTGCATTTGATTTTATCTATCATTTTAATCGTCTTATCTATTTTTTTTATTAAAACTTAACTGCACCATAGTATAGCGCGTGTGCCTAAGTTGGACATCAACTCCATAAGGAAATTATTGAATTTGTTATCAAAAAACGTTATTTTATAATTATTTAATCAAATCATTTAACTTTTTATTTCTCTAAAAACCAAAAAAAAAAATTTTTTTTTTCTAAGAGAACAATAAGATATTTCATTCCATTTAATAAAATTCTCTGTAAGCTGGATGAAAAGTGAAAATGGACATTGTAAGAAAAGCGGAAGGGATGCTCAAACGAGAAAAGAAATGGACAAATTCATTTGTCAGCAGACCCTGGAGGGGATATGGGGGGTTAGGGGTGGAGCTGTGAGGGCTTCATCCCTCTTTGATGAATCAAGAAACGTGTCTTTTCTTGCTAGAGGTAAAAAAATGATGCCTAGTGCTTACAACTTATATTATATGCCACATGAAGAAAGATCTTCTCTACAAACTGGAGCTGATATGTTTGAGTACCTATTGTCTTTAACTGTTATTTCACAGAAGGATTTCATTGATTTTGCTCTTTAATTATTATTTTCTATTTCATCTTCAAGCATATTTTGCAAATGAAGGCTGTTTTTTTCCCAGTGTTAGAAAAATACAACTTTTACTTTACACAACTGTACTACATAATATAGTGCTGTACTGAACTATATTTTAATACAACTTACGAAGGAATTCACTGTTAAGTTATACTAAATGTGTTTTATTTACGAGTACAGTACTGTACATAATACAGTATTGTACAGCTGTAGTGTACTGAACTATACTATAATACAACTTGCTACTGAATTTATAGTTAATTTATAATAAAAAAAATGTCTTATTATGTTTTATTTGAAGGAAAAATAGAATTTTGAAATTAGATTTGAAAATGTCATAATTTTTTAACACGCGCATGAATAATATAATTTTTTTCCCTTCGTTTTTTGACTTTTTTGAAATATAATTATGATATTGTATATTGCTCTGGAGAAAATGTAATCATGATTATAAATTTTTATAGAGCGGATGTAATCATGATTATAAATTTTTATAGAGTGAATGTAATCATGATTATAAACTGTTGAGCGAATTTTATCTTAATTATAAATTGTTGCAAATCAAATGTAATCATTAGAAAATATTGTAGAGCTGATGTAATCATGATTATAAACTTTTGTAGAGTAAATGCAATCGTGATTATTAATTGTTGCGTGGTGAATTCAATCATAAATTGTTGTTAAGCGAATCTAATCGTGATTATAAATTGTGGTAAAAATTATTTTTCTATCTGATCTCTCACATGAATATTTTGCTGTTTATTCCTTATTAGATAAACTCAACTTTTATATTACACCATAAACTGCTATTTACTGCAAAGCTAACGAATGAATTTACATTTAATTTATTATTAAAACAAGTTCTATTGTGCTTTATTTCAATAAAAAACGGAATTTTGTAAGTGATTTAAAAAAAAAAGGTAATTTCTTAACAAACATATGCGCGATAATTATTTTTGTAATTTTTTTCTTAAATTTTTTTATTTGGAATATCATCATGAGAAATTCGTTATATGGCGAATGTAATCATGCTTGTCTATTATTGTAGAAATTATTTCGATCTTATCAATGCGATCTTATCGATCTTATTATTGCAAATGAAGTCTGTTATTCCTTAATGCTAAAGTGTTAGAAAACTCAACTTTTACGTCACACATCAAGCTACTATTCACTACATTACAACATACGAATGAATTTACAGCTTATCGTAATGGAAAATTATCTTGATCTGTTTTGATTCAATTACCAGTATTATTTTAAAAGTAGATTTTTTTAAAAAAAAAACTCTATTGTTTGAATAAGCGCTTGTACGCATGACAAATCTTTCACCGACTGAGTGATTGCAAAGTCTAAATAAAGTATTTTAGTCTATCGTTTTTCCCACGGAAAAACCAATTCCTTCTTGTCTGGCCATTCCGTAAGAAGGTTGTATTTTGAGAAGAAATTTCTATGCAAACTTTTCCAAATACTAAGTCATCAATTTTAGTTTATAATTTTTTTTCTCTTATAAATATCAGGAGCCGTAATTTGTAAGGTGTGGAAAAATTAAATGCTCAGTGAAGCATATTTCTAGAAACTAGTTTGTTTACGTTTAAAGCCAGTGTTCCGAACTTTTCCTGGGCATTGTGTATAATATCTGCGTATTTTATGTGTAGTCCAGTTATTATTGTAAAGATAAAAAAAAGAGAAAGGGTGCTTTTGCGGAATTTTTTTTACCTAAAACATTTTTTGACAAAATACTTTTTTTTATATCATTACAGGGGTCTGTTTAAAAGAAATTTGGGTCCGTTAACGTACCCTTCACAAAATATATTTTCATAAAAACGGACCCTTCACAAAATAATTTATCTTTTAATCGGACCCTTCATAAATTTATTTATCTTCATTATTGTTTTGTCAATCGAATAAACCCTTCCCGGTTGAGAAAAAAAGAGAGACGGTTCGAAACGAACTAAGTTTTCTGAGTTTCCCTAAGTTTAAATTCCAACTTTAGTATTCTAAGAAAATATTTCTATAGTTACAAACATCGTGTGCACATTCTTATTGATATTAAATCATGATTTTTTTTGTAAATAAATAATTGATCAATTCATATTTATTCCTAAAATTAATTAATAGAATGTTATGTAAATAAAAATTAATTTCTGGCAATTTTTTTAAATAAGATATTATAAATATAAGAATTGTTTAAATTTACTCAATGCGTAACAGTGATACATAACCAAGTTGTGTTATTTAAAATACGTCAATTGAATGTTAGTGATTTTGTTTCCATTATTTGTCCGAAATGAATATTCTCTGTTAAACAGTGTAGACTAAATACCAAATATTTGTATGTTGCATCTCTAATTTAGTGGCAGCAATTGTTGAGCAGAATCTTGTACCTATTTACAACTTAAAAACTTCTTGAAAAGGTAATTAGCAATTTTTGCAATAACAGAATCCTATTTGCACAAATTCACAAAAACAGACTCTGGTTGAAAGAATGAGACTTAAAGTTTATTTTATACTAGCCGCTAAAGGCGGCCAGCTGTCCGCCACGCTAACGGTTTTCACAAATAAAGCTTTTTAAAACATAGCAGGAAATCTGAAAATTAGTGGACAATTAAAGTGTTCCTGTCCTGCAATTTCATATCCAGTTCTGTTGCAGATGTGTTATAGCTCTTGAGGATGTTTGAAGATGTAACTTTGGTATGGTAACATAAGGCCTATGGTAACCTAAGGCCTATGGTAATCTAACCTATAATATAAATATATATACATATACATATATATATATATATATATATATATGTATATATATATATATATATACATATATATATAATATCAGGTGGAGACTTGATTTTTTTAAATTTTTTTTTAAAAAGGCCTCAGAAATTGTAAAAGCATAATACAAAAGTTGCTTTCGAAATCATCATTAGGTGAAAACCTCTTCTAATCTTTGACGTTTCTCTGATACTTCTTGGGCTCTAGAATTGCTTGTCGAAATTCGGTCATGTTCCATCCTTCTTCGACGTTCCACAGATGTTTCTTGGGCCCTTCTTCTTCTTTGAGAATCTCTTAATATCCTTTTCTTTGACAAAATACAAAGTTTTTTGGAAGGCGATTCTGCCATGTCATGTCAGTAATCGGGTTTTTAAGAAGTCAACGAATACTTTAGAACATACTATGAAAGCAAATCATGAAACTTCAGTATTAAAATCTAAGTGCTTACCTGCAAACTGAAACTTTCTGAAATAACTAATTACATTTAATAAAAACTGTTAAAATAAAGAATAGAAAAACCAAAGAGATCCAAGGTAAGTGTGATCGTTCCTTCAAAAACAATTAAATTCCTATTTTATATATTATATGGCTACAACGCTCAAGAAAAAAAACTAAAATGCTAAGTACATGAAAAGAACACAAAAACGGGGGAAAATATACTTGAGGGTGCCCCTTGGCGAAATCGGCGACTTATGTTTGGCGTCTTACTTGGTTGCCAGAACTCCGTGGTAACAGGAATAGCGGCCAAAACATAGTGATATTTCAATGAAACAATTGAAAATTCAAGCAAAGCTTTTTAAAATTGCAGTGAACAGAATAGAATCAAAATTAATAAACCCACTATAATGCATTTTGAATCGAAACAAAAATTAATGGAGTAAGCACAGAAAGAAAAAGAGAAAAATAACTCACTTCTTCATTAAGCTTGAATATCTTCAGATTTTGGTGCACAGAATTCTCTAATTGCAGTTAGGTACTGTCTAAACTACGATCCCTTTCTAATAGATCTTTTTATGTTGGGAGCATTTGAACCTTTCACACGACCCATTCAAATCCATCTGATCAATCTTTACGTTCAACCAGAGACATCTTTCCCACAAACAGGACATTTATATCTATTACTAATTAAACCTTCATTCATACACCAGTCAATCACTACTTTTTTTCCTTTGTTATTCAAATCGTACAGAAACTTAAGATTTGTCTTATTGACAGTATTCATTTTTAGTACCAGAAGCAAAAGTAACCTTACCAGCCAGTATCCAAAGTAGAACTAACGGATCTCTGAAATTACATTTAAAAACAACGCTAAATTCTTAACCAATCAGAATCACGATTAAAATCTAAACCAATCAGAATAACGATTGGTTTTCAACATCGCCCAGCTTGGCGATCAACCTCGATCACAACTTGGCGGGGGCACCCTCAAATATAGTCTACCCCAAAAACGAATTAATTTTTTATGATATCAATTTCTATTTCTATATAATTTTTTATGGTATCAATTTCTATTTCTACATTGCTACAAAAATTATCGTCTTCGCTTAAGAAAAAAAAATAGAGCGTGGAAAGAAGAAGAAAAACTTATAATAACAATTATGAACATCGACAAATAAATCAAAGCAAAGCGTTCTATTTACGTATGGAATGTGTTGCCACATTTTTAATACAAAAGTTAAACTTTTCTCCACTTTGATAAATGTAAACAAATGCGAACCTTACAATTAAATTATTAATTCCTTCGTATATTATTGGTTTAAGTTGTCGAAATTTAATATTTCAATTGTAAGGCTCGCATTAGCATACATTTATAAGAGATATGCATTTTTTAATAGTTTTTTTAATATGGCTCTTATTTGAAGACGAAAAAGCATAGATTTTCTTACAAAATGACTGATAACTAAAAAACTAATCCAAATTTTTGAAAAAGAAAAAAAATACTTCTTCATTATGTCAAAACACAATTTTGTGTCAAGTTTCGTGCCTGGGCGAGGCTTCTGGGGCGATATATTGTGATTACAGACAGACACACAGCCGCTTTTATTATTATGTATAAAGTGTTCCTGTCCTGCAATTTTGTCTTCATATCCAGTTCTGCTGCAGATGTGTTATAGCTCTTGAGGATGTTTGAAATTATATAGCTACAACGCTTAAGAAATAAAAAACTAAAATGCTAAATACATGAAAAGAACACGAAAACGAATAAATTTTTTATGGTATCAATTTCTATTTCTATATAATTTTTTATGGTATCAAATTCTATTTCTATATCTGTTACGTCAAGCACTCAGGTATTATAATTTGATCTAGTTGTGCTTGTATAATTTTGATCTAGTTGCGCTTTCTACGTCATTTTGTTAACATCGTTTGGTTTGTTATTTAACATCGTTTGGTTTGTTATTTCTAAGTTAACTTTCAAAAAATTGGCTGGCATCAGCATTTTTATTCTTTAAGTTGCTTATTTTTTCTTTTGGAATTCGTTCCTTTTTAGCAAAATGTTTTTCAACCTAATCGAATTCTTTGCCGACTGTTCTCTGTATATATAAAGAAAATAAAGTAAATATTTTTAAAGTGTTGTGAAAAGAATTTTTAGTTGTACAAAGTACTACAATATCGCTACAAAAATTATCGTCTTCGCTTAAGAAAAAAAAAATAGAGAGTGGAAAGAAGAAGAAAAACTTATTATAACAATTATGAACAGCGACAATAATATCAAAGCGAAGCGTTCTATTTACGTATCGAATATGTTGCCACATTTTTAATACAAAAGTTAAACTTTTCTCCACTTTAATAAATGTAAACTAATGCGAACTTTACAATTAAATTATTAATTCCTTCGTATATCATTGGTTTAAGTTGTCGAAAATTAATATTTCAATTGTAAGGTTCGCATTAGCATGCATTTATAAGAGTGGGGAAAAGTATATGCATTTTTTAATAGTTTTTTGAATATGGCTCTTTGAAGACGAAAAAGCAGACGAAAAGCATAGACTTACAAAATGACTGATAACTAAATAACTGATCAAAATTTTTGAAAAAGAAAAAAAATACTTCTTCATTATGTCAAAACACAATTATGTGCCGAGTTTCGTGCCTTGGCGAGGCTTCTGGGGCGATATATTGTGATTACAGACAGACAGACACACACACAGCCGCTTTTATTATTATGTATAGATGTATAGATGTATAGATTTACAAATTATGAGTAGTTTTTTCACAATTTTACAAAAACAGGACCTTTACAAAATGTCTGGACAGATTTCTGCATTATAAAAGATACATGGAAACCATGCTTCCCATGCTTTTGAAGATTGTAGGTGATTTGAGGGAGAATTCTTCGACACTGGCAAGTGAGACATTGTTTTCGAATCCTATTTTTTTCATGCTGAATGACACCAATCCGGAAATGATCACATTTAAAGTTTAGAATTATAAGAACTTTACGTGCAAAAAGTTCAATTCTGTACTTTTTGTACATAAAATCCTAAAGTATAGGGTGGTCTGCGATATGAAACCTATTTACGCATCTGATATTGCATTTGAAAAAGAAGGGGGGTTTGATAAATCAAATCGAGGTATACACATGGGGCCGGGATAGCCTGGCTGGCTGGGCGTTGGGCTCATGTTCGTGAGGATGGTAGTTCGAATCCAACCGAAATCGAAAGCCAGATCGAAAATAATTATAAGAACTGCACTTGAAATATACCTGAAAAATCTTATTTAATAATCTAATTGAAAATTTGGCTTCGTAATTTATTTATAAATGTACTAATATAGTTTCAAGCTGAATGTAGTATTTTTAGTGCCTGTGGTATATCCGCTATGCAGACATGCACACACAATTTCCTTAATTTATTTTATGTGATACAATTCAAAAATTGTATTTTTTAAACAAAAAATCTCGTGACCCTTTTGAATTAATAACCTTTTAAGCAAAAAAAAAAGGAGAAAAAAAATTATAAATACATAAGGAAACAATATTTCGCCTGTCTGTACAGCAATATAATATTTGTTATATGTTTGAGAGTTCGTGTTTCGTCATAAATCACATGACTTCGTTACAAAATGGTTCTCAAAGTTAACGAAATACTGCTCAAGGATTGCTAAATCGTCATAAGTGAGAGTTTTATTTCTAAAAGTGCATTAGTTTTTTTTTCAAATTAATTTTTATACTTGTATTTATTGGCACTATACCTAATGTTTCAGTTTTTGACAGTTAAGAATGCCCGTGGTTAATATCGAATTTGATATTCGAAGAAAAATAAGTCACAGTCATAAGCAACACTCGAAATTTTTGTGACAGTCTTATCAAATGAAATTTATTTGTTCTTTTATTACAAAATTATTCTGAAAATCACCTAATTTTAAATCAAATTTAATATTTATTAAAATGCCGGTAATTTCAGATAAATATTTCTTACGCAATTAACGACATCAATCATTCTACGCTTATAACGTAAATCTTAAAACTCTAAGCAATGAATGCTATAAAAAATGTCCTTACATCTTTCGAATTTTTTTTCTCCTTCTTAATATGATTCGCTAACAATCACTTACAATGATCCCTCTCAACATTGACAACCTATCAAAGTCGGGGAAACTATTGGATGAAAAAAAAATCATTTAAAAACAGGGGCGTTTATTTCTACTGAAGTTAAACGGAGGAAAAGATTTCCTCCGTTGTCGTTGAAAGTAATTACAAACCAAAAAACATTACCCATCAATTTATATATATAGATGATAGTAGTCCTTAATGTCTAGTTATAACGGAAGCTCGCTTGTACACCGATTGCGAGACACAGGAAAACTTCAAAATAAAAAGAAAGAAATCTCATTTTTCTCTTTAGGGGTAATCGGAATTGTTCCTAAACTTTATTGACTTTTCTTTTCTTAAATTATACTTTCGCCAAAACTTTTTTTGTAATGAAGTTTTTGATTTGATTTCTATTTGACCCTGCTTTTGACCTTGCTGTTAAAGTAACTTTATAAATGAGGGTTGTGTTCATATTTGAATACGTTGTCTCGGTTTGCTGATTCATATTAAGAAAAATCGCAGTTTTAAATTGTAGCTACAGAAAAATTGGTTAAGTATTAAGAAGCATATAGTAAGTTATGATAGCTTAAATATTAAAATGCTCCTCTATTTGAACTTACTTATGACTTTGGTGCATCAATTTTTAAATTGTCCGATTACGTATATTTGAATAATTTGTTGATTGGAATATTGAAAAATGTTACTGCTTTAAATTGTGGCTACAGAGAAATTGAGGTGCATCAACTTTTTAAATGTCCGATTACGTATATTTGAATAATTTGTTGATTGGATTATTGAAAAATGTTACTGCTTTAAATTGTGTCTACAGAGAAATTGAGGAGCATCAACTTTTTAACTGTCCGATTACGTGTATTTGAATAATTTGTTGATTCGGTTATTGAAAAATGTTACTGTTTTAAATTGTGGCTACAGAGAAATTGAGGCGCATCAACTTTTTAAATGTCCGATTAATTATATTTGAATAATTTGTTGATTGGATTATTGAAAAATGTTACTGCTTTAAATTGTGTCTACAGAGAAATTGAGGAGCATCAACTTTTTAACTGTCCGATTAATTATATTTGAATAATTTCTTGATGTGATTTCTAAAATATGCTACTGTTTTAAATCGTGGCTACAGAGAAATTGGTTAAGTTTTAAGAAGCTTATAGTGGGTTATGATTGCTTAATTATCATACTACTCCTCTTATTTAACCCTGCTTATGACTTTGGTGCATTAACTTTTTAAATATGCGGTTAGTTTTACGTGTATACTTTTTTGTTGAGTCTATTACTAGAAAAAGTTACTGCTATAAATTGTAGCCACAGAGAAATTAGTTAAGTTTTAAGAAGCTCGTAGTAGGTTATGATAGCTTAAATATCGTAATTAAATATCGTATCGCTTAAATATCGATAGCTATTCGACCCTTCTTATGACTTATGTGTATTAACTTTTTTAATGTGCTGTATATAGTGCATTTTATTGATTTGTTAACACTATTAGTAATTCTATAAAATATATTGCCCTATTCATGAAAATATATTTTAATGTTGCCACGATTACTTCAATTCTTACTACTTAATTCTTTCTCGATTTAAGTTTAAAATTGTGATTACCCACAATTTAAATTTACAACATGATTTCAAAGCCAAAAATAGACATACCCTTTAAATATTATTGTTTAAATTACAATTTAGCTAGATATAAATATATTCTAGAGAACTATGAGGTGATAGATTCTAGTTACTTTGATTACATAAATTATTACTACTTGTTTCTTTCTCGATTTAAGTTTAACACACTTCATACTGCAGTTTAAATTTAAGATATGATATTGACCCAGAGTTAAATATACACATAAAATGTTTGTTTGAATTACAATTTAGGTAAATACAAATGGTGTAATATATTTTATTGAATAGTTAACACTGTTAATAACTCAATAAAATGTGTTACCCCATTTATGGAAAATATTTTCTTGTTACTACGATTACTTCGATTCCATTCTTTCAGTTTCAAATAATTTTTACCTACAATTTCAATTTACAATATGGGTTTAAAGTTAAAAAAAGTACAAGTATTAAATTTTATAGTTTATATTTCGAATAAGGCTCAGTTAAATACAAATAGGGTAATAGATTCTAGTCATTATGATTACTTGAATTATGAATTCTCTATTCGTCCTCGATTTAACTTTATACCGTTTTTTTATTACAATTTAAGTTTAAAACATGATTTCTAAGTCAAAATATGAATATACGCATAAAATAATCGCTAATTTAGGTGAATACAAATGGCGTAATACATTTTATTGAATTGTTAACACTATTAGTAACTCAAGAAAATGTATTACCCAATTCATGGAAAATATACTCTAGTTACTACGATTACTTCAATTCTTAATATTCAATTCTTTCTCGAATTAAGTTGCAATAAAATCTTACCTACAATTTAAATTGACAACATAATTTCAGAGCCAAAAATAACTATACACATTAACTATTATAGTTTAAAATACAATTTAGGCAAGTACGAATGGGGTACTACATTCTATTTACAATGATTATTTAAACTCTTCAAACTCGATTCTTTCTATATTTAAGACATTAATTCTAAGTTAAAATAAATATACGCATAAAATAATTGTTTTAAATTCCAATCACAGTAAGAACCTCAAATTCTTCTATGGACTATATTTCTGAGTACTTAAAACAAATGTTTGGTAAAATAAACCATAAAATACACTGAAGTTAGCAATCGAATAAAATTTACTATCACATTCCAGTTCTTCTGATTAAATGTAAAGATGTTCTTAGCAATGAAATGACGAATTCCTTAAAATAAATTCGTTTCTAAGCAGAGCGACAACTCTAAATTAGAACTTCAACGAATACAATTAAACTCGAAAGAAAATAATAACAATAGGAATGAGAGGTATTTTTTTATTCCATTAAAATTTCTGTATCACTACTTCCCTATTAACGCAAAACATTCGAAGCGCATATTTTCACAGAATCGTTTGCTTTTCATTGACATTTCCAACAGTCGAAACACACAAGAAGAAAGAAAAAAAATTCCAAAAGCCTGGGTGAAAAAAAAAGCGACTAGACTAGATTAAAAAAAAGTGTGAATTCATTTTAATTGTCCTAACGGCAAAAAATAATAACACACCCCCCTTGATTCCACGGCTTCGAATGCCATTCGAATCGAAAAAAAAGAAGAAAAAAAAAAACCTTTGTTCTGAAGCTATAAAGACAAACAAACAAGAAATAAAAAATGTGTAACGTTGAAAGAAAAAAACTACAAAACAAATAAAGTGAGCGCAAAAAACATTCTGGAATAAAAAAAATGGTTTAATAAAAATAATAGAGCTGTTCTGAAGAATTGAAATGCTGGGAAGTTTTTAAATACGTTTTGGGACTCAGATGACGTTGCCATGGTAATAGTTTTCCCAAACAACTGTAATATCTATTAAATCTATTAGTTTTTTTCTCCTGTTATGCTGTTTTTATTCGAAATTTTAAAGAAAAAACTTGATTTATGTATGATTTTATTGAAGTTGTTTTTCACCTCTTTTTTACTCACGAAGTTGTGTAGAATGCTTATTTACTAAAGTTTTTAAAGGTGATCTGAGATGGTTGCTATAGTAACAGAATTTAAGCGCAGTAAAAGTTTTCGAAAAGCGCAGCTGAAACAAGACTAGCGAATTCTTGAAGATGTTTCCTTATTTATTATTCTTCTGATGTTGAATAAATTATTTTTTTTTTCTAGATTCTTTAGAATGTGCTGTTCGATTTCGAAATTTTTCACTATTTTCGTCATTATTATTTAGCTATTTATTGAAAAACTTTTTTAACGTTTTTCTAACGTTATTAAGAGAAACAATTTTTAGTGTTTTATGCATTTTTAAAGTAAACTGAAATTGAAAAAAATATTTTTTAGTATCTAATTGGGAAGCATTATTTGTCGTTTTCCTTAGAGTGTTATAGAAATAATTTTTGTTAACTTGTAACATATTTTTAAAGACGCAACAAAACATTTGTGTAGTTAATAATCTAAGACTTTATAACTTTGTGTGTAAATTGTGTAAAAATTATATAATTTTTAAAAAAAAAAAACTATTTTATTATGGCGAACTAAATGATGTTTTAAAAACCTTGAATTTTCTATACAAACATAAATGACTTAATAAGTTTAATTTATTTTTATGCTTGCCACACTTTTGAAACAACTAAATAGTTTTCACAGCTTTTCACAAAAATACTTACTCTTAAATATTTATCTTCAGTTGTGTTTAAAAATAATCACTCACAATTATTTGCTTATTCAAAAATATTCACTTATAAATATTTACTTACACTGTACTTAAAAATAACTGGCCACAAAAATTTACTTAGTGTTGTATTTGAAAATTATTAAATGTACAGTTGTATTTTATTTAGATTATTGTCATGTACTTTAGAGTATTTTTCTTAATATTTTGATGTAAATATTCTATAATTTTGGTAAATATAACAGATTTGCTTTTGCTTCAGCAACAACAGTTTAAAAATTTTTACAATTACTCAGAGTTAAAAATCAAATGCACGGAAATTTGAAGAAGAAAAATACGTAATATTTCAAATACATATAAAAAAGTATATCAAGCACTAAAAAGATAAATGTCAAAAAAAAATCTTGGCTTACAACAATGTACATTTAAAAATGTTTCAACAATATTCCCTAAGTTTAATAATTAAGAAAATTACATTTTGTTTTTGTAAATTGAAAAAAATAGACTTTTTCTAAAATGTAATCTAAAATGTGTTTTAATGAATTTCTTGAATCAAAAAATAAATAAACGTTTAGGTAATATTAAATTTGAAATTGATGTAACACTTTTCATTTTTAAAATCAAACAATTCTAATGAAAGGTTTAAAACAGGAACAACGCAAAAGAATCTAAACAGTTCCAAAAATACTAGCGAGAAATATCAAAAATGGAAACGTTCGCGAAGTCAGGTGAATTAAAATTGTAATTGATTCAAAGCATCAAAATTTCATTTTTAATTTCTTTTTACTGTTTTGTATACTGACATCTCTGAAGGGGGGAGGGGCAAGGTGAATGGGGGTCGGACAGATGAAACGAAGACTTTACACTCGTAAACAGAAACCCTTCAACAATCCGAACTTGAAGCAATCTCGACAAAGGCTTACAAAGATTTATACGGAAAAAAAAACTAAATGAACTAAAAAAATAATAAAAATGATGATTTTAATCTGTCAGAGACAAAATGTCCAGCTTAATTTCTACGTTCCCCTTGCCTAACTCCCCGTTAATACATTTGTTGAGTGTGCGCCAGTTTCAATTACGAACCCCCATTTTTTTTACCTTTTGTTCCTAGAAAAGTTTGTTTAGTATATGCAATTCATTTCTGCCTCCGTTTTTTTTTCTTCTTTTCGAAAACTTTTTTCACTTTAAAAACTCGGTATCTCGTTTTCGTTTTTTTTATTCAATATGTCTGTCCGTCCATTATTTCTTCATCTCTTTTTTCCCCTACCCATGATCCCCTGCATCGGTTTTTACCTTTTAAAAAATGGGGGAAAGAGGTAAAATAATAATAATAAACTTTTAAAAGGGGAGGAAGGTATAGCTACTCCCTTTTTTTGTTATTTTCCTTTATTATTTCGTTTTTGAGACGATTTTTCTAAGAGGCGATTTTAATAAACACAATCTTCTGCGGGTCGCAGATATATATTTGAGTTTTCCGGCGGGAGTGGAGGGGGGAGAAATGAAGAAGGAAATGAAACCTAGGTTTTAATTTGGACTCCTACAGCGACTGAGGAAGAATAAATAATAAAAAAAAGAAGAAAAACAGAAGGGGTAGGAGGGAAAAATCCTTTAAATCATCAGCCTCATCCCAAAGTATAAAAGAGTAAAAATTGATTGCACCAGTTTCTGCTGAAAGATCTTTTTTTTCTTTCTTTTAGATCTGTTATTTTTTACTATATTTTCCTTCTTTTGAATTGAGACGTTTTTGAGATCCAGTTTCTCATTTAGCGGGTTTAGCACTTATTTGTACTACCTCGGAAATTCGAAATCACAAACCCCCCACCCCTGTATCCCTAGCCTCACCCCCTTTACATTTAACTGCCACTCTTTTTCTTTAACTGTTTTAATTCGTTTTTTTACTTCCTGTTGTTGTGGGGGTAGGGCAAAACATATTTGCAGTTCTCCGTACCCTTTGAAAAGAAGATTTTTTTTTGGAATTTTTTTTTCGTTCGTAAAAACAAAACAAAAAAGTCCATATATTTGCTTCTCTGTTGTTAGATTAAAACCAGGAAGTCGCGTTTTTCCCGTTTCTTATTCTAGCCCCTTTATTATTTTTATCCGCCAATTGAAGTTTCTTCAATTTTTTTTTTATTGTTTCACCGTAGTCTCATAGACAAACAATCGAATACTAAAAATAAAATTAACGACGGAAATATATTTATAAAAATTTATTTGGGATTTGAAGATCCCAGGAAATGTGTTTACTTTGCTCCGGTAATATTTTATCCAGAGTTAGAATCTTTCTTTCTTTTTTTTTTATCTATACTTTTTTCGCCAAAGTTATTATCATTACCTTTTGTATGGCGCTTTCTTAGAGAGAATTTAGAAAAATAAAGAGCCGAAATGAAAACTTATTTTCATTAAGCTTGGCAAATAACGGTTCTCCTGTGAAAGTAAACAATTCGCCAAAATAATTGAGGGAGTTTTGTCGCCAAATTTTCCAAAACAATTTTAGGGAGTAACTGACATGTTTATATTAAGTCAAGAAATAAGGAGTTTTCATTATTTTTCAAAACATGCGATTAATTTGGCAGATAAATGTTGAAACTCTTGATAATTGCTTATTTTTTCAATTAGTTTTTATTTTTATTCTTAGAATGCATGTTTTTTTTTAATTATATTTCTGCTAATTAAGAAAATATTCTTATCTTTTGTTATTAAAAACATGTTCCATTAATTGATTTATATTTATGTTAAATGCATTATGTTACGTCAATAATGGAATAATACATTTCATTTCAAATTAAGTAGGGGTTTCGATTCGCAGTTGAGAGACCAACACGGGTTTGAACTAAGGCCTATTTGCATCCGGTAAATGTTTTACAAATAACAAATGTTTAAATATGTAAATAAATTCAAGAATATATATTTTTTTACTCGTTTTTAATTTCGTTCAGACATTTTATTTTATATTTTATAACGGGCGTTGAAGATTCGACCCATTTTGAGTTTACGACTATCAATGTTCAACTTCGTAGCCTTGTAATTTTGTATCCAACTCAGAAGACATGGGAGGGAACTCCTGCATCAAGTCACTATCCTTCAAGACGACCTTTTTAATAGAACTAACCCGCATTTGCGTTACATGGAGAGGAAAACCGCGAGAACCTCCACGGCAAGTAAACGGCACGAAGATTCTAATCCGTGATCAGTCTACCACTGAGGATATTTTGCATCAGAACTGTAGTCGGTGCGATTCATAATTCGTATCAACCAACCACCACTGGGATTCGAACCTGACTCACCTCATTGGGAGGAGAACGCTCTTATCCCTGAGCCACCATTGTCTCATTTAGACGTTGTATTAAATTGAATACTCATATCGTCTTCCTTTAAAAATGTGCTTGACATTAATTTGTGTACTTTCAAAAAAATCGAACTAGGGTTCTAACCTATGATTTATTTACACGAAGTAAATGTTTTTTTTTTCATTTGGCAAATCTTCAAAGGCGTTTTCAAATACTAGTATATACACTTGAAGGGGGTTTAAAAATTTATTTCTACTATCGCATGAAAAAAAACTGTGTCCGCAATTTTCTTGTATGCAATTTCTCAAGAATTTTCTTTCAATTTTAAACCATAGTATGGATATCTTAAACCATATTATTATGCGGTTTTTATGCAATGTTAATAAAGTGTTAAATTGAACTATGTTTTCTTCCAATTGTAAAAATAGTATAATTTTTTGAAACATAAGATAATTATTTATTTTAAATTTTTTTTATATACATTGTTTTGATCTATCCAAGTAGACATAATTTTTATCCTATATGAATAGGTTACTATAGAAATTTTTTTTATGTGAAAATTTATTGTGGTGTGTGGTTAATGACACTTACGGTATCTAATTTATAATTTCCATTTTCGGAAATATGTAATTGAAGGGCTTAAAGCAATAAAGTGATAGGCACTCGACATTTTTACCTCAAAATAGTATTGTTCCTGAACTTTACAATTTCAGAGAAAAAAGTATGGTAAAAACTAAGAGAATAGGGTAAAATTTACATTGTTTCTGACTCTATGGAAGCACCAAAATGTTCGTTAATTTTTTACGAAGTGCTTTAGTAATGATTTTGGTAAAATTAATAATAAAATATAGTTTTATAATATGTAGTAAAATTTAGTAAATATGGTTAAATTTGGTAATTATGATATCTCAGAGCATGACATAAAAGCCATTTATTCGGTTAAAGTTACTTTTCAGTTTTGAATTTTGTACTAAATGTATGGTAATGAGAATTAATTTTGAAAACCAGAATTTCCGGTAAACCGTTACCATATTAACGGAAAAATTACCAAATAGTTTGAATACCCTATATGTTTGTTTTATTATAGAATTATATCATTACTATATAACACGGTAATTTTACCAGAACTTTTTCACCGTGCACTCTATACAGAAACATTTTATTTCCTGCTTAGAAATCGTTCGGATTTTAATCAAATCCGCTCTACTGTTGCAGTTTTAAATTGCGTATTATTATTATATTCCCCCAAGTCTTTCATCAATTTCAAAAGCTACTGACGGTGATGACCAAACAATAAAAACAATTCTTTAAAATCAAAAATTCGAATCATCCTGTACCCTATTAAGCATTTTGTAAGTACAACTATCCCACTCAACTTAAAATCCCACTTTCTTTAGAGGGATAATCAATTTTTAACGCAAGCTTTCAACCAAAATGAAATTTCACTTATATATCCCTTAGCGAGGCTACAAAGTTTTTTCCGTTTTTTTTTTTTCAATCTTCCAATCCGCCAATACTATTGCAAGAGACGGGGGCGTAAGCTACTTGAACTCACAAAACGAAAAAAACTCAGAAATCTTTTTAAAGTACCGTTCGTTATTTATTTACGAGATTTCTCTTTTCTTTTATCCAGTTTTACTTTATTTCGATGATCACTTTTTGGACTTAAATCCAGTATTGAACCGATAACAGGAATCGCCACAAAATGTTATTATATCGAATAGGGGGATGGGAATCACCTTCGTCGAAGTGGAAAAAAATAATAATAAAAAAAAGGAAACAATTGAAAAGGGAACAAAACTGGAAATGGATTGGGCTATAAATTTATCCCTTCACTTTTCCTGTGTCTTCGTGATGTCTACTTAACAACAGAAAAAGTATTGGAGATGGAAGCCCCGAAAAAGGGGTTCGTTTAGATTTTAAGTGTGTTTTGAAGATTTGTTTTACTTTTGAAAATTTGTGAAAAACAATCGTGTTATGGACTGAGAAACATTTAGCTAAGATTTTGTAATAAATAGATCATCGTGCCGAATACATAACATTTTGTAAAACTGTCTTTTACTACGATGGAACATAAGTGAACATTGGCGTAAATTTGATTGTATTAATTCGTTTCAATAATTTATTAAAACTTTTGTGTTTTAGTGTTCTACTTTATCCTCCATAGTTTAATATTACTTTATCAAAAAATTACTTTGTCATTTTAAAATTTAAATTGTCTTTATTTCTTTGAAAATTTTTGAATTTTAGAGGCGCGTCTTTCAATATTTTAAACTCTCCTCTCCTCTTAATTTTTTATTTAGAAAAACAATATATATATAAGTTCAAAATGAAGATAAAATATAGGAAAATTATAGACATATGAAAAAAAAGGGGGGGGATATATATATATATAACTTTTATTTAATTGATTTATACTTCCTTAAGTTTATCTTTGTTAACTTCACTCAGTTAACTTTAAATGTGTAAGATAAAGAATTATGTCTATTGTTTGATTTTTGTTTTCCATTTAGATATTTTACTTTACTGAAATTTTCAAATTACAGTATTATTATATATTTGCAATTCCAAACATTTACAATTGCCTAAATGTTTAGAAATACGTTAACTATTAAATTTATGTGAAATCAATAATAAAAATTATGCGGTTTTTGTGTTTAATATTGGAATTCAAGATAGTAGACTTGGAATTGAAATGCTGTGCTTACAAATTTACATAGGTATTTTCTTGCAAAAGGTACCAGTTAAAATGTATAGGTGCAATTTATTTTGATTTAAATTTATTGGCAAAATTTATTTTAAATATTTCGAACAATGTTAGATAATCAAAGCTATATTAGACATTCACAAAATATACAACTACATTATGATTAATATTGCATCTGTTTCCAGAATTAAAATTCTCAGTACTTTCCTTAAGTTGAAGATATTTAATAGCTGTATTAGACATTTATAAATTACATAATGACATTATGACGAATATTGCATTTTTCACCAGAATTAAAATTCTTAGTTATTTTCTTAGAAGTTAAGGATTTTTAAAAGCTAGGTTATAAATTTGCGAAATTTACAAGGACATTATGACGAATATTGCATCGGTTTCCAGAATTAAAATTCTCAGTATTTTCTTTAAGTTAAGGATATTCAAAAGTTGTATTAGACATTTAGACATTTACTAAATGTACAACTACAATACGATGAATATTGCATCTGTTACCAGAATTAAAATTCTCAGTACTTTTCTAAAGTTAAAGATATTAAAAATCTGTATTAGACATTTACAAATTATATAATGACATTATGACGAGTATTGAATTAGTTACCAGAATTAAATTTCTTAGTTATTTCCTTAAGATTCAAAAGCTACATTAGACATTTATCAAATATACATGGAAATTATGACGAATACTGAATTTTTTTCGCGAATTAAAATTCTCACTTTTTTCTTTAAGTTAAGGACAATAATGTTTTTAGAAAATTTTAAATACTTCGTCAAATAAAAGCA
Source organism: Parasteatoda tepidariorum (assembly GCF_982258835.1). Taxonomy (NCBI): domain Eukaryota; kingdom Metazoa; phylum Arthropoda; class Arachnida; order Araneae; family Theridiidae; genus Parasteatoda; species Parasteatoda tepidariorum. The sequence goes on along the minus strand of NC_141763.1, from coordinate 73,097,439 downwards.
CATTTATCTTAAACTTAATTAACTAAGTGCTTTCCATGAAGGAATAAAAAACTATGGTCTACTGTTCTAGGACTATTTCGGATTATGATCGAATCAATAAAAAAAAAGTGTTCCAGTTTATGCAACATAATATTGGAATGCAAGGTAAGAGAGTTGGTATTAAAACTAGTCAGTAAATAAATAAAATGTCGTCACAACCGTAACCGGATCACGTACCAAATGACTATCGAGGCGGCCAGCTATTTTTCAGGTCCTCTAGTTCTATATTGATGTACATCCAGTTTCCATGGTATTTCTAAATTACAAACAACATAACATCGTACAACATCGGCCTTTGGGAAGAAAAAAAATGTATATTACGCCTTTTCTTTTTTATCATCTAATATATGTTACACATTTTTGAAACCCTCAATTTGTTTGAAACAAGAACAACGCATCTTCTGATTTATTGCAGTCTGAACTTCGACATTTTGGACGCGGCCCGGTTTTATTTTGAGCTTGAAAAACTTTTTTTTCCCTTCTGCTATTTAACTACTGAACGATATTTGAAAATTAATATGACTGCTATTTTTCTTAAAGTCAACTAGTTTTAGTTATAGTAATAGTTACTGTTAATTTTTTCGGAGAATGGACTGAATGGAAAATATTTTAAATTTTTAAAACTGGATGTTTTTTTGTATGCTGAAATTAGATCTGTGCAAATATTTTATGAATTTTTAAACGTGTCCATTGTTTACTCATTCTTTCAAACATTGAGAGATTCATGCTCAAAAACTGGACGTGTAACTCACGAGATTGGTGAAAATATACATTACCTATTAAAACGCATCTTTACAAACATCCATTTCGTCACCATCATGACCCATATAAGTTGTCCTCCTTCATTTGATTTCGTTAATTTTTCTCAATTCACCATAACCATGGTGAAAGAATTACATTTTCCAGCTCATAACCTAAGCAATTATAGAGTCACATATTCAGAAACTTTGTAATTTTGTCAAGAAATGAAAACTCTTGTTTCATGACAAAACAGATTTCAAGTTTAAGTTTAGTTGAAACTGTAGAGAAATCTCGGAAATTGAGTTGCCTTAACCATTTTTTACAGTGGGTTAGTTTATGAACAAGAAACTTGGAGGTCACCTTCAATCATTTCTACCAAAACGGATCAATTTATTTGTGCAACCGGTAGACTTTATGAACTCTTGAATTTAAACTGTCTCTGGCTGCACCCAATCCAAGATCACATCGAAAATATTCAGTGAAATAATTTCAGTCTTGGTAAAAATGACCCATATTAGTTTTTCTCCATCATTTGATTTCGTTAATTTTTCTCAATTCACGATTACCATGGTGAATGAATTACATTTTCCAAATCATAACCTAAGCTATTATAGAATCTCATACAGTTTGTTAGAAACTTTGTAATTTTGTCAAAAAATGAAAATTCTTGTTTCATGGAACAGATTTCAAGTTTAAGTTTAGTTGAAACTATAGATTTTATAAACGTTTGAATTTGAACTGTTTCTGGCTGCACCCAATCCAAAAACACATGGGAAATATTCCGTGAACTAATTTATGTATATTTTCTTACAATTTTGCGTAATGATTTTTATTAGTCTTCTTTTTTATATTACGATTAAAAGAAAAAGACTAAAAATTATGCTTACTAAAATGCTTACTAAAAATACCTGTTTAAAATTTAAACTTATAGTTTTTCTGTATTGTCCTTAATAATACTTTTCTTAAACTATTATCAAAATGTCACTCCAAGAGAGGTTTTTATATAAACCAAAAATGTGAATTTTTAGTTTGTCCCTGTTGCTTACTAAAAATACTTCATTTTCTGTGTGTTGCATTGATAGAAAGTTTTATATCGTCTAAAATTTTAACTCATAGTTAACTTATCGTTGTAGTCTATGTTTATGTTGCTCACTAAAAATACTTCATTTTCTGTGTGTTTCATTGAGAGAAATTTTTATATTGTCTAAAACTTAAACTTACAGTTGTAGTCTATGTTGCTCTCTAAAAATGCGTCATTTTCTGTGTGTTTCATTGAGAGAAAGTTTTATATTGTCTAAAACTTTAACTTATAGTTGTAGTCTATGTTGCTCACTAAAAATACGTCATTTTCTGTGTGTTTCATTAAGAGAAAGTTTTATACTGTCTAAAACTTTAATTTATAGTTAACTTATAGTTGTAGTCTATGTTGCTTACTAAAAATGCTTGTTTAACACTATTATCTTTCAGTTATTTACAGAGTGTATATTTGTCTTTCTAGGTGAGAATACCATTGCCACCCGTTGAAAGTCACTAAATATAATCATAGACGATTTAAAATCCATCACACCCCTACAATCATTTCTTCATCAAACCTGCTCTTCCCGTAAGTTCATTTTACTTGTCAATATTCTTCTCGAGTAGTTTCCACACCAATCATCAAAATCTTCGACTCACCGAAACCACCCATTTCCCCGTCTTTACAGGTATGTTCATTTATTGTTTTACATTTTTAATTTTTTAGAAGTTTTTAATGATAAGTTAAGTATTTTAAGGTGAATTTGACGAACGGTAAAGTTATTACAGTTTTGTTTTTCAAACCGAACTAAAATTTGCGGAAATTTTTTGTATGCAAAATGTATTTCAAATGATTCTTTATTAAATGATGTGTCATATGATAATATTGTGTATTGTGTGCAAGTTTTGCACTGAGACTCACTCTTAGAAATGTAACTCTCACTTTTGACGATTCGGCAATTTTTGAGTTCTATTTCGTTAGTTTTTAGAATCGTTTCGTCACGAAATCACGTGATTTGTGACGATACGAGAACTTTCAAATAAGTGAAGAAAATGTTTTCTCAACTCGAAACCTCATCATAGTACATTGTGGGAGATTGTTAATTAGAATGATGAAACTGGAATGAAGACTGGACAATCGAAAATGAAGTGTCGAATTAAGCAGACCGGCTGTATAGTGGTCAAGGAGTTGGCACCATATCCGGAGTTCGAATTCCGCTTCTGGCATGGGTGAAAATTATCTCTGTTCTAGCTGTTCGTCTTGTGTTGGGATGATATTGATCCACCTATATGATGCTTCAAGTTCAGTACATTAAGCACTGTGAGAGTTTTTTTTTCGAGGAAAAAAAAAGAATAACGAAATATTTTTTTATTTTTGACGAAATTCGTTTCTTCTAGGAAATGATGATAGTTATGTCGTCACTTTGCCGAAATGTTTGCTTGGAGCATATACAAGGAAACGGTTTTATTTTTGCACGTGGGATATTTTATAAGAACAAAAAATGAATAAACGAAGCTGCAAAATATATAAATATAAATTTCACCATTGAAGATTACACCAAAATGGCATCCAATATCTTAATTCACTATGAAATTTCTTCAATACTTTTGATGTCATTATAAGCTGAACTGAAATTTAGTTATTCTAATAGTACTATTAGAATAAATAGTAATATAAAATTTGGTATTCTAAACGTATAATAATTTGAATGTAAATATGATTTCATAAACTATTGAAAGGAATTACTCAATGTTAAGGAATGACAACTAAAATGTATTTTTGAAGGAAAAGAAACTGCAGTTAATATTTGAATTGTCAGATGTGTTTTTACGATGTAATAATATCTTTCACAAGTATATTTTTTTAGAAATTTAAACAGTTATTGTGTTTAAAGAAATTTTAAAAAATAATTAAACTATGTATAAATGATAAGGAAAAAAACTTTTAGATTTTTTCCTCACATCTTAAGTGAGAAAAACTTTCAGCGCTATAAAACAGCCTTTTAGAACACTGTACAAGATGTATAGATTAATGTTTCATTATAGTTGAATAAATTTGTTATGAAAATGGAGACTATATCTTTTTAATTATGAAATTGTATCTATAATTAAAGAAAGTGAGATCTGATGTAAAAAATACTACAATTAATAATTTTGAAGTAAAAAGTGGATTTTAATGTGCTGAACGACAAATAAATTTCTCAGAATAATTATGAAAAAATCACTAATTTTCTCCGATTTCTTAGAAAATATTTCATTGACTTATTTATAATTAAAACATAAACCAAAAAATAAAATTAATACATAAAATACACTAACGGTTTAAAAAAAACACTTACAGTTAAGTTCACTGCAATATTACGTGACTTTACTATTAAAATCTTTTCTCTATATCAGTTAGTTTTAATAATTGCTAAGATTACTTTTACGCTATAAGTCAGATAATGATTCTAAAACACGATAAACTTTAATGTTTATTTACTGATTTCTATGTCTATTTCAAATATATTTCCATTGTGAAATGCACTACACGTGGAGTTTGTTTTTTTCCCCAACCGGTTTTAGATAAAATATTTTGTTGACTTATTTACGATAAAAACAAAAATTTAAGGCAAACACTTTTACAGTTAAAAAAACAAACATTTATGGTTCAGTTTACCGCTATATTACGTGACTTTACTATTAAAATATTTTCTCTATATCAGTTGGTTTTAATTATTGTTAAAAGTACTTTCACTGTACAAGCCAGATAATGAATCAAAAATACGACACATATTTCAGCTTATTTGCTCATTCCTATATCCATTTTAAATATGTTTCCTTTTTAAATTTCTGTTTTTCTTACTGGTTCGACATAAACTATTTAACTTTTTTATTTACGATAAAACAGATACAAAAAAAGCACACTTACCGTTAAAAAAAAACATTTATTGTTTATGACGTGACTTTACTACTAAAATCTTTTCTCTGTATCAGTCAGTTTTAATTATTGCTAAAAGTACTTTAACTCTATAAATCAGATAATGATACTAAAATACGATGTACTACTCAGTTTATTTACCCATTTCTATATCTATTTCAAATATGTTTCTATTATAAAATACACTACAAGTGGAATTTTTCTTAAAACCAAATCAGCACATTTCGAATGAAATGTGACATATAATTGCAGCTCAGATAAGAGTTCTCAAAAAGCAAATCATCGCCAATAAATTTCCAACTAACGTTTCACAAAACCGATAATATTGCAACTTCTCTTGGAAAAGCCGAGAGCACAATTATCAACTCTTACATGCATTATCAAAACCGGTGTGGGGGAAAAAAATGAAATGAAATGAAAGAAAGGGGGTGCCGGGATATTCTAGAAGATATCGTCGGTGGTGTTACTTCAAGAAGCACGTATATCTGACTGATTGCTCTAGAAATAAAGAACTTGAGAAAACCAAGAAGCACTAAAAGATAAATCTTTAATATTGGCGGCATTAACTCATTGAAAGACCGTGTTTATCTCTTTTAGTTACTTCTCTTAAATACGGCTATACTTCGGATAAAGGAAATAGAAGGGCTATATCGAAGGAACTAATGGTCTTCCCTTTTATTGCTTAGCGGGGAAGAACAATTTACGGGCTCATCATAACTTGGCGCGAATGAGATATGAAAAATAAGATTTTTTTCCCTTTTATGTGAGGGATGGGGATTATTTTCCCCCATTTTTTTTTAAAACAAAAGTACCATTCCCTCATTTAGTTTTAAAACAATAGGGGTAGGAGGGTAGTTTGGTAATAGAAGTTTCTAAAAAGCACACAAATATATATATAGCTTCAGTTAACGATGGAGCTCAAATTCCATCGCTCAAAAAGAAATCGACAAAAATCTATCGTAGGTACTTGAAAAGAGGTAAAAACTCAATCTTTGGCGATTAAAAAATAAAGCCAGGATGAGGAAAAGGAAACGATGCCCTAAAAAAACTGGAAATTATTCCTCGCTTTAACTAAGTAAAGTTGCTTAGAACGGCACTAATGCAGTAATTTTTGAAGACTTTTTTTTTTTGCACTTTATGCTATACATATAGGCTTAGTACCTACGACACTTATTACTCTCCAGTTTTTCCGGAAAAATTTTCCGGAGATGGGGAAATAAATGCTGGAATGAAGATGGAGAGTAAATTAGGAAAGATGATTTAATAAATTGCTTGATGATCGAGGAGCTTATTTTATAATAACTTCGCTATTTATATGGAATTAGACTTCAGGGGAAAATAATAATAGTTAGGGCAAGTTCTTTCTTTTCGTCAAAAGAATAATGGAACTATATTTTATTCTATATATAGCCCTTTTTTATTATATATTTTGTCAGTTTTCATCGAAGATATTACCTTCGTTATTTTTTAAGATGATCGTTTTTTTCCATTCCTTTTCAAAATGTCATAACATTGACGGAATTAGCCCTTTTTTCATTTATACATTTTTCACATTTCCCCCCCACATTTTCCATATTATGTCATCAATTCATGTGTTAAAATGAATGAGTTCAGGTGAATTTCTGAAAAGTATTATGAATATAAGAATATATTTTTTTTATGGCGTAGAAAAAGTTTTCTTAACAGTTTCATTATTTCCAAAAATAAAAGGTGTTGAAAAAATGCTTAAATTTACATATATTTTCGGTGTTTACGAAAATAGTTGTGGGTAGTTTATTTTGCCATGGTTAATTAATAAAATTTGGTTCATAAAAATGTAACGAATAGAAAAGCTTGTGAGCTGATTCTTTTTTTCAACTAATATAAATTTTGAAAGGATGGGTAAAAAAAGCAGGTATTTTTTTTATGTGTACAAAAACATTAAGATGCAATTTATTTAGCCTTAGTTAATAAATAAAATCTGAAATACAAATAAATAATAATACGTTAACCAAACTTTTATTTTTTTAACTGCTTAATAAAGACTTGTTAGCTGTGCCATTATTTTCAACAAATAATAAGTAAAAACCTGAGAAATAGGCGGACAGTTTTTACTGTGTAAACTAACAATAGTGCGCAATTAATTTCGTTTTCTTTATTAAATTAAATTTCGCCAACAAAAATAATAAATTAGGGTTGAACATATTTTATCTATTTACGGAGTAGAAAAAAGTAGTTAAATGTTTCGTGTTTTTTCCACGAATGAGAATTCACAACGCATTAATGAATGAGAAAGCATTAATTTCAATAAAAAGGTAAACGGGTAAATATACGTATAATTTTTGTAATTACGGCAAACATAAGTTCATTAATCATATATTATGTATTAAATTTGAATACACTGATACTTTTACCGTGTTGAAAAGTGTTATACCGTTTCGATAAACTTTTAAAGACTAAATTGTTTAATTTAATGTAATACATGTAATTTGGTAAGCAAATTTTTGTTCGTGCTCAGTTCTAAACGAGGAAATTTTTTTTCGTAAACTTACCTTACCGTTTGGTAACAAAAATTTTTAATGAAAGAAAAGCATAATTCTAATAATAAAAAAAATATGCGGCATTTAAAACATTCATTTGATAATTTTCTCTTTCATGTAATAACGGTTTACAGGAAATTCTGGTTTTCAAAATTAAAGCTCTTATTAGCACAGGTTTAAATTAAAAAAAAAAAAAACTTACAAAGTTGAAAAGTAAATTTAACAGAATAAATGGCTGCTTGTATGTTATACTCTAAGATATCATGATAAAATTACCTAATTTAACCACATTTACGAATTTTATTACACATTATAAAACCGTATTTTATTGTTAACTTTATCAAAATCATTACCAAAGCACTTCGGCAAAAGTTACCGAGCATTTTGATGTTCCCATAAAGCGGTACATTTTATCATGTTCTGGTAGTTTAGACCATACCTTTTTATCTCAGTGTGTTGTTATCTAGTGGAAATACCAGAAATTCGTGAAGTAACAATCTGAAAACAATACTAATAAAGCGTTTGATGCAAAAATTTTATTCTCGGCAAAATTGTGCACATCACTTTACTGCTACCAGCCCTTCAATTATATATTTATGAAAATGTTAAACTTAAACATTAATGTATTTCCTAGTATTTAACTTTAACATTAATTACATTTTCTAAACATGACGCTAAGACATATTCTACATTTCCAACTATATCAGTATTTATTTTAAGCCTTTTGTCATTATTTCCAGTTGTTCACCAGCCTTAACACAACAAGTGAAAACACGGCCCGTCTTTTCCTACCAATTACTTGCATCTCCAATAGGTCACGCCGCAGCCACTATCAATTACGAGACCACACACCAAAAAACACAAACTCTATTCTATACCAGCATGAGCGAAAAAAAAGAAGAAAAAAACATACTGAGGCGATTCACACGAAATACACAGAGCTCGAATTTGTCGCGTGATTGTCGTGCCTGGTTGACACTTTGGGGTCCAGCAGGGTCTGGTCCCCACCCAGGTAATTACAGACTAGAAGTCTGTTGTTTCGACTCCCCCTCACCCAACCCAATACTTGTACTTGATCTTTTTTTGGGCCCTGTTCACCGCCGCAGCCCCTCCCTCCTGTACGTGTAACTTTCCGGTAAGTCCACGCAAACAAATTTTTAGAAAAGGACAGCACATAGCCTTTACTATTGAAGTGTATAAAATGAGGGAACGTATAGATGTTAAATTACTGCATTAAGTCGAAAAAAATCCTTGCATTTTTTTTTTAACGCGAGGGTTGTAAGTTAAAACAATAACGATTGCATTTACAGGATGCGTAGCGTTTTTAAAAAGTGTATAAAGGTGCTTACTTTCGATTTTCGTTTTTTAAAAGCCCTTAAAGGTGCTTTTTTCATTGGGTATTTTTAAAAAGTGCTTAATTTTCCCTATTTCGAAATGAGATTTTTCCTTCACTATGTTGATTTTCTCTTCGAATTATGCAAAAAGACGCAGTTCACATTGTTATATTCAACGTTTTTACAATTAATTCAATCCCAATCTATTTCGGCGTATTGTCAGTCAGTAGGATACGAAAAAGTCATTCCTTTTACATAATTCAAAATTTCATGATTTTTGAGAATTTTCAAAAACAATGCCAAAAGGTTTTCTTTTTTTGACATGATGGTTAAAACAAGATAAAACCGACAATTGTCAAAAATTCTCCAACCCTGTCGAATTATGATATTTTTTTAAAGTGCTTTAAAATATCTTGGAGTGCTTGAAAAGTGCTTAAACGGTGCTTATTTTTTGTTGAATAATTTGGCTACGCACCCTGATTTAATAATTGTATATATTTTGATTTTGTTTAAATTTGATTCATTTTAACAGCGTTTTTCTCTGGAGCGATATTTTAAGCGTTAAAGAATTGCCGAATTTCTAAAGCTTTGCACTAAAAAAAGTATGGCAAGAAAAATCCTACCAGAATATGGTAAAATTTACTGTGTTTCTGGCTCTATGAGAACACCAAAAAGTTCAATAATTTTAACTGAAGCTTTTTGATAATGATGCGGTTGGTAATTATTTCGTCTCCATTAACAATAAAATATGGTTTTATAATGTGTGATAACATTTGGTAAATGTTGTAAAATGTTGTATTTTTTCGTGATACTTTAGAGTATGGAATAAAAACCATTTATTCGGTTAAATGTATTTTTCAGTTATGTTATTTTTACCTAATGTTTGGTAATGAGAACGATAATTTTAGAAACCAGAATTTTCGGCAACCGTTACTATATGAAAGGAGAATTACCAAAATAATGGTTTAAATACTGTATTACTTACGTTTTATTGACCAGAATTGCGATTTTTCTCCCGAAAATATTTTTACCAGACAGTACGGTAAAATTTCTTTCACCGTGTAGTTTGATTGTTCTGCTTTAAATGCCCTAGCACTAATCAAATGCTCGATTTCTAAATATATGTTTAATATGAATTTCTTATTTGAATTAAAAAGTTCAAAAAATATTGTCCGTGGAGCGTTGGAAAATATTTTGTAATGAAATGTTTGTTTTCAAAACATCTGAGTTCTACACAATTTTTTTTATTTATAACAAAAAAGAGAAGAAAAGAAGTATCTTGATTCTTTTCTCAAGATGAAAACCGATTAAACTTTTCAGTTTGTTTACGAACGGCATCGTTAGAACAGTTTGGAGCGGATTCCGAAAATTCCGTGCCAGGGAACTGACCCTATGTTCTTTTACATTACTTTGTAAAATAGCCGCTATCATTTTGTTATCCAAGAATGGAAAAACTACCAAACGAAAGGTTTAAATACCGTATATTTTGGCTTTATTAACCGAAATATTAATATAATTTTTTCTCCTTGTGATCTACTTATCTCTGTACATAAAATTATTTATTGTAAAATGTAATGTGGTAAAATAAAAGTGAGAAACTAAGCTAAGAAAACCGTGGAAACCTAGAGAGAAAAAGATCAAAAGATGAACAAGAAAAACCACAGCAGCCGAGAGAATCATATCAGGGTAAACTCTGATTGTTTCTGTTGAGATGAACTCTGTTTTATCCTGATTTACTCCTCTCGGCCACTGTTATTTTTCATGTTCTGTTTTCATCTTTTTTCTCTCTCAGCTATAAATTTTTTCCCCTCGCTTTTATCTTCCCATTAATCGTTGGCAACTTTGCGTTTTATAATTCAAATTACATTTGTTTCCTCTCATTCGCGTATGGAAAGTCTTGAAAATGGGTGTTTACTTTTGAGCCCTTGAAACATTTCGATAAGTGACTCTTGTTTCAATCACGCCTATTGCTCCTGGGTTTAATATACCCGATCCCGTGCAACGATGAATATACAATACCTATGTAAAAATATACCCTACGTGTCATATAGATCATAAAATAATTCCCAATTAGATTCGAAATTTTTTTCTCTACAGATTTTCTAAACTTTTTAACTCAAACGGGGCTTCGTTAATAAAGTTCCTCACAAGGAGTGTGAGTGCCCCACTTTTGATTTAATATACCACCGCGTCTTCTGAGTTGGGTTCATAATAAAAAGAATATGTTAAAGAGCATTTGATTGAATATAAGTGAGATTGTTTTGATTCATATTTTGTTGATAAATTGCAATTTTTTATCACTCCCGTGAATATTTTCTCCGTAATAGCACTCACAATTCCTCCTTTTTGAGGACGCAGATGGGAGGAGGGGGGAGGGTGAAATTCCATCATATGACATCAACACCAACAAACACGCAAACCATGCTTTTCCCACACCACCTTTTATAATCCTTACAGTGGGAACTACAAAACAAAATAGAAAAAAAAAATATATGTAAGAAGAAAAAAAATCCAAAATTTTTCGTTTTGTTTTTGTTCTTGCAGCATTCGAAGTTTATTGAGAACTTTCTTATACATTTTCATCTGGTGTTGCTGTATACAAATGTCTGTAAATCACAGTTGCCGGGTGTGTCCATCTGCGTGTTGTGTTTGTCGTCGTCGCACGCATGTTATTTTTGTTGGCCAGTGATTATGAGGGGGAAGGAAAAAAGAATGCAAGACGCGACATTGATGACTCGGTTACAGTTATGTTAAAGGGTTCTATCGTGACATTTTTAAATTAGGTTGCAGTACATTTTTATTAAATACTAATATTTTTTTTAATTATTCTTTGCTATTATGTATGTATAATACAAAAATTACACTATTTTGAAATTTCGGTTAATTCAAAATTCGATTGATGAATTACTTTTCGATTTGATGAATTACTTTTGATTTTTTTTATATATAACGAGTATTTTAACTCTCTGAAAATTGATACCTAAATATTACGAAAGTTTCTTCGTCTTTGACGAGATAACTATCACTTCTTCGAGGAAACGAATTTCGTCAAAATGAAAAAAATATTTCGTAATTCTATTTAAACGAAAGAAATAAAAGCTAAGCGTTATGTTTCTAACTTTTCTAATTAATACTTAAACATAGGCACCATATAGATGGCACAACACAACAAAAACAGATAGAACAGAGAGATAAATTACACCCATGCCCGAAAAAGGGTTCGAAACCCGGATACGGGGGCCGATTCCATGACCACCATACAATCAGGTCGGCTTAATTCTATATTTTATTTTTTATCGTCTAGTCATTCTTCCAGTTTCATCATTCTAGTTAACAATCTCCCACAATACACTGTAAAGAAATATCGAGTTGAGGAAACATTTTCGTCATGTATTCGATAGTACGTGCTTCGTCACAAGTGACGTGATTTCGTGACGAAATGATTCTCTAAATTAGCGAAATACTACTCAAGGATTGCTGAATTGTCAAAAGAGAGTTTTATTTCTGAGAGTGCAAAAGCATTTTGTTTTAAAACTAACTTAATGCAATATTTTTTAAACTGAAGTCGCTTTACTATATGTTTCTTAACTTACGTTAATAAGAGGTCTAGACAATGACAAGCGTATCTTAAGTGCAGGCCATAGAATAAAGGCTGTTTAGTTACTTAATATTATTTAATAATTCCCGTTTTTAAGAAAATTCTCCCCTATTTTCTATGCATTTCATACAAGGATTATTGCAATAGCAACACTTTTAATTAATACTTCAACAGTTTTTTTTATTTTTTAAATTTATTTGAAAGTTTTATGCCTAATCCTTATCTTCCTTGAATAGTTTTGGTTTTCGAATCCTTGAATCTAAGCTAATTTTGAATCTAAACGTCCCGATTTCGAATCCTGAAATCCTAGCTGATTTTTAATATGAACATCTGAGTTCGAATTCTTGATTCAAAACTGAATTTAAAGGTTGTCGTCTTTTATATACTATTTTAAATCAGATCCCTTACTTGATATGTAGCTTTTTTCACATCTGATCAAAAAGAGTTTCTTTTCTTTCCAAATATATAGGAAGTTCGACACATAATAATCAAAATATTATTTTTTAAAATGAAAATATCAATAGAGATTTTTATCAGTTTCTCAGATAGTAATTTTTAATTAAAATTGGATATAATACAACAATGTATTTCACCTTTAACTTAACGAAAACTTATACTTAAATGCATTTTACATTTAAAGCTTCTGTTATTCTGAATATGTCTTATATTTTTATTGACAAAAAAACTACAAAACATTTATTTAATATGTTTCGTCATAAAATTATTGAAAGTTTATTTTAGAGTAATAATTGTAACTTATTTATATTTATGGTAGTTGAGTAAGTGTTATTACGTTTCTCAATTGATATATTTTATTCTCATTTACTTTGTTTTAATTTATGAGAAATTTAGTTTTTACTTTAGTACCGATACAAGTAAATACAAATTACCAGTTTGTCAAATATAATACTATGATTAATCTTTCAAACATTTTTACTCGACTTTTGAAGTATTTCTTATTCTTTTCTTCATTGCTAATGACTTTTAGAAATATACATATTAGTTTAATGAAAATTTGAATTGATCATAGCAAAATATTAAAATGTTTATCTTCTCTATATAATTTTAAAATTTGCTTAAGGGTAAGTTCGTTTCGTTTGTTACATTTTGCTAATTTAAAATGACTCTTAAGTACTTTTTGCACTTGATTTTACATTAATTTTAATTACTCTTGATTCAGAAAACTATGTTTGAACTATTTCATTTATTGAGTAATACTGATAGAGATTTGTAAATCTTAATCAGCCCGTCTGACCACATACTTCTTGTTTTGCAATCATATAAATCGCATATTTAATCATTACTATAAAAACGTTTAAACATTGTTGCAAAAATAGTAAAACTTTATATTTACTTATGATTGTGTGTAATTGATGGCGAATATTTGCCAGTTCAATTTCGTTATTCGAAAAATGTAATTCAAGCTAAATAAATATGGATTTAAAGGAATTATATTTAATTAAGTATAATTTTTTTATAACCTTCTCTTTAAATATTTCGCAAAATAGTCCTGTCGTCAATACCACTAAAATAGATTTAAACTGAAAGCAAACAGTTCGGTTTAAAGCGAACTTATTACTTATGCGCCGTAAATATATATTTCTGTAATTTTTACCTTTCCTTATTTTTGTAACTTTATCCGCAACGACCATTTATCTATTTATGAATCATAGTGATTAAACAATTACGCCAAAATTTAAAATGCATCATATACCATATCCAATCTCTCCCTCCCTTAGAGTGTGTAATTAAAATCCCTTCTTTTAAAGGGGGAGGGGGTATCCTGATATTTCTGAAAAACATTCGATTTGCTTTCCCCTAAGCCACTGCCTAATACTATACACAAACCCCTTAACTTCACCGCGCGTAAAATTAATTAAGTATAAAAGTATGGATTAATCAACAATATTTAATTACCGAGTTTTATCCATAATGCCTATTATTTAATTTGTTAATTAGTTCCAAGTTTGCATTTACTAATGAAGGCAACACTAGCATACTCCGCCGCCTCTGTTTATCGATTAACTTCTCCGGGTCGGTTTGGAAAATCTCTGTTGATATTGTCGTGCAGGGTATTAAAATTAAACATTAAACTTAATGAAATATCAAACAGGGTTTTCTCTTAAGGTTAAAACCTAGGTCATGTAGTATTAATAACAATTTTCGCTTTTGCTCGGCGCTTCTATGTACCTAGGGGTTGCATTGGCGGTATTTTTAAAAGAGGTCGAAAATTTTCTCTTTTTCTAAAAACTATTAAAGCAATAAAGTATATTTTGATTTTTATTGATATGAGCCCCTATTTCCGAATTCCAATAAAATCTCGGTGTAAAAGTTGTTAGGGAAAATTTTAATCGCCGCAATTTGTAGGAAATGCGCCTCGTGGGTTATTTTTAATAAGGTCATAGCCGTGTCTGTTTTAATTGTGTCGCCGCTTCCTTGGCTGTTAGCAAATTTTTGAGGGTCGTTTATTGGCGATATTTTCAGTGCCATATTTGCTGTAAAATATCCAATACAAACTTCTCTGTCGTAGAAATAACATAGAAAGTGCTAGGTTTATTAGTATCTAAATAGATATTGCCTTTTTCTGCATCTGGAGCTGATAATTTACCTCGTTTTCAAACGAATAATGGTATTTTAAAGTCATTGCGAGTTATTTTTATTCTTTTACTCGTTTTCTTAGAATTAATTTTACTACCTAGGTAGAATTGAAAAATTGGAGTTAAGAGTAAATACACTTTTTCATAATTAAATTGAATTTTAATTTAAAAAAATAACCTTTTTATTTAAAATTTTTCGTATTTTAAAAAAAAAATTGTTTCATGAGAAAAAACAATAATAAATTACTTTCAGATAATAAATATTTAATTAAATTATGAATTCTAAAACAACTTATATATGTAAGAGGCTAACGTGATCTTATAAAAAGAAAACTTGAATTTGTTTCTACCCGCTGGCAACAAGAAGGCCTCAAAGGCATTGAAAAATACCAAGTAACTTATTAATTGTCAAAAGTTTGTTTCTGCGCGATGGTTCAAAGAAAAAATTTCAAGCTAAGAGCACGAGGTTCAAAAAAAAAATTTGAAACTATTCTGTGTAAGAAATTGAATTATAATTCTACCTGTCATTTAAAACAACAACTAATCCAAATACAAATGATTGAAATATGCGTAATGAAGGGAATATATGAACGTGCCACATTTATTACAACTTACCTCATTTTGAAACTTACGTTTTTTTTTAAAATTAAAGTTTAAAAATAAATAAAAAAAAAGCCATTTTTATTTATAATTTGAAATGTGAAATTTTATGCAAGTACCCGATTGTAGATAATTTCATGAATCTGCAATTGGTTACTTGTAACTCGAGAAGAAGCATGATTATGCTTTAAATCAGATTTAATTGGTTATCTGTAAGCGACGTCACACGTGTGTGTCGAACCTGATTAGCTACTGTATCAACAAATGCCACGATGTACCTACGATGACATCACTTGTGGGTATTCAATTTCAATACGATTATTAGGGGTGAGAAAATAAATAAAAGGCTGACTTACTCTCTGGACTATACGGTTTTTAATTTCTATGAACGCTATATATTACGTTTATATTTTTTAATTTTCTGAAAACTGTTTGTTAAATAGGCTTGGAAAGATAACTATTGACTTAATAGTTCTTGAAAAAAAGAATCCCGAAACAGCAGCAAATACATTGTAAAAGTACCAAAGCACTCTCTGTACTTCACAAAACCATTACTCAGTTAAATCTCATATTCTCCGAAGAACTCTTAACCTTCGTCGCTAAGTAGGTGATAATCTATCTTCAATTTTAGAAACTCCAAGAACTTACATTTCATTGTGCTGACTCATTATGTTTGCCAAAAACATTCCAATGCGACCTTTTAGAGTGTTTTTAGGTGAGGGAATGTTTGTTGAAATAGCTGAGAAAGCTAACTCTAATCTTCCTTCTTATCTATTGACCACTGTCCACTTCGGCAAAATCCTTTCTTTTTTACGGCTCTTCAGGGAGAGAGCGCTTCTTGTCATCTTCGCGCCAAACCTATCCAATTTGTTCATTTATTCATTTTTTTTCTTCTCCGCCAAGCTTCCTGACACTCGTGTTTCGTAACTCCTTGAAATGAGAGATAATGCCTGAAATACCGTGACCTCAGCGTCAAAGAATAAAAGAATACCCCTCGGAGAAAAGAAAACTGGGAGGACAAAAAAAAAAAAAGCTGAAACGGTATGAGACAACCCTTTGATAGTGGAAAGAAAACTCGCCACAAAAATCACCCGCTTTATCACATTCACGCCAAAGCGCCAGCGGAAAAACAAATTATTGCGATTAAGTGAGAAAGAAATTAAAAAGAGTTGCTAATAATCGCCGAAGTAACTCAGTAAGGATTATATGAAGTGAAACGAGGAGGGGGGAGGAGTTGAAAACTGAAGAAAGAAGTCAGCATCGGAATCTTGAAAAGAGAACTTGCGCTGCCACTTGTATTACTCTCACACTTTTCGACACAAAAGAAATCGCTGGCATCAGCAAACGAGGCGATTTGTCAAGAATGCTGCATCTTTAAACCTCAAGATCTCCGCATTCGAATGCGTCGTTGAGGGAAATAAAAGGACAAAATATCGCCAACGAAACTGTAGTGAAAAGGAATAGAAAAAAAAATGATGTAAAGTTGTAGTGACTAAAGATAATAAGGTGCTTAAATTTATATGGAAATTGTTCTTTTAGAATTTTGTAAAGGTGTGTTAATTGCATTTTTTTTCCTGCGATGTAAGAGTGTTGTTCTCTGATGTGTCAACATATTTTAAGTCTTTATTTCAATACAGAAATCATTATATTAAAGTTTAAAGTTTTATATCAATAACTATACATTGCAATAAAATTATTTTTATTTTTGAAAAGAGCTTTGATACATTTTTTTAAAAGTAGAAACATTTTCGATGAATATTAAAATATAATTAATAATTGAAAATCAGTGATATTTATGGAGTTGTTTTATAGAAAAAATAGTATTTCTTTTCTCTGTGTATAATTGTTTTTTACGAAACATATTAAATACTAAGAGCAATTCTCATTTTAGAAATAGCTAGCTTTTTATTAGTAGCTATTAGGATGGTGTTTCAAGGTGTTTATTATAGGAAAAAAAAAGAAATGTTTTCGTTTTCGTTTTTCATAAATCAAATATTAATAAATGTCATATTGAAATAGCAGTATTATTGTGCATCAAATAATAAATTGACAGTAGTTAAGTTTGTTTTTTATGGTATTTTGATACGAATTCGTGTAGTGTGATTCTGTGCCGCAGATCCGGGGTTCTATCCCCGGACCGAGGAAGGTACACTCAGCTTTTTATCAATGCAGTGGATCGTTAAAATGGCTACCAAACATGATAGGGGACTAAACACGGGGGTTCCGCGTTTGGCTGATCATCATTCCAGAACAGCTAGAGGGTGGAAAAAAATTTGATTAATATATTGTTTAAAACTAATTAGTTGTTAGGATTGGAAGAGGGGTTGAAAAATTAGAATATTCGAATTACATTTGAGTTGTGCATTCGGATTGGTTGCAATTAAAGTTTATATGAAGTACAAGATAATTTTGAAAGGTTACCAAGCTCGTCGCCAAAGACCGCTAGTAATAATTAAATGTTGTTCCTTGTATATGTTCCATCATCACATTAAAATTTTTAACTCAGTTTTAATGTTATTCGCTAGCAAACTATCAAAACCGTAGTTTAATTCTAACCAGTTGCCGACCGGCCAGGGTAAGGGTCAGTGAACTGACCTTGCATCAGAAAGGTTCTGGCCTCGAATCCCGGGCAAGGCATGGATGTTCTTTCATTCTCTGTACTATCTGTGCTTACTGTGGGGGCAACGTTGGCCCACCTAATAGGATGCCTCTGAAAGATTGGCCAACAAATCTGCCCTTCAGATGCCTTGCATGACGAAAGGTCATTCTCTGGGTGGGCATTGGAAAAAAAAATTCTAATCAGTTCTCTGTAATTTTTACGTGAGACTTAATAGATTCTTGTTTAAAAAATTTCGAATGTGCATTAAGACATGTTCGCTTCAGAACTTGTTTACCTTATTTATAAAAAGTATCAAAGTGTGTCAAAGCTAGTAAAATAATTTTGAGACACTATTTCTAAGAAAAATAAAAAATCCTTATTTGCGATCATGAAAAATTCTCAAATTTTTTTTAGGATATTGAAAAAAAAATTCTGATCTATAACTCAGAACTTGTGTGGCGTTTAGAAATAAAAAATGGAATTAAATTTAAACGTTGATCACCAAATAGTTATCCTGGTCATGGCATGATTTGGAAACCACCCCTGATAGAAAATAAGTTATATTGTCAAGGAAGCCGTCTTGCCTCTTCCTCCCCCAGGCATTGAAAGAGCGCGTTCTAAGTCTTTACTAAGTGGCTTCTTTCAACTGCAGTGTTACAGCTCCGACTTAAAATATACGACGATTGTTTCCTTAAAGATGCAACAAACTTACAATGAAATAGGAATTGGTGCATCTACTCCAAAATCTAAACAATATATTTTTTTTTTCTCAGACTCGTTTGCCAAACTACTGACAAAATCATATTTAGTGAATTTGTGTCTCTTTTTTTCTATCCTTCGGTTGTTAATACATAATTGTTTGAAGATTTATCTATACACTAGGTCTTGTTAAAAAAAATTTGTAAAGTGGAGTTTTTGCAATAATTAAATTATATCGAATCAGGGCATCCGTTTGTTATTATTAATATGAAAATTAATATTTATACCAAAATTTATGTTAATGTTGTGTAGGATGATTTAATATAAAAAAGTGAAAGTAATTAAGAGAAAAAAAATTCACGTGTATGAATTGAAAACGGTCAAACATCTTTTATTACTAGTGAAATGTAAAATTATATACTTTAATGCTTTTAATATTGCGGTAGCTTAAGAAATATATTTTAGATCAATAACAAATTTCGGTACAAAAAAGTACCAATTTTTGGGATAATATTTACGTAAGCACCAATGCTCTTCAGTAATTCTGCGGCATGAACCAGTGTAGTTTTAATATTTCATCAACTATAACATTTTGAAACAAAATAATCTCACCCAATAAATGATATGTAAGCATGGTGAAAATAAAAAGAAACCGAAACTATCCAGAAAATCTTTGAGTGAACCGGTTTTATATTTCCTTTAGTTTTGACATTTCATCAAATATAATGTTCCGACGAAATAAAATATAAAACTCATTCGATAATGATACGAAAACAAGGTGAAAATAAAAATAAAAAACCAAAACCTTCTCTAATTTTGCGGGAATAATGTTGGAGGTGGGGGTAACGGTCCAGAAAATCTTTGAGTGACAACTCCCTTGAAGACAGCCAGTTAGTGTGCCTGAATAAGATTTTTTTTTCTTCAAAAAATGAGTATTATGCTCAATTTTAATAAATGGTCTATTCGGCTCCTTCGTCCTTTCTAATAATACATTCGTGTAGAGCTATCAGCGAGACAAATCTCAAGCAGACGGAGTGAAAACATGAAAGCAAAAACAGCAACTATTAAAGAGGGGAAAATGGAAGGAAAAAAATAATGATCTTAAGAACAAGCCTCGTCAACTTCATCATCATTCGTCTTAGCGCGCTTTCAAAACACAAGCCAAAACAACTGCTGTGAGGTTTATTTATAAAACAAAACTATGTATTCTTTTTCTAGATTCATTTTTCTTGTGTGTTGTGGGGACATTTATTTCTTTATATGCCTTTCATTAATTAATGTCATTTCGTTTTCAGGTATTGAATTCGTTTCGCTGGGTAAATTTATGAAATGCTTGATGAGTTAATTAATTTTAATTTAGACAGTTTCGACTTTTTTTTTTTATTAATGCTTACGAATCTGAGTATTTTAAAAGTGCCTTAAAAATACTCAATTTCTCTATTTATAATAAAAACTAAGCTGTTTCAGACTATTGTCAGGCCGTTTTGTAGACGTTTTTCTTGGCTGAAAGATCACATGTTAGAATCCAATTTTCTCTTATATTTTTTTGCTTGTCACCAGTATTAAATTAGTAAAAGTCATTAAATTATTATTTTCCTTTAAAACATTTTTGTATCCTTAATTTAAAGGCATGTAATATTTATTTTCTTACTCTACTGTGATATTATTTTTTTTAAATGTTTATTATTTTCTAAATTAAGAGTTTTTTCTTTACTATAGAGTTTTTTCTTTTCAAAACTAACGAAATTCTTTGATATTACCTTATTGTGCTACATTTTAAGATAAAATTATTTTAATGGGCGTCTAAACTTATGAATCGTTTTACTGTTTGTATTATTTTTTGATATAGAATATATAAATATGCAATTTTAAATTACCGTTAAAGAGATTCGTTAAATGATGTAGAACTTAACGATCAGCTTCGCGCTCATTGTGATGATGTATGCAAAATTATATTTTGATATATATCAGCCTGTTGTGTAATTTAAAATATTTAATGACGGTGTTGAACTCAGAAATATTTGTTATAACAATAAATCTTTAAGTTAAAATTCTATTGAAAAACTTATTACTGAGCAAAAAATTATGTACACCAATTGATCTTAAAACAATCGTAAGGAAAATGCTTCGACGTGGGAAGTGTAAGCAAACACAATTCTTCTTATTACATGTACAAATAAATAGAACTTAAAACTTAAAATGTCTTGTTATTACTAGTATTCTTCAAACACTCTTAGCCTTTTATTGCACAATGTCTTTTCTTTAAAAGTATTCTCTAAACTAAACTTAGTGGCACGACAGCCTATAGTGAGCCAAGACCTACTGTGCCCATCTCAGTTTTCTTGACCCTGGGCTCTGGGGTGGAGGAGCAGATGTTCTGGTCAGGTGGTCAGCCGAACGCGAAACCCCCATTATTTAGTTCCCAAGCATGCTTGGTACTCATTTATCGACCCACTGAAGGGATGAAAGGCTGAGTCAATCTTGCCCGGCCCGAGGATCGAACCTAGGACCTTTGGCACGCTAGCGTGAAACGCTACCCCTCAACCAACGGGCGTTTAAAAGTGTTCTCAAGAATTATTTTTTGTTTGTTTTTTAAATGCTGATAATGTTGCTCTTGAAATATTTTTCAAATTTTTACATTCTTCATACATTCAGTGTTCAGACATTTCGAGAGATATAAATGCTTTAATTATGTAACTCCAGTTTGTGTTTGTCATTTTTCCGAGTTAAAGTGTTATTTACTTTTATTTAGACAATTATAAAGTTTATTAGTAACAAATTAAATTATTGTTCTCTGGGGAATGTTTTTATTTAAAAATACATATTTTTTTATAAGTTTCTGTTCTCAATTCTAAAATCTGAGTTTTTTTTTTTAAAGTATTGAAAATTGAGTTATAAAAGAGCATTAGATAACTAAGATCCTTAAGTTATTTAATCTTCTTCAAATAACCAATGTCTTGTTTCAATGATTTTTTTTTAAAAACTCAGTGTTCGGTCGGAACGCCAGCCATACAATTTATATAAGAATTATTTTTAAAACTAAACCATAGAAACATTCAAAATTTTACAAATTCATATTTTGAATGCTAACCTTAAATTTAACAACACAAGTATAGTCTACTTACTAGAATATTTTAATAATAAATATTAATTTTCCATTTAATATCCGATAATTTAATATTAAGTAACAAGTATTATTAAGTAAAAAATATTATTAAGTTTTATAATACGTATACTTAAAAAATAATAACATTTGAGTTCAATAACTTTGTTTTATATTGTTAGTACTTTCCTTTTTATTTATGTTAGTCTACTTCAATCTATACTTAGTTGCTTTAATAAATCACGAGCTTCCTTCATCACATTATTTTTCTCTATTGTTATCCAAAAAATTTCTTAAGTTTCGTTCTTTTTTACTGACATCTCTGATGAATAGCGAGCAGCATCCTGCTCTCCTTCCTTAGTAAACATCCTTAAAATGAATGCTTTTAGATAATCCTACATCACTTTCAATCCACAAATTTGTCGGCATCCTTTTGGCAAAGCTTTTGGCGCATTAAGCAGAACGGCATTAAAAATCCAGAGACAATTGTAGCCAAGGATATATATATTATTCTGTTTGATGACTTCGTGAGTGGGGGTGACTTTTTTGGATTTGCTCATCTTGAAATTATACCCGCTATTAATTTTTCCTCTTCTTCTCTCGAAACCCCCTACTCATTTCTAAATCCTAGCAGTTCTTTATTTTGTAATGCCGTCGACAACCAAAACTAAATATAAACTCCTCGGTTATGCCAGAATGCTTTTTGTGAGTAATATCAATGAGAGTAAAAAAATAAAAAACGAATCAAATCTCAGCTTATTATTATTTTTAATTTTGAATGCGAACCCAGGCTCTTTGTGAATTTGTGAGATTGATTGATGAGTTTAATTAGCCGTGCGCGATTGTATCTTTCATTTTAGGACCTCTTACACTTTTTCGTTACTGAACACTAGCCAATACTCAGTTGAGAACCGTTCCAGTAAAGATTAATTTCATTAAACATTTAGTCAAGTTACTTTATTACTCTGTAAAAAGTTCCGACACTAAGGTACATTTTAACATTTAATCAATTTTTACCGTAAAATTTTTCGGAACAAAAAAAGTGATAAACCGTAATTTTTACTGCAAAGTCAATGACTCACTGTAATTAAATAAATATCACTGTAAAAATATTCTGGTATTCATTATATTTACAGTAAAAATGAATTTTACGGATGTTGCACCTAGGCTGCCAGTACTTTTTAACGTAATTTGATCCAAACTTTTTTGTACCGTAAAAAGTTACTGTAAAAAGTTCCGACACTTGGTTTATTTTACCATTAAATTCATTTTTACCGTAAGAATTTTCTGTACAAAAAAGCGATGTACCGTAATTTTTACTGTAAAATCAATAAATCACTATAATTAAATAAATATAACTGTAAAAATTACAGTATAAAATTTTATGGTAGAAATGGATTTTACGGTAAACTGGATTTTGCGGCTGTTGCACCCCAGTTGCTAATACCCGGTGAAAAGTTCCGACTCTCGGGTACATTTTACCATTAAATCCTTTTTTACGGAACAAAAAGTATGATATACCGTAATTTTTATTGTAAAATCAATGAATCAATGTAATTAAATTAATATCACTGTAAAAATTACGGTATAGAATTTTATGGTAAAAATGGATTTTAGTGTGAACTAGATTTTACGGATGTTACATCCAGGCTGTCAGTACTTTTCACCGTGATTTGATCCAAATTTTTTTACACTGTATCGGACTTACTTTTGAAAAAAAAGGAAGCATCTGCAATGCAGTTTTAAGTATTTCGAGGAATTCTAAATCAATATTTAAAAATTCTTTACCACTAAATGTTTGTTTGTAGCATCTTTTTAAAGTAAATAGTATAATTAACATAAATTCTATGTAGTAAAACATTATTGTAAAATTAGTATGTATTTGTAGTTAATTTCTATTTTAAGTTTAAACTGTATATGAAAGCGAAAGACGGTGTCTTATGTCTGTTTTACCATAGGTTTAATGTTTAAATTATTAATTAATTTAAAAAAATATTTTGAAATTTTAAATTCTTAAAATGGATATCTAACTTCTTAACTATTTTTATAGTTATTTTTAATGATCTTCTTAATAATTTTTGTTGTTAAAGCCTGTTGTAGTTGACAGTTAATAAAATTTCCCTTTTATTAGAAACTTATAATTTAAGAGTTTTATATATATTTAAGTAAGTAACACAAAATTATAAAATATATTTCTAATATATTAATTCACTTTAACTATTCTAAATAAACATTTTTTAATTGATGGAAATTTTGTATGCACTATACTTGTTCTTTATTAGGCAAAGTGCGTATAAATTTTTTTGTGAGCGTTTCCTTTGAAGTTTTATGAATATAAGTTTTATTTTATTCCAATATTTCCAGAAATATTATTACTTAATTGCTCTTCTTTAAAAAATGTTATTATAACAATTAAATGAGCATTTATATGAATGAATTCGTTATAATGCATAAACAGTTATTTACAAAAAAATCTTGGTCAAAAAGATTGCAAGTTTAAAAACAATAAAGTGAAGAAAAATTTTTTTTTTTAAAAAAAGTAGTGAAAGAATAGTTTCCTTAAAAGAAAAAGTAAAACGACGTTTAAAATTATATTTTATGTTTTTATTAACATCGTTAGATTAATAACTAAATTTATATTTTACTAAGATAATACTTTGAAAAAAATTTTGGTTTAATTTCAACAATAAGTTCGTTTTTATATTATAAATTAATAGTTCTCATATCATAAATTAATAGTTTTAATAGTTCCAAAAACAGGCTTACATACAGATTGACTAATCTCCGTAAATACACTACTGTTTTAAATAGAATATGGATTTTGAAGATAAGATGGGCTCCGTCTGAGCCGGAATTCGTTATGAAATTGAGCTCTTATCGAAGCTGAAAGAATTTATCGGCCTCGATTTCTTGATTGAATTTCCTATTATGAATGTTAACATTACTTTAAAGTTTAAAAAAAAGTGCACAAAAATCCGTTTTGTACAGGCAATAAGCATAAAAAATTATTAAGTATTTAAAATTATTAAATATATAAAATTAAGAAGTGTTACATCCTGGATTAGAAGTAGATAATCTCTACAAATATACCTTATTCGACCTTTTCTTTTCAAATTTTGACCATTATCTGACATATGTGAGCTAGTATCAGACTATGTAAGCTATTTTCTGACTAGGTTGGCTATATCTGTTCTGACTAGGTTGGCTATATCTGACGCCTGTGGTCGACTATCTGAAATATGTGGACTACTATCTTGGCGATTATCTTACATGACATGCCTGAAAGAATAAAGCTATCCTATTAATCTTTTAATCAGATTGACTCGGTTTAAAAGTGTTAAGTTATGATCCTAGTGAGCTTTGATAATTAAAAATTAGCCCGACTGCATTATCTTACACTTAACAGTGAATTAATATGCATTATTCTTTACATAATTATTTGTGCATATTTTCATGTAACAACTTAACCATAAATATAGGATAGATGTTAATGAAATTGAAATGTACTTTTCGAGGTAAAGGGAGGTTTCATTTTGTGCTATACATGAATAAAGGTAAACAACTTAAACGGAACACTTGTGAGGCCTCATAAACGGACATACCATTGTTTTAGTCTTATAAAGAAGAACCTTCTTTAGAGTTCTTCTTAAACACAGAATGTAAGAGAAACACAGAGATTCAAAAGAGAATGACAAACAAATTGCTACAAGGAAAAAAACCGATATTTGACCATTACAAGATGATCCTAAATAAAGTAACCAAATAAAAGATGAAAGACTTTAAATAGATGTAATGGAGTAGGGTAATTAGAACTTAAAGAGAAAGAGGTGTAAGATGTAGACTGTAAAATAAAATACATTTTTTAATATTAAGAAAGAGTTTTTATTAAATTTATTAAAACTAAATTATTAGAATTGTTGATATATTTTCAAAGTGGGAAATGATTCCTATAAATCTAGGTCAGTCGCGAAAATTTATTTCAAACTTTTCAGCAATGCAAAAAATCTTCATATTTTTTTTAGAAGGAGAGGTGATTACTTGTTATAAAAAAAGCTTCTTGAGTTGTTCGTTTAAGAAAAACGTTTATATTGTGATTTTTAAAAATATATGTTTCATTTCAAAGTTATCTTCGTCCTTACTATTACATTGAAAGAACTGATTGTTATCATTTGTCTGAGCCTCCACAATCCAAGATTCTAGTGCTTCAAAAAAGCATCTTAAATGCTCAACCCCCTCCTGGGGGTAAGAAGAAATTTTTGTGAACAAAAATGACATTCGGCCAAGATTATTCTAGAATAAACTACGCCACCTAAACAAGGCTGTGTTTGCTTCGGAACAGAAAAAACACATATAATTGGAATCTAACCAAATTTTCTATTTGAGATGTCATACAATTTTTAAAAGAAGAGAGTTTGTAAAGCAGTTGTTTTCTTACATCTTTTATTTGTGCATTTATTCCTGCTATAAATAAATAGAATCTTTCTTCTTTTTTTTATATTTGCATCTATTTTTAAATGCTTGGCAGGTAAATTGATGTGCATAATGCATTCGACGAATATTTTTTGATCGTTTCTTTTCTTCCAACACTCCTCACTTATTGTAATTTTTGTTTTTCGTGATTTATATATAACTTACATGTTACAAATGTGGCTTTTCGTAAAGGTTAAAAACACGCTTCAATTTCAAGTTCCTTTCTCTTGAAGGGTTGATGTTTCTATTTTATTGTTATATTTTACACGTTTATTTGTCTAACTTAGAAAAGGAATGTGTTCTATTTAAAAGAACTGTGGTATCTCAAAAATAATAATACTGACAATAATATAAAGCCAGTTTTGGGCCGAAGGGATCATAGAGATTAAGGCTTAATTTCGTAACCAACGGCATAATGGTGGCTATGTGGTCAGAATCGGACACCGACCACCTTTGCTTCCTATATAAGCTGATACCCATAATTTTGTAGTTGAATGAGCTTTAAGCCGCCACCGGGGATCGAACCCCAGTTCTTCACAATGGTAGTTCAGTGTCTTAACCACTGAGTCAACGTGGCTCAGTATTACTACTAATAAAGATTTTTTTCCCAATGCCCACCTGAGTTAACATCCGTCAATTCAGGCATAAACAGGGCGATTTTGTTGGCCTCTCTTTCAGGGGCACCATATTAGGTGGGCCAATGTCGCTCCCACAGTGAGGAAAGATAATACAGAGAAGGAAAGAACTTTCATGTCTTGCCCGGGATTCGAACGCAGAACCTTTTTGATGCAAGGACAGTTCCCTGCCCCCTACACAGGCCGGTCGGCCTACTAATAAAGATAAGTAAAAGAAGAAAAAAAACGCACCTTTCCTAGAAAATTTTACAAACATTTAATTTATGTGAAGCTTGCACTATATTGTTTAGGTATAGCTCATCTATAAAGGTACTGTGTTCTGACTCTACAAGTGTTATGTAAGCTCCTATGAGAGGAAGACGTTCTTGACTTGCTCGTGAGGGACAGCAGTTTTAGAAAGGATTTATTTTTTTAAATGCAAAAATAATGTAACAAAAAAAATTACACTTTAAAAATTCAAATTTGACGTAAATGTCAAATTTAGAAAAAAAAATAAACAATTTCTTCAAAGAATTAAAAATTTTATAAAAGGAAATGAAGTGTGAATTTTGTTTCAGAGAAAATTGCATCCCTTTAACTGTAAAATTGTTTTATTGTAAAGTAATTTAAGGTTAATTGTAAAATTCTTAAAATGATATTACTATTGCAATAGTTGTAGTTGAAGAAAAAACGAGAGGGGATGTAACGACTTGCGTAAGCAAGGGTGGGGGCTCATGATTTGCTTATGTTTGATGAGAAGGGAATAAGAGTATTTTTTAAAAATTGCCAAAAATATGGTCAGATAATATTTAGACGACTTCTGAAAAATATTCATTTGATATTTTGAATTAAATAGAAATACAAAAAAAAATAGGATTGCAAAATTTAAAGACAGAAAATATAACTATCTGATTAAGATACTTAAAAAAATTTAACAATAAAGTTTAGAATTTTTATTACATTTTGTTCAAAGATTTACATAGTTTTCCACTGAAGTGTCTACTTAAGGTATCCCACTAATTTTGACAACTTTTTTTTAATATTATTACTAAATTTTAAAAAACTAGTTCGTATGTTTTAGGTGTAAAAATTATAATACTAGCAAAAAAATCATTATTAATATTTTTTATAAATAGCCATTTTTAGGAAAAAATAAGGCAGTTTTTGCATACACGCTAAACACTAAAAAAATATTCTATAGCTTCAAACAAAAACAAAAAAACCTTTAAGAATTTTATTTAGAGAGCTATCAACTATGTTTCAAACTATTATCTTAAAAGCAAGTGCATATACTACTGAGTTAGGGATCAATGTAGTTAAAAAAGGAAACTTTTAAAAATTTCCCACGCGTCTTTGCGAAAAAACATGAATAAAAAATGAAATTCTA
Organism: Parasteatoda tepidariorum; assembly: GCF_982258835.1. Taxonomy (NCBI): domain Eukaryota; kingdom Metazoa; phylum Arthropoda; class Arachnida; order Araneae; family Theridiidae; genus Parasteatoda; species Parasteatoda tepidariorum. The sequence continues at coordinate 73,069,205 of NC_141763.1, read as the reverse complement.
CTTAATTCTCTTAGTTTGTAGTTCAAAACATGAGTGCTATAATCATTAACACTCATGAAAAATTGTAGACAATTATTTTTTAAAGATTATGAGATATCGTGTTTAAGGTGGTATAAAATGTGAAAAAACCTGATTTCGAGATAAATATTTAAAGACTTAAAATCACTAGTCTATCCACTGTTATCACCTTGCACAAAAACTGCTATAACTTTATAAATAATTGGAATACAAGCAAAAGTAAAGTATTTTTATACCGCTACGATTCTAAATTTAAATTAAACTCAATTTCGAAAATTTTGTCCAATATCATGTTTTCGTACTAGTCCTTAATGTTATTCTTTTAAATCACTGACAAATAAAGTTTATATTCTACAAAGTCATAGTTAGGAATGCACCGAATAGTGAAACTGAACATTCAGTCAAATAGATGAATACTATTTACTGAAAGCGTTTTTGCTTGCATTTGAGAGCAGTACATAGAATCTGAAAAACATCTGAGAAACAAGGTAATATAACTCAAATGTCTCTTGGTTTTAAAAATGTCTTACAATATTGTGTACATTTAAGATCTTCACTTAATTTTGTTTTAAATTCAAGATAGCTGTTGTCTTGGAAAATAAAAATTGTTTTTTTTATGATTTTGTTTTGAATTACCTGACTTGAAATGTTTTATTTTCGTCAAACCAGGATAAATAATATTAGTAAATAATTTAGAAAGACTAAAGTAAGCATTTACTAATTATGAATAATAAATAAGCTTGCTTTCTGCACATACGTTTGGAAAATAACAAATATTTGTCCAAATGTCTCAAGGGAGAGATAAATATATATTTTGTCAAACGTTTGGCGCTTTATGAAGGATTTGTAAACCAACAAAGTATTTTGACGTAAACAGTTTTCGCTAAATTTTATTTATGTATATTTACTTAACAAAACGTGTGTTTTTTCACATTAATTTTCTAACAAATTATGTATTCGAGAACAAAAACAACATACATTAATTGGTATTGAATTGCGTGAGAAGAAAAAATCGCTATTAAATAAAGACGACTTTTTTTTAAAAACATTCGTTAATATTAAAACAATAATTATAGTATAAATTTTTATAGCTTTACTTCTTTATTGAGTAAATGTATTTAAGTAAATAAATAAAACTGAACAATATAATTACTAATATTTTAGAACTGAAAACTATATTGAAAAACCTGCATTACAATACAGCTCCTATTTCTTACTTTGGCACAACGTATGTGCACGCTAATTCAAACAGAAAGCGGAGAGTGCAATTTGAAAGATTGCCATTTTTGTTATTCGCAACGCTTGGATACGGAATATTGTTCAGCCTCCCTTTAAAATTGTTGTTTGTTAGTTTGATTGCCAAACATTTGGCGTGCGTAAGTTCCTTTTGGCGTTGAACTAAATAAGATATCTCTAATATTAGATCTAAGGATGCGATATAAATGAAGCTAAGTTTATTTAAAGACATCATAATGTTCTCATTAAGTTGAGGGTAGTAATGGATTATTGTTCTCACCTGCTTGTTAGTTCATAAAGTTTCATCGTTAAAAAAATGAGCTAAGAGCTGGAACAACCAGCGAAGTAGGAAGTTAGTTTTTACGCGAAATTTAACTTTTCAGATTAGAATTGAGATATTAGGGGTGCTTTCATTGTTTGTTAAGATTAGGGGTCTTCAACGCGTAGTTTGTGGGCCACCAGTGGCCCTTTGATGACGTTCTTTTAATTACCCACCGGATCAACTTACTCTATTTAAAAAAGCAATTTAAAAGAATGTGAAAGGAGCCGTAAAATGATAATTATTTCCGATGATTTTACTGTGTGGTAATCACGAGATGAGCTCTCAGTAAGGTTTCTTTCACCTATACTCTCATTTTGGGATTGCGAGACGGATTACCAGTAGCCCTTTGATGATGTTTTAATAGCTCCCCGTATCATCTGAATTCCGTTTGTGTATGAAATAGTAGTTTGATTAGAAAGCGAAAAGAGCCGCAAATTGATAATTATTTCCGATCATTCTATTGTTTGGCAATCAAGAGATGAGCTCTCAGTGAGGTTGTATTCAGTTATAACCTCATTTTAGGGCTGCCAGACAGACCACCAGTGGCCCTTTGATGATGCTTTAAGGGCTATATCGTATCATATAATTCTGCTTTAGAAAGTAATTTGATAAAAAAAAGTGAAAAAGGTCGTAAATTGATAAGTATTTCTGATGATTCTGGTGTCTGGCAATCTTGAGATGAGCTCCCAATGAGGATGCTTTCAATTAGTCTCATTTTGGGATTTTTAGACGTACCGCCAGTGGCCCTTTGATGATGTTTTAATAGACCTCCGTATCAAATAGCAGTGTGCTCTGAAAGTGAAAAGTGCCGTAGATGGATAATTATTTCTAGGGCTTCTACTGTCTGGAATTTTACAGTCCTTTTTACATTCACGTAATTTCTTTCATGGTTTGGACTCCAAAGAGTTCTTTATACACTGTAAATTACGGTGAAATTTACAAATTACTGTAAAAAAGGTGCCGGTATTTTATACCGCAAAATCCATATTTACCGGAACTAGTTGCGGAATAAAAAAAATATGATATTTCATAATTTTTAAAGTAATTATTATTGTAAAATCGTTGAATCACTGGAATTAAACAAATATTACTGTAAAAATTACGGTATCTTACTGTAAAAATGTTGATTTTACGGATATTGCAACAGTGGTAAAATAATTTTTTCCTGAATATTTTACACTTCACAATTTAAAAATTGTTCTTATTTTTTTTGTGAAAATAGTGGTGAGCTCAAGTTTTGCTAGTACCTTTAGAACTAAACTTTCCTGCCCTGTTTTAAGGAGAGAGAAAGAAATCACTTTTCAAAAATTATAGAATAATAACTTGACTCTTAAAATGAAAATGCTAAGTCTAGATTTATTATTCAATCTAACAGTGATTTTAATTCAAAAATAAAATTATATTGCTTTTCCTGTTTGAACTCATGTCTAACGCAGATTTCTAGTATATACTGTAAATATCACATCAATTATCAAAAATTGACTAAAATATCTTTTAAATCTCCGAATAACTGATGTTTTTTTTCTCTTTATAAAATGTTCAACCTGTCTTTTTCTTTTTTAAAAAAAATCTTTAAAAAAATTAACTTGAGTAGTGCTAAAAAAATTAACGACTGAAATCAGCCATCAAAATAAGAGACACAAAAACGAAAACCGCCTGCATTCCCGCCTTGCGGCTCACCAGATTCCTTAATTAAAAGATCTTCTAAAGTAAACATAAAGAAAATTCTCATCTTGAAGCTGTGTTTTTTTTTCTTTGGCGATAAAAAAAAATTCTTTTACACCGTCGCCAAGGCATGACAGCCTTTTTACACCCCCTATACTTTACTTTCAATGGTTCTCAAAAACCACCGCTGCCCCACCACCTTTTTACACAACGGTTTTGGTGTGTTTTATTTGAATTTCCGTTGAAGGTTTGTGTGTTTGTGAGCCCACATTTGAACATTAGGTGTTTTTAGAAAAGAATCTCTTCGTTTGTTTTAGAGGTAGAACTTTTTTTTTATCAGTATTCACTTAATTTTTTTCTGCTTGAAGCTTGTGTCTTATACAGCTTTGTGTGCACGTGATAATTGTTTTAGTTGAAAATTAAAGCGTACCCTTATTTACAGGTTCTTGACGAAAAGTATACTTTGGTCCACCAAAGATATTCTTTTTAGTTCTTTTTAGGAAAAATAATTAGCGGGTTTTTTTTTTCTAAAGAAAATTTTAAACATATTTTTTATCACCAAATAAAAATAAAACTAGCACAATTCATTCAAATGCCAAATCGTTATTTTTTATATAAATAAAAAGATTAATTTATGTGATTTGAGATCATGTGTTCTATTTTTTGATGCGAAAGATTTCATGCTAACTTTTTTTAGGAATTAGTGTACTAAATAAAATAAAATCTTCTACTTATCTGATAATTGATGAAGAAAAAAATGATAATGTCAACTGTATCAAACACTTTTAAAGTTACTTATAAAATAAGCGATATTGTATCCACTTGGATATAAATAATAAGTATTAAGCTAATGAATAATTTCTTATTATTTCTCAGTCTTTAAAATCTTACTCTCTCTGTGCTAATTCAAAAATGAGATAAATTGAGTTTATCAGGCTTATTCTCCGACCAGGCAATAAAAGAAATTCAGTGATAAAATGCGTCAGAGTTTCACACTCTTAAAGGTCTTAGTAAATTTTACGTATGTGGCATCAGTTCGACGTTAAGTTAATCACTAAAATGTAGCTTCGCGGCTTGATTTGACTGGGATTCACGAACTCATGAATTTGGTTGCTGGTGCTGGTTAACGAAGGATTGGCAACGACAAACAACAACTTAAGCTGATTAGTCACATATCTTGCAAATTTTTTCAAATAATTAAGTTAGTTAGATATTTGTAAAGTTTATTCGATTCTCAAAGACTCTTAAGTACTCATATTATTTCGTGAGCTTTTTATCTATAATTATTGCTATTATATAACTTTTTAATAACTCACTGTTTTACTTTTCGATTCTTTTCATTCCTCTCTTTCAAGAAAGTTTTCAAACGTTTTAAATAAATTTACTTCATTAACTCGAAATGAGATATTTAGCTATAAAATCTACAAATACACTGCATAACAAAGTTGCATTTTATGCTAGAGATCAAAAAATTTCGTCCCGCAGTGAACTGATCATTAAAACACGGTTCCCAACAGATCACCGAAGTCAAGCATCACTGGCTGCGGTCAGTGTGCGGGTGGGTGACCACTTGGATCAGTCGACGTAGAGACCGAGGGTGTGCGGTATTGGTCCTCGTTAAACTGTTCTACCGTAAAGTGCTCGACTTCGCGTGCAGGTTGTCGGGCTACCGAAGCGGGGGTACCTTTCCCTCTGCAGAGGATCAAAATTGTGATGGCATGGCATGTCTTCGGATCATCCTCAGGGATGTTTCCCAGACCGTCGCCAATAGCCCATTGTGCAGCTCTAGTGCGACGTAAATGAACTACAACAACTACAACAATCAAAAAATTTCAGTTTGTGTAGTGAAATACAATTATTGTAAATTTAAAAATTTACAATGCGTATTTAATTTACTAGAAATTTAAATACATAATTTACAAAATTAATTTAAAAAATTATAAAATCTATAATTTTCAGAATTATTACAAATAATTTTTAAAATTTATGTACAGTTCATATTTATCTGTCGCACACATATTTATTTCCTTTACACATGTTATGAACACGTTAATGTTTTTCGATTTAATAATATTAAAGAGGCATTAAAACCTATTTATGCAACATTATGTTTTAAATTTATAAAAAAAAATATTTTCTTTCTAATCAAAGTTACACGTAGAATAAAATTCTATCAAAAAAGTACCATCCTGTATCGTAATGGCTTTTATTTCTAATAAAAAAATAATAACTTAATTCTGAGTAATAAAACCGAAATCTACAATATTTAAATCATTCATTTGTTCATTTTTCCTTTCATATGGTAACGGTCTACCGTAAATTTTGGTTATCAAAATCACAGTTCTTATTACTACACATTTAGTAAAAAATGCAAAACTAAAAAATAAATTTAAAATCTCTGGGATATCATTATAAAATTATCAAATTTTACCACATTTTCCTAATTTTATCTCCTATGATAAAACCATATTTTGTGGTTAATTTTACCAAAATCATTACAAAAGCTCATCAGTAAAAATTATCGAGTGTTTGGTGTTCCCATAGAGCCAGAAACATGATAAAATTTACCACATCCTGATAGTTTCGACTATACTTTTTTTTCTCAGTTTAATATTGAAAATTTATTAATTTAACAGCTTAGTAATGTTTTTTACGAACATTTAAAAAATAAAATAATGTAAAAAGGTATGGTGTCAAGAAAATTTCAAGCAAACAAAGAATATCTTTTAATGAAAAAAATATTCCAAATATTATTCAAATTATTTAATCATTTCCATTGTCATTTTAATCATCATTACCTAAATATTTATAAATAGAAAAGTTTATTTTAAAGAATTATAACTATTGCTTATTTTAATGCTATTCATTACTTTATTAAATGATTTATTTTTTTATTTATTTTGTTCCTAAATGACACAAAATATTTTTCCACCACTTAAAGCGAATATAAAAGAAATACTCAATTATAAAAACCTCTTCCGAGATATTCTGAACAAATTATCTCTGAATTCTTTCGTTTAAATAATAAACTCTTTACATTTTTCCCATCTTTTTTTATGCGCATCAAAACAAGACCTTCCGTTGCCATTCAGTTTACGGAAATATGCTGGAAAAAACTCATTAGCAAAAGACTGAAAAAATAATTACAAAAGAACATAGATATTATTAAAATGCATTCTTTTTCACTGTGACCTTAACCTCGGTCCTCGGATGTAACAACTCTAAAACAGATTGAGATATAATGCCTCTTAATTTTTTTTCATGAAGTCGCACTTGAATTATTGTTTGTGCAACTATTATTTTTCCTCTAACTTTTCCTTTTCAAATATTTTCTGCTTTTTTTTTTAAGTTCGCGTGATATAATACAGTATAGGAAAAGTGAAATAAGGAACAATGTATGAATACTAATTTTCCTGTTTTTTTCCTACAACTTTTTTTTTTTTATTTGCGTTCATTTTTTTTTCTTTTCACTTAGCTTTCCAATTCTAGAAAAGCAACAATATATCTTTTATAATTATGTGCAAAGAATGCGTAATTGATTGTTTTGTACAAATTTATGAATAACAAGTTTGCATAGTAAAAAAAAATGTACCAGTTTCTTTTTTCTCAGTAAAAAATTTTATGGAAAAAAGAATAATAATTAAACATTTCATTTGATGTCTGCCTTGCAAAAACTTATTTTTTTTGGAGCTTTCTATTACTTGCTACTACTTATTACTACTTAAGATATCCTAATTGCTACTACTTATGCTCTACTACATACTACTCTTTGCATTTTCTGTTTACTATTACCACATACAACTACGTTCTACAGTTTAAAATTATTTGCATTTAGCTACATACTATTACGTACGTTTCGCTACATTTTTTTCGGTACATTGATTTTACTACTGAAAAATAGTGTGCAAAAGTTACTTTGAAAAAGCAATTTTCAATTAAATCATGGCTCGGAAAAATTAATTTGTTTGCTACTACTTGCGTTGTACTTTTTATTGCTACTGTTACTACTTGCATTCTATAATTTACTACTACTTGCGTTCAGCATCATACTACACGGAAAAATAAATCTGATAAAATCACCAAATTTGGACGGTAAAGGCATTTCTAGTGAGTGAAAGCACAATTCTAAAAATTAAACCAAAGTATACTCTATTTAAATTATTTATATGATAATTTTACCGTTTGCTGCTGTTATTGTTTACAGGAAATTCTGCTTTCCAAAAGTATACTTCTTAATATAAGACATTTAGTAACAAATACGAATCTCAAAAGTAAATGTAACCAAATATATGGTTTTTATGCAATGCTCTTAAAATAAAATTACCAAAATTATATTCAGAACTATGAATCATTTTACGATTTATTTAGGAAATTTAATCTTTTGATGTCTTTGAATATTACGAAAAAGAAGTGTTAATAATCTGTTTACACTTCTGTGGTTTATTTAAATGGTTGATAGGAGTTGGATGACTGTTAAATATTTCTTATTCTAATATAATTTCTAAATTAAAATAAGGGTTAAAGGGGCAAAAATGATGTCTTCAAATGTTTAATTAAATTGTTTTAAAGATACTAAACTCAAGATATATTATACTGTTTTATCCAATTCTTATGAGGTAGTGATAATTATTATTTGTCTTAGTAAATGCAACGGACGGCTTGAAAGTATTTATCCTTGTTGTTGCTGTTACTCTTTGCCAATATTCTAAGACTTAATTTCATAAGCATTTGTCCTTGTTTTTCTCATATATCTTCTAAAAATATTTAATAAGCTTAATTTAACTATCCTAAAATTACACTTCATGAGCATTTATTCTTGTTGTTTCGATGTATCATGGAAAATCAAGGAAAATTAATTATATATTTAATTTTTATATATCCTTGCAAATATTGAAAAAATTATTTTATAAATATTGTTTCGTATTGTTCCTGTTACTCTTTGTGAATATTTTTAGTTTACATTTCATAAGCATTTATCCTTATTGTTCTCATATATTTTCTAAAAAATATTCTAAAATTTCATTTCGTGAGCAATTTATCCTTGTTGTTCCTATATATCATTGCAAATAAATGAAACCTTCATACTTTTCATTTCTCTGCATCCTTGCAAATAATCAAAAATTTCTCAATAAAGTATTGATTATTATTGTTGCTGTATATTTTTGTGAGTATTTTTCTTAAACTTCATAAACTTTTATTTTTGTTGTCCTTATATATCATCTAAGAATTTATTTAATAAGCTTGATTTTTCGGAGATCCTAATCTGAATTTGGAAATCGATTGGATTTACTCTGAAAACACCCATTAAATGAATAAACACTGTTTGCTAGAATAAATATTAAAACATAGATGCAACGTGTTAAGCGAAAAGTAGTTACTTATTAAACATCAAACAGGTAACAAGTACGAAACGAATTTGGAATAATAATTTGGAATCTCATTTGTGCATTCAAGAGGCTGCGATTATTAGGCATTGCGCATAAATAATTTACTGAACGTATGACAAACGTTTAGTTAATGTTATTACGTGACCGGCTCTATTTCTATCGAACTGAAGTGTGAAAGAGTTAACAAGGCTACTTGTAAGCTAATGAGACAATGAAATCGAAATTAATCTTGATATTTTCGAACAATTTGTGTTTCTATTTTATTTAGTACCGAACCTATAAGTTATTTTACACAGATATTTGAGTTTTGAGTAGAACATAAAATAAGTTAAGACGTCCTGCTGTATTTTGTACCTTGAACTATTTTTAATAAGTATAAAATATATATGACATTTTTGTATAAATATGACATTTTGTTCATAATGACATTTTTTCACAATTAACTTCAGTAATAAGAATGAAAGATGATGGAGATACAGCATAACATTTTGTTTTCCATTTTTTAAACTAACCATATTCAATTACACTGGAAAACAATATTTTTTCTATTGCATGAGATTTTGGGTATTTTTTTTTTTGGATTGCTTCACGTCACTGATTTCAAATCTGCTGTAGATTTCTCTTTTGAAACAGTTGAAGATGATGAATATTGAAAGATGATGGAGATATAGCATAACATTTTGTTTTCCATTTTTTAAACTAACCATATTCAATTACACTGGAAAACAATATTTTTTCTATTGCATGAGATTTTGGATATTTTTTTTTTGATTGCTTCACGTCACTGATTTCAAATCTGCTGTAGACTTCTCTTTTGAAACAGTTGAAGATGATGAATATTGAAAGATGATACAGATATAGCATAACATTTTGTTTTCCATTTTTTAAACTAACCATATTCAATTACACTGGAAAACAATATTTTTTCTATTGCATGAGATTTTGGGTATTTTTTTTTGGATTGCTTCACGTCTCTGATTTCAAATCTGCTGTAGATTTCTCCTTTGAAACAGTTTTGGGAGGACATTTTCAGTCCATTTTTTGTCGAAATGTAATCGAAATGTGTCGAAAGTTTAAAAACGTAATATGTAACAGGGGTTTGCATAATTATTGCGACAAACTTCTAGGTAAGTTTCGGCCCCTCGTCAGCAATAAAATTGCATTAGATCCCATGCTCGGTAACGTCGTCATACGCCGCTAAGATCGCTTCCTTATCATGAAGATTGCTTTTGGACAGATCGTAATAGAGAAGCGACCCTATCCGCGTACGATGACATTTCCGGGCATGGATTTTTATGCAATTTTAATCCTGATTCTGTGTCCTAACACTCCTGGTAGTTTGACGAAACATTTACGTAACCTCTTATAATAATTATGCATTGTATAACTTATTTAAACTTATACATTTCTGCAAAAAATATACTAAAAAAGCTATTTAAAAAATTGTAGCTTTAGGAAAACTAATTTTAGACTGCTCCTAAAATCCCCCCCCCTGAATTAGGCAAGATCAAGTGTTTGTATAAAAACAACAAAAAAATTGTTCCCCAGTGTTATCTATTTGAGATTTTTATTTGAAAATAAATATTTAAGTCTGACATATTTTATTCAAAAAGGGTTTGTTTAAATGGTTAGAAAAATTCTCTAAATTTTCCATGATTTATTAAAAGCTAGTGTGGTTAAATAAAATTGGAAGTAAATGTATTGAATGCGTAAAAATACATCTCATTTGATTGAATTGTTTTTAAAACTTTTTCTATATCTCAATCGAAGGTAACGGTATAAAAATGTTTGAATTAAATACATTAAAAAACATTAAAAAATTCCTCTCATGTAGTTTATAAAATGAAAGGTTAGTTTCAGTTATTAAGGGACCGGCTCTGTTTCTGTTGTACTAACGAGTAAAAGGGTTAACAAAGCTACTTGTAAGCTAATTAGACAGTAAAATTGAAATAGCTAATGATGATATTTTTTAATTATAAGTATGTAATTCATTTGATACAAAAATTTTTAGTTGTGAGTAGGAAAAAAAATTTATGAAGAGGGCATGTTACATTTTATACCTTTAAATAAATCTATTACGTATTAGATTTAAATTATAGTTTATAAAAACATTTATCTCGATCATCTTCAATAAAAAAATTAATAATAATACGAACCATTGATTTAATTTTATTAAAAATAATAATTTTTAATATTAAAAGATAATAGAATCTGTTTGATATTCCATTACCTGTTAATAATTTATAATTACTGAATAATTAATTTTTAAATGCTTTTTGGGGTTCCAGATTAAAAAGAAGAGCTATATGTTTTTTTATGCTTTAACAAACGATAAAGTGGTAAAAACTCGATACAACAAAAACATCGCATTTAATTGAATTGTTTTCAAAACTATTCTCCTGAATTTGTTCCTTTCAATCTTTTTTTTTTTCGAATTTGGAAATAAAAAAAATGGTCTATAACATATTTTACGCATATTCCCCAGACGAAACAATAGCCTTTTCAAATATTGAACTGAAACAAAAAAAACTCAATACCTACGATTTTTATTATTTAAATCATACTATTTAGTTAAAACTTGATATCTTATTTAGTTTTAATATCTTTTAAATGTAAGAAATTAGCGTTTGAAATCTTCATTCGATATGGATCGTTGAAGTTTAAGTTAATAGTTATTGTATTTTTATTTACTGCATTTACAATACATTTTAATAGCTAACAATAGAAGTTCGCAAACCGGTGTCATAAACCCTGTGAGAAATTTTAAATTTTTTTTTCAGCGTTCGTATAATGAGTAAATATGATATCTTAATATCACCTGTGAACAAAGATTTATTTTTTCTGAACTTTTCTCAGAATTGTAGGTGGTCAGATACCCACAAAACAATAAAGCGTTTTTATAGCACCTGTGAAGGAAAAACAATCATCACTTCACACGAAAAAAATAATTTATTAAATTTGTTTCGTGCGTTTTGTTATTTTTCGTGATTGCATTTGTTTTTATAGTATTTTAACTAAGATATTTTTCCCAAGACTGCACAGAAAACATATTCATTAAAATCGATCATTTTATTAAAAAAGTTTACGTTTTTTTTATTTCTTTCTATTTATAATAAATGTGAATGTCCTCATACTATGATCATTATACAAAAGTGTTTAAATTACTATTTTTCTTACCTTAACAACTCGACTGTTAGAAGTTGCTTAGAAGTTGTTCAGTATTGTTTGCATTGATGTGCGTCTATCCAGATGTAACATAATTGTTTTACGCCTTTTCATGCAATCTTCAGTTATTTGCAAGTGTTTAACATTAAGGTAACGTTATAAGAATTTATTGATTGTATCGTATCATTATTGATTGCTTATTGTTGCTCTTATTAGTTGTTTAAAAGTTGTTCAGTTTTGTTTGTATTGATGTGCGTCCGACCAGATGTAACATAATTGTGGCCCTCGTTTTTGTGCAATCTTCAGTTATTTACAAGCAATGAGCATTAAAGTAACATTATCGGTATTTATTGCTTGTACATTAGAATCTCGATTAATCGAAATCATATTATCCTGAATGGCTCCTCCCGAAAAAAAAATTTGTCAGAAAACGCTAAGGTGAACTACATGTCTATTATTTTTTACTATTGTACAACTGACTAATTACAGTTACAATTAAGTAATTAGTGTCAAATCTAATTAACCAAAAATCATTATATATTCAAAATAATTTTATTATTTTTCTTTTAGTGTTAATAAAAATTTAATGAGTTATGTAATAAATTTGAATCTTAACATGGGTTAGTTTGTCTTTTGAGTCGGGGTTAAAATTACTACTATGCGTTTAGGATTGTATGTGTTGAAAAAATGCTACGATGATAGGCAAATTATTTGTTTTTTGTTAATTGTGTATTTTGGTATAACTTCATTTGCTGGTTTAATTTTAAAAATAAAGTTCTAGAAATATGAAATTTATGCATCCTGCGAAACTTTTGATTTATATAAACTATGTATGTTACTAACTCTATTGTTTTCTATATCAATAATTTTAAATCCCAAATTAACAATGCTATTATGTCATAAAAAGTATCATAATTAATAATAATGATTATAATTAATAATTATGACTATTATAATTAACAATTAGGGTTATTATAATTATTAATAATTATCATAATTAATAATAATTATCATAATTAATATTAATAATTATCATAATTAGCGATAATTTATTTAATTTTCAGTTATACGTTTTTCATTTATACGTGGGTTTACATCAGTTCTCTGTGAGACGAGTAAACGATGCTTTGAAAAATAATATTGTTGAATTCTTACTGAAGAGGTAAATAATAAATAAAGTTTTATAACAATAGGTAAGAATATATAGGTTTATAATAATAAAAAATAATATAAGTTTATATACATTTGTTTAAGAAAATTATTTAAAAAAGTCGCATTTTTAAAGGAACTATCAGACCTATTTCACTAAAATTTTGCATTTTGCTATGAAAATTTACCTTCTTTAAATTGATATAAAAATTGTGTACTTAACAATTCATAATTTTTCGACTATTATTAAATAAAGTAATAAATATTTCTTAAAAATTATTGTTAGCATGGTATTATCTTCAGATAAACGAATTTTATAATTATGCGTAATTTTATTTCTCGAGATATGGCGAAATACGCAATAAGTTCAAACTTCCCGACCAACCTATGGGGACCATAATTCCCACACTGCATCTACCCCCCATATCTTGGCCGTCAGAGACCCAAATCCGTTGTAAAAAATATATGTTTATTCAGAGAAAGTACATTTTGTATCTGATTTCGTAACTATTTAGCATATTTGAGGTCATTTCCTCGAACCATTAAGTTTGAATCCTGTGAAGATGAAGATCTGATGAGCCGATAGAGCCATGTGAAGATCCGATCATTCGATCAAATGTTATTCAGGATGGTCCGATTTTTTATTTATTTACGCACTGTTAATTCGTATTGATATAAATGAAATATAAGAAATCAGAAATACTCTGAACTCAATAAATAAGTAAATAAAAATCGTAAAAATGAAATGGTCGTTTATTAGTAATAATATTATTATGGGGGAATTACTAATTCCCTGTAGAGAATCTAAAACTATCAATAAAGTGATTAGGATATATTTGGAAATTGCGGAAAAGGATAATAGCCTGTGTTTGTCCTTAAATGATTTATTTTTAAATCACTTTAAGGATAATAAATTAAGTAATCTCTATTTTAATTCTCACCTTAGCAAAAACAAAACTATAATTGACAAGCAAAGAAAGAAAAGTCCCGTTAATGACTCTAATTCTAGACTCCTATTACAATGTTTGAACCATTTTTCCCACTAATTATGCAACAGTAAAAGCAAGTTTACTAAAACACGGCTAATAAAACCGTAAGCTAAGTTAGTAAGGTCTTGAAAAATTCATAGATCCGCGATCTATCACAACTCCAAAGCATGCCTATAAGCTCAGCTAATGAAACAAAAGCCCCTGATTAACAACGTCAAATAATTACATCATAATTGGCCGGCCGCCTACTTCTTTAAAAGGCTCTGTTTAAAAATCACTCTCTTAAATACCCAAAACACACACGCCTAAAAGTAACTTACCCTAAGCTCTGCCCCACACCCAAAAACCAACCCCGCCCTTAATCAAAATAACTCTAGAGAAAGACGGGAATGAAAAAAAAATGTAGGGGGTGGGAAGGATCAAAATAATAAAAATTCCAAAAAATTGTTGGGTACAGTGTGTGTATATATATATTCTTTAGTAGAAGAAGGTCGTTGATGATATCGACTTTTAATCACATGACTTAAAAGAGGCTGATCGATAAATTAATGCCCCGAAAATCGGGTAATGCTGGCTGGTCATCATCATCATCATCTCGACCTGAATGAGATGCATGCGCGTGCTTTTCACACATGTGTGAAGATCGGGTGTGTGAGGAGCTTTGATGGGTGACTAAGGGAGTAATAAGAAACAACCGTCACGGAATGCGTCTAAGTGGAAAATAACGGAAAGTTTTTTTTTTTTCCGTGCCGTGAGTGACATTTTATCGCCAGCTTCATGAAAAAAATGGGCGTTATAATAGATATGCAATTTTTCAGTTAAGTAAATATTTAACGCATTCTTACAAAAAAAGTATTTTATAAATAAAAAAAATATACATATCTTCATAAACGTCTTTCGCCAATAATGTCGCCAATTTTTCAGTTAATTAAATATTTAAAGCATTCTTATTAAAAACATATTTTATAAATAAAATAAAAAATTGTACTTATCTTCATAAACGTCTTTTGCCAATAATGTCGCCAATTTTTTAGTTAAGTAAATATTTAACGCATTCTTATTAAAAACATATTTTATGAATAAAATATAGAAAATTGTACTTATCTTCATAAACATCTTTCGCCAATAATGTCGCCACAGTTAAGTAAATATTTAACGCATTCTTACAAAAAACATATTTTATAAATAAAAAAAATGTACATATCTTCATAAACTTCTTTCGCCAATAATGTCGCCAATTTTTCAGTTAAGTAAATATATAACGCATTCTTACAATAAAAGAAAATATTTTAAAAATAAAAAAGTTGTACAGATCTTCATAAACGTCTTTCGACTATAATGTCGCCAATTTTTCATTGCAGTAAATATTCATCGCATTCTTATAAAAAAAATATTTTATAAACAAAAAAAATGTACATATCTTCATAAACGTAACAATAATGTCGCCAATGTACAATGCGTAAGTAAAAAGGGAACAACCTGAATAACTTTTGATCCAATGATTCGATTATCGCGAACTAGGATTCCATCTTTATGGCACAAGGGCTTAAATTTAAGTATGCTAACTAATTAGTTCAGACGTTATTTTAAGTTAAAAACTCTGACACAAAAACGTACTTTCGCTGCATAACATAGTTTTTTAAGACGGATTTTTATTTTTGACACTCTAAATGTGGGGTTAGCCGCTATTCGGAAAATATTCTTTCTTTATTTACTATAGTTTAAACAGTCTTTCTTTTTGTATCAACTGCAGTTCAAATTATTTTTTTTAATAAAAAGTTTTTAAAATGAAACAAATTCTTTCATTTATGATTTTTAGTTCATTCTTATTAAAAGTCTTTTATTTCTTTGTTTACTATATTTAAGAATTCTTGTTTTAAATGAAGAAAGTTTAGTGCAAACTAATTCTTTCATTTTCAATTTTACGTTTAGTTTTGATTTAGTCCTTTTACAAATTCAGTATGTTTTTTTTTTCTTTTTTAAAATCAAAATTTTTTAATAGGAACTAATTCTTTCAGTCACAATTTAAAGTTTATTCTTGTTTTAGTTCTTTTTTTTTCATATTTACTATAACTTGAATTTTTCTTCATTTAAATAAAAAAAAATTATAATCGAACTAATTCCTTTATATTCACAATTTGAAGCTAAAACTAATTGCACAAAATTAATTTCGTTTACATACTCCGTGCAGTTAATTTTAATATGTTTTTTAATTCATACTCACCTATTATGTCAAACAAAAAAAAATCTTTTTTTTCATATCTTTTTCTCATGCTTGAGTTTTTCTGACATTTTATAAAAACTACAAAAAAATCATATTTTATAAGTCCATCCATTATTAGCTGTCATTTACTTCACAATTCACATTGTGGGTATAATTTAATGGGTATCTATTTCCTTTATTCCTTAAAGATAAGGACATTGTTTTCTAGTTGTACTACTCAATTTCATTTTACGAATTTGATTGACCCTAAATCACCATTGTATTAGGTTAATTTTAAAAACTGGATTATTTTTTTAGCGCGAACTCCAAAGAGTTGAAAGTTTTTGATTTGTGCGTGAACGATAAAATAGCACTTTATCAAATATTTTAACGGAAATCCGTCTCCATTTCTCCCGTCTGTGTAAAATCATATAAATTTATTTCATTAGATTCATGGAGCAAATTTTTTCCGTTTAACATTTTTCTAGCGTTTAGACTTTTGCTAATTTAAAAAGAAAAAAAAATATAGAAAAGCTGTCTGAATGTAACTGAACGCATAGAATAAATTAATCACTTCAAAAAAGCGATCGCGCCAAAAATACAACTTGCAGGAGAAACAAACTCGCCAGGATTAGTTTTTAAAACTCTTACAAAACAATAGTTACTATGGAAACTAGCGGCCATATTGGTACACGTGACCATGACGTCTCGAGACGAGATTTTCAGTCGGAAGTTGGATAGGCCAATCAGTGAGCGTCGCCCCGAAAAAGATTTTTCGAGGAATAATTAAAGTTCCAGTATCCTGTTGTTTTGTTTTCCGGAAAACAGGAGAGAAGCGGAGCTGGGTGGGGTTGTTAGTTTTCCGTTTGGTGGGAAGGGTTTTAGGATAGAAATTATCGTTTGGTTGTGTGGCAGCAGCTAAAACCGGAGATGTTCTGATTGAGAAATGAATAAAAATAAGTGACAAAAAAAGTACCGAACTTTTGCTTTTCCGATTGGTTTTCCCGAAAGTTTTGCAAATGATTGGGGACCAGATATAAACATTTTACTGCTTCAAGTAGGACTGAGCTGTATTATTTAATGCACTCACGTTTAATTAAAAAATTTTTAAAAAAAATTTAAACACGAAAAATTCGATTCATAATATTTTAAAAGTTAATGATTTTACATTATATAAGTATTAAGTAGGGGAGAGTGGGGTCAATTGAAACATTTTTTACTTAACTATTTTTAACTAACAAAAAATCCAACATATTATTAGTATTAACTGACAGACGAGTAAAGTAGACTATCTTCTACTAGAAAAAAAAAATAAATACCTTATTTTAAATGTTATTATATCAGTTATTAACAATTTTTGACAGTCGTGCACTTGTTACAATTGTCCCCATTTACGGGGTCAATTGTAACAGTTCATAAATTCAACTAAAACATAGTTAATTGTACATATTATCATAGTTGTGATATATATTTTCAAATAGTAGATCAAAATAGTGGTGATATTTTAGGAGTAAAAATAATAATCACCTTTTAACTTTAAGGGGTTAAAAATTTAATTTATGCTGTGAAAGGTGACAAATAAAATAATGCACATGCAACATAATATAAATGATACAGAAAACTATTGGGGGTTCTTAAAGAGTTAAGTAATGGTTTGTAAACATAAGATTATTTATTTTCAGCTGTTACAATCGTCCCTTTACTTATTGTTACAATCGTCCCCAAGACACCATTTCAGCTTCATTTGATTAAAACAATGCTAGTTAATTAACAAAACTAATCTTTTTTTTTTTGAAATGTTAATTAAGGTGTCCACTTACATATTCGGTTAATAATTTTTATTTGTTTAAACAAAATTACTTTGATACAATATAATATTCTAATACCAAAAAAAGTACTTAGGTAGCATGAAAATATCTTTTGTGATGTAACTCTTTCAAAAGTACTTAAAAATGGTTGCCAGCAGAGGTGTACATGTAGATTTATTAAATACACCTTGTGCGCCACCTAGGAACCACATCTAGAACCCGACACTCGTAATTTTTGCTCTGTTACAATTGTACCCTGTTACAATTGACCCCACTCTCCCCTATAGAATAAAAATCATGAAGTATAAAATAAAATCATAAAAATAAGTATAAATAAAAAAAAAGAAAAAATTGTGAAAAATAATTAAAAATTACTACACAAATTTCATGAAAGTGAATAGTTATTTAAATAATGTTTTTATAAAAGCGGGAAAAAAAAGGAAAACTTTTTGCTACTGTAAGTAAAATGCTATATATCGTACTTTGTTACAAAATTATATTCATATCTATCACCAAAGCTTTTTTTATAACATTAAAAGCGTTTTTATCTAAGCTTTGGAAGTGCAACTCTTATAAAAATTAATTTTTATGAAAGTCGAAAGACATGAAAAAAAGTTTGTACACTCTTTACTCAGTTTTTGCGTAGATTTTTTATTGCTTTTTCTTTGTACAATTTTACACTAATAGTATTTTTCAAAATTTCTCATATTTTCTTCTATTTTAATTCAATTTATTACTTTTTTAGTTGAAATCAATTATTGAATGCTTAATCTTTTCAACCACCATTAGCATTTTCCGTGATTAAACTCTTATTTTTGATCACGTGACGTCATTTTAATAATAAGTATTAGGAATTGAATTTAACAGTGCTTTTAAACGTTATTTCGTTTCATTCTAAAAATAAATAGCATTAATCTTTAAAAATCTTCTTGTTCAGAAATATTTTGTTATAAAAGGTTTGCTACTTAATATTATCAGCACAAAACGTTTTATGAATACAATGAGAAAAAATGTGTGATCAAAATTACCAGAATATGGTAAAATGTACCATATTTCTGGCTCTATGCGAACACCAAAATGTTGGTAATTTTTACCGATGTGCTTTAGTAATGGTTTTGGTAAAATAAACTATAAAATATTGTTTTAAAATGTGTGGTAAAATTTGGTAGTTTCATCAGAGTACAGCATAAAAACTTTTTACTCGTTTTAAATTGCTTTTTAGATTTGCATTTCTTACTTAAGGTTTGGTAATAAGAACTTTAATTTTTAAAACCATAATTTCCGATAAACCATTTCCATGTGAATGGAAAAATTAACAAATGAATGGTTTGAAAATTAGATTTCTTAATTGAATTAAATATTTGTTCAGATATATATTGTGACATCTTTAGCTAAACTTAAAAAACGCTTGAATTGCTGTTTTTAAAGATATCTTCTTATCTTAGAACAAACTCGATGTTATTTTTTTTACACTCCTGTGCATTTTTTTTATAAAATACTAGTTTATTGGCTAAACTTTAAATGTTAGCTATTTTTAAAAGTAAATAATTTTAAGGAGTGTATATGGATTAAATATCGCAAGCTAAAACACTAAGATAAAATTTCTCCGTTCCATTACTTTATTATGTTTTTTTCTCCTCATATCAAATAATTTATTTCAATATTTCTTATTTATTTATAATCTCCAAGTCAAACGAACCGGTGAATTGTAATCGAATTTTTTCTTCATTTTTTTGTTGTAATTCTTCAATAAATAGCTTCTGGTTGATATTTCTCAGTTAATCTTCCATCATCAACTTATAAATATCACTTCGCTAATAGTACACCCCCTTTTCAGGACGAAGCAAAAACTAAAAACAGGAAAAATTGGGGAGAAAACAGGAAATTATTATCGCTTGAGCATGAAAAAGACTGGTCCATCCTTTTTCAACTCCCCCTCCTCTATTCCAAAACTAGCATCACCAACTAATTTTCGACATTTGTGGACCCGCTTTAGCCCTCCAGCAATCGAGAGTATGTACAGATGCGGGTAAAGCATTGAAGGATCAAAAAACAATATTAAACTACGGAGAAATAACAAACGATGAAAAAAAAGAATTACGGGAAAAGCGCCGTAATTCGTGAAATTAATTGAATATGAAGAACTGTTAAAGACAGCACAGCAAAATATTATGTTAAAGTAAAGAGAGACGCATTCCAATGTTCTATTTCTTCTATTTTTTCTTCTTTTTTATTGTTATTCCCCCGGAAAAATTAACGCATTTTCCACGTAAAATGTCCGACGTTGATGGTTCATCACCATAGCGACCACGGGGAGTCGCAAAGGGGCGAGGGGAATTATCCTCTTTCTGAGTAAATTAATAAAAATATTCGCTAAAGGGTGTTTCACCGGCGAAAAACAAAACAAAAAATTTATGACAAATATTTGTACTGGTGTGTAGATGGAAAAAGAAAAAAGGAAAAAATAATAATAATTTACAGGGTGTTATTCTCCTTAAAACCGCGAGAATTGACAGACGTAATTTAAATTGAACAATAGATAAACACGCCGTTAATACAGATTTGCAGATACAGACAAGTTTATATACGCAGTGGCATGGACGAAAAATTTTCTGACAAGTTTTATAATTGGTATCGGTTTTTAAAGGCCTGCCACGCTGTTTTGCAATTGGGATTGTTTAATAATAAAGAAAGAAAAAGGGAGTATTAGTGGGGAAGAAATTGCTAAGAAAAAAATGTGATTGTTATTTAAACAAAAAAAAAAGTTTTCTTGCAATTCGATTCAGAAATTTTGAAAGGGAAATAAAAGGAATAACTTGATTCTATTTTAAGAGAATTAATCATATTTTTCCCGGTCCACATTGCAAAATGCTAGAATTAATGCCTTAAAACTTCTTTGCGGGAGAAAACTTAATCTTTGGGAATGTACAATTTTTGAAATGCCATTTGCAAAATGAAAATGAAATCGTTTGAGAAAATAGAAATTATTTCTTTTATTAAAAGATTAAATACAAAACTTGTTAGATTTGTTGACGTGGCTATCATTGGAAAAAAATGTTGAGGGTTGTTTTAAATATATTAAACTGTTTTGGATGACAATTTGATTGAAAAACCGTTAAATAAACCATTTTGTGTTAGTAACATACTCTAATGAAAATAGTTCCACCTCAATTATACATTGTTGAAAAAGTTGGAATGCGTTGAAATATCCGTTGATATTGATACAACAATGAATATGGTGCTAAGTTGAACCATATTATCGTATTTTTTTAATTTCATTGAATGATTATTCGTTGCAACTTGGGCGTAATTTGGTTCTATTTAACACCGTACTAAAATTTGCACCTTATTATGATTCAAGTTATTAATGTTTTGAATTAACGTTGTGCCCATTGTTTTGAAAGTGTATCTATTACATAATTGCAAAATACTCTTGTGATAAGTATTATTAAAACATTTCTTTTTCTACTTTGGCTTGAAATTTCTATCTTATGTTTGTTTTGTACCGTGAGTACTTAGCTTAAATGTTACATATTTCCTAAAAATTTTATTTAGTTTTAAAATTTGAATCTTTAAAAGAATAGTTAACCTTCTTTGTTAGAAATTTTGAGTGCAAATATAATGCAACCTTAATATCATTCTACGTGGAACCATATTATTCTTTAACTCAATTATGCGATGCTATAGTAACTTTTAAACGAAACATTATAAGTAATTTAAAATCATATTTTAATTGAAGCACATTTGCATCATGATTCAAAATATTAATATTATGGTTAAAGGTACTACCTTGACCTTGAACCATAACTAATGTTATAACTTATGTAATAACTGATGTAATAACTAATGTTAAAACCTTGAACCATAACTAATGTTATTGTTCAAGGTACTAATGTTATGGTTCAGAATTCTTTACTTATCGTTCGTTTTTTCCACTGTTTGTATTGCTCCTAGCTAATTTTTGCACACATAAATTTAGTTCATCTTAAAAAGCAAATTTGCGAATTTTTTTAAAGTTTTTTAATTGATTGAAATTGAAGTGCGTTTGAGTGAATAAGAATGACCATATATATGTTTAAGCTTACCTGTAATATTTAAATATAGTATTTTTTATAATCTTCTTTTTCTTTAATTTTTAATTTTTGTTCCTGAGACATGGTGGCTATGGGGAAAAGTGCTCGCTTCCCAATGAGGTTAACTGGGTTCGAATCCCGGTAATGGATGGTTGATTCGAATTCCGCACCCGGCTCGCATCGATCACAGTGCTGACGCAAAATATCCTCAGTGGTAGACAGATTATGGGTTAAAGTCCCCTTACCGGCAGGCTAACTGTGGATGGTTTTAGTGGTTTTCCTCTCCATGTAATGCAAATGTGTGTTAATTCCATCAAAAAGACCTCCACGAAGGCAAAATTTCTACCAATACTTGATCAAGGAGTTCCTTTGTTTTCTGGGTTGTGTTCAAAATTATAAGGATACGGAGTTGAACATTGGTAGTCATAAACTGAAAATTCGGTCAGCTCTTCAACGACGGTAATAATTATAAAATTTGTCCGTAGTTCGCGTTATTTTTTTTTCCTTTTGAGCATTTAAACTATGAGCTTATCAAGCTTTAATTTGGTATTTTATTTTTTCTCAAGATTTTGCCTGCTTCGCGTTTTTTAAACATTTTGTAACGAAGTTGTTCCATAGCAGCACAACGTTGAAACTATGAAAAAAAGGACAAATTTTTTTTTCACTATTGCAAGCGAACAACTAGAACGATGGAGAATGTCGCAAAACGATTCTAAAAATATGAGCAATCTGTAACAAGTACATCGTGCCAATCTGTGAAGCCGTTCAAAAAATATTAAGGAAAGTTTGATCTGTAACAATGAGATTCAAAAAAAAAAATTTACTATTTCGATGCTGCGACCAAACCAAATGACGCTGGAAAGCGGTGATTGATAACAAACCACGCCTTGAAAATTTGAAAACTGTAGGGAAAAAACACGATCCAAATCGGGGTTCTGGTTCTGATAAATAAATTAATCAATAAAGCTCAAATAAATTCGTTACTTGTGGTGTAGAAGTTTGAGAGAGGGTACCATTTCAGGTACTGTCCTCGTTGTCTGACTGCTATCAAATAATCTGTCATTCTAACCATGGTTCTTATAAAATATAAAGCCTCCAAAAAATGGGCTTGATGTGTGATAATGATGCTCTAGAAAATTAACATTGTTTCGTTTTTTTATTTCTATCTCATTGAATGAATAATATAAAATATGCGGCCATATTTTAAGTCATAAGAAAATCACTTACTATGACCAATTACAATAACAACTTTAAAACGAAATTTACTGTTTTTTATGTAGTTATTTTTAAAAAAATCTAAAAAGGATTTTATATTCAAACAATGAAAAACTAACAAGCATGTTTAAAACAACAAATACCTTTTGTTATACATTTTATTCGTTCGGCATATTTAAAAAAACAATACTTTTATTCTGGAAAATGCAATTAAAAATTGAAGTTTATTTAAAATAAGTCTTTCATTAATGTTGGTTATGAATGTTTTTAATACGATTGAGTATTCTAGGATAAAATATATTCTTGTTGCCAAAATAAGGTATGAAATAAGCACCAAGTTTGAGCATTTCACTGTGATAATGAGGACACCAATTTACGAAATAAAAATCGGGTTTCGGTTTACCCCAGTTTCCCCTTTTTTTCATCTTTTTCCCAATATTATTAATTTTGAAGAACTCAAATTTTTTCTTTTTTTTTATTATTATTTTTACGCTAAGTGCGTAATATATTTTATTTTTCTTTGCTCTCCCTCCTTCCGCTAAGGCAAACGAAATAAAATAATTACGTTGAAAAAAAAAAAAAACTAGGAAGAAAAAAACCCTCACAATGAAATCAGCAGTCTCGTTATTGATGTTATTATCCTCCAATTCTTCATTTTCGAACAAGTTTAAATAAACAATGTTAATAACAAATATTAATAAGATGTCTATCGATCTCCAGTCCCCATCGAGTATTTTTCGAAGCTCTTAATAACAATACGAAAAAGAATATTCCTAAAATTAAAAAGAAATTTTAATAAAAAGAGATATAAAGTTAAGAACAAATAAATAAATTATGTTACCCATTCAAACTATGCTTTCCCCCTCCCTTTCAATCCCCCCTGTTCCCCTACCCCTCTTCCAGGTTTATTAAAATATCTCATTAAATATAGAAAACAATCTTTGGAGTAATCCGTATTACTTAAGGTTCGATAGTTAGATGAATAAATTTATTTTAAATTTTTACTCATTTTTTGTTTCTTTTTGTTTATTATTCCATATCTATGTGTCTGTTTTTTGCTTTGTTTTGTGTTTTAATAATTTTTGTGCGTGGCATTTTCTTTAGTGCTTCTATTCATCGTTTCGATCTAAAGTGGTGTAGTTTTTAAAAATCATCCAATTAATGGGAATTTCAGTGTTTTGTAAAGTTCTTCATTTTAATTACATATTCTACGCTGCGTTTTCTGTTTAATCTATGGTTATGTGTACATAAATTTCATGTATTGAATAAATGCTAAATACACTTTTAAAAAGCTAATAGCTTTCTAAAGATTAAACTCATATGAAAATTGTATTTTTCAGTTATTTTTCTTTCTTTTTTTGGATCTATTCATAAAATTTACTAACAATAATTCTTATTTGAATCAAAGTTGTACAATACAACAAAAAGAGTAGAAAACAAGTAAATATTTATTCACTACATAATAATTGTTTTAAAAACCATATAAAGTACGTGATACACGTGAGTATAAAATTTATAAAAATAACAATAAATAATTCAAAAAATACAAATAAACTAGCACTATTACCAAATAAATGCATAGTTTTGTTATCTGTCATTTTAAAATTGATCATACCACAATATTAAAAGGTTAGGACATCACATGATTAGGCAGTAAATGAATTGACTATGTTTATGTAACGATAAACATATATGATACCATAATTATAATTAACGCTTGTATGTTGTTTATTTTATCGATTTAATAATGTTATTAGTAGCTTTTTTTTATTAAAGTGGTAATCATTTTTATAGAAAATATTGTATTTTGAAAAAGAATATTTTTTTATCATTAGTGTCTATTAATGTAATTTTTTTCTCGTTATATTAAAACATAAGGTTTTTTTTTATTTAAAAACCTTTTTTGTTAGGATGATTAAATATTTTTTAATTTTTTTTTTTTTGTAAAAAAAAATTATTTTAATTTAAACAGAAATTTAACAGCTCAATACGAAGTAAAAAAAAGTATAAAAAAAAGACGAAACGAACGTTCACAAAAACTCATATTTTTTTAAATTTTTTTTTATTTATTTCTTTTAATTATTTTTGGACATCCGTAGGATGACTGAATTATTAAATAAAAATGATTTGATGAGTTTGAAATAATTACTACCTGTTAGATTATTGCGATATTTTTATATAAATACTTTCTTTTGAATTTAAGAGGTTCACGATTCAGTAAGTAATTTGATTAGTTTATGAATTGTGTGGAAATGTTTATTGAATATATGGTGTTTATAACGTAAACAATTCCTTATAAACAAAACAATATTTAAAAGATTTATCAACTTTTCGTGGTTTTGATGCGAATTTTAAAATAAGATGTTTTTTCTTATATGTTGAACAAATATTTTGCAAAGATATTCTTAATGTTTTTTTAAATGTGATTTTTACTAATTCATTCATATTAAAAAATAGCTTTTGCTAATACGCTCATTTGAAATTTTTTTAAAAGTTCGTTTGCTTATTTAAAAGTAATTATTTGCAAATTTGTTAAGATGCACATTAGAAAATATTTAACTGAAAGTATGAGTCTTCTTCAATCACACCTTTTCAGAATTTCTCATATTAACTACTTTTTTACTTGTTTGAAATCTGTAAAAAAGTACAAACATGAAAATATATATCATAATATTTATTATATAATCATTAAATTTACTTAAAAGATGGCAATTTTTAATGCAATCACAATTGTTTTCTGCTTTAATAAATACAGTAATTATAACTAATCAAATATGATATTGATTTAACAGTTAATTACACAATAGTGTTCCACTTTAACTGAAGATACAATACTAGAGTTTTTAAAGAAATTAAGTGATTTGTGTAATTAAAAATTGATTATACAGTAGTGTTCCATTTTGAGTGAAGATATGTTACTGGAATTATAACCTGTAGTGCTCCATACTACATGGGATATAGCGCAGGAATTACAACAAAATTCAATATATATATATATTATAATTAAATCAAATATGTTATTGAAATAAAAGTTAACCACATAACGGTGTTACACCTTAAGTGAAGCTTTGAGATTATAAGAGACTCATATGTTATTAAATTAAAAGTTAATTCCGGATAAATTCAATAGTGTTCCATTTTAAATGAAGTTATATAACTGGAATTGTAATAAAATCAAATATGTTATTCAAAATCAGCTCCATCAGTAATCCTACTGGCAGATATAACGCAGGAATTGTAGCAAAATCGAATAAGTTGAATTAAAAATTTATCACAGATTTGTTTTCCGCCTAAGTATTGGGATTATAAAAAAACTCAAATATATTATTAAATTAAAAATTAATTCCTGAAAAATTCAGTAGCGTTCCATTGTAAGTGAAAATATATAACTTTAATTAAAATCAAATATGTTATTAAAAGTTCCATACTCCAGCAGTGTTTTGTACGAATGAAATTATATCTTATAAAATATATCTTATAGCATATATCTTCTGAAATTATAGCAAATTCAAATATGTTGTTGAATCAAAAGTTAATCCAAAATTGATGTTCCGCCTTTAGTGAAGCATTCAGATTATAAGATACTCAAATATGTTATTAAATTAAAAGTTCATTCCGGAAAAATTCAGTAGTGTACCATTTTAAGTGAAGATATAATGCAAGAATTATTGCAAAATCAAATATGTTGTTGAATTAAAAGTTAATCACATAATGGTGTACCGGTTTAGGTAAGATATTGAGATTATAAGAAACTCAAATATGTTATTAAATTAAAAGCTAATTCCTGAAAAAAAATTCTCCAATTAAAAAAAAATCCAGAAATTCAACAATCAGAGAATGATTTTTTAAATGACTTGAATCACTTTTCATCTGTCTATTTTACCTTTACCTCTACGAGAAAAGATTTCATTATTATTGGATCTTTTTAATTGTTCAATGGAAATTGCTTATTTAAGGCATCGAAGTGGAAGACAGGAAGAAATTTATCCTCCAAATTTCTTTTCATATTCCACCATCTTACGGATAACTCGGAATCTTTTATTAAATTTTAGTTTTGATAACTGTGTAAATAGGACGATATATTATTTTATTTTTTTTACTTAAATATTTTTTCTCCGTTTTATTGTTCAAAATTATTATTATATGTTTTTTTTTCTTATTTTGTGTCTTTTAAAACGACACTCGCATAAAAATGCATTTGTTGTTTTTTGATAAAATTTTTTCTTTATGCGGAGGGGGCTTTTTTGAAATTAATTTTTATAATGACGGAATTGTTTATCTTGTTGGAGGAAGAACCGATAGCTTTTCTTTTTCGTTTTTAAAGCGTTTATCTTTTTTTTCTTATTATAATTCCTTTTCATAGAAATTATTCGTTTTCTTCCTTTCTTTTATTTTTAAATTACATCTGCATTTGAATAGCTCCAAGGCCTGATGACGGCTAAATGGAAGAAAAAAGTTATCATTCTCTCTCTCCGTTTCTAAACCGTATTTATTGGAGTGTAAAGAAAATAAAATTGATGTGTCATGTTGACGTAAACATTTTTGTGATTTTTAATAGCAAATCTTTCTTTTTTTCTCCTAATTTTAATAAATCGCATTCTTTCCTATAACAAAGAAAACACAACAGAGCCTTCATTTATATGGTAATGTAAATTTCAGAGTTCATAGTTATGTTAATTTGAGAGAATTCTATAAGATTATAGTTTTCACGCCTGATGAATCCTTTTGCTGTGTTAATTGGCGATTTTGTTTTAGTTGTAAAATCATCTTTTGGCGCCCTTTACAGAAAATACTCGGTTTTTAATAATATCTAATTTCTTATAAGAAGCAAAAAATTTAATTTTTCATAATAAATGGATTTTTTTAAAGTTATAATTAACGTTGATAAAAAACATAAAATCTTTTTGTCTTTTGAGAATTTTTTTTTTTAGATTATAGTTTTTACGCCTGACAAATCCTTTTGCTTTGCTAAAAGATGATTTTTCAAAACATTTTTGGTGCCTTTTGCAGAAAAAAAGCGGTTTTTAAAAATATCTAATTCTTATTATAAACAAAAAAAAAATTTTTAGCAAGAAATTTTTTAAAGTTATTACTAATTAAAAAAAACTTTCTAATTGATATTTGAGTGAAAATGTACAACATAATAGTTTTCACGCCTGATAAATATTTTGCTGTGTTAATTTACAATGTGTTATTCGTTTTTTTTTTCGTAAGAACATTTTTTGATGCTGTTTACAGAAAATAATCGTTTTTTTTTAAATATCTTATTTCTTATAATAAGCGAAAAATTTAATTTTTCATAACAAATAGTTTTTTTTAAAGTTTATTATTAACGCTACTTAAACAACATTTTACAAAAAACTCTCGGTCTTTAATAACCTCTAGTTTCCTTTAATAAACCTAAAAAAGAAATAATATTATTAATAGCAATTTTTCGTTAGTAAAGGATTTTTTATAAGTTTTATTTTGCTGACTGCTAATTGTTATTTGAGAGATGAGGTAATATATTGGGTGCTTTTTATTGAAAATACTCTTTTTTTAAAGACACCTAATTTTTTATAATAAGCATAAAAATATTATTTAAAAAAACTCCCTCTTTTTCCTCTGCCACCAGGTGCCCAAGAGAACAAAAGCGTGTGTTAATTCCTCTCTTGACATTCTTAACCCGTGGTCTGTTCATCTCCCCCTTTTATAATCTTAACTTAGTTATTTCCAAGGTTTATTCCTTAAATCAGTTATATTTGCAATACTTAATTTAATGACATAAATATTGCAAAAAGTAAAATGATATAAAAAACTCAGTAAGAACGTGTTTTCTTAAATTATTTTACTGCATTTGTATTCACTTTTTTACTAATTTGTAGTTAATAAACTATAATACATCGTATTTAAATAAAACAAGGTTTAGTTTTTGCTACGCTAATTTAAAATGGATTTATTTATCTCAAATCTGTTTTATATGTCAAGTTACTAGAAAGAGCATGCCTTGATTAATGTTACCTTTATTTAAGCTTGGCTTTTCTAAAAAAGTTCCGCATATTTGAATTAGAAAAAATGTAAAACAAAATTAAACGCAATACTTGCCGACAATGTACCTCTTTCTTCTTATCCTCTCTTTGCAAAGGGGTTGTTATTTCACGTCAGGCTTAGCCTGTATTTTCTCCAACCCCTATCAAATTTACTGAAATGTATTTTTTTGGCTTCTTTACCCATATGCCTCCTGTTTTATAGTTTTTGCTTTGAGGATCATAGCTTTTTTTTTTCCTGTCTCATTTTTAATTCTTTTTGCAAATTCGTAAAAAAAGTCGCAAATGCTTTTCTATGTTTTTCTGTCTTTTTTGTGCTTAATGCTATATTTCTCACTCGGTATTGATTTACTAACGAATTCGTTGCATCAAAAAAAAAAAAAAAAAAAAAAAAAACATTGATGTTTTCGTTACTGTTCGAGTGAAATCGGTGTTATTGTCATAGTTCGTTGTAATCCGTAATCGCTAACATATAATAATAACTTATAATAAGTACTTATTAAAGGTAAGCAAAATTGCACCATAAAATTTATCATTCTTACCATCAATAATAGCATACACTCTTAAAAAAATTATTCCTTAGAATAAGTTCTTATTAAAGCAAAGCAAAATTGCACCATAATATCAGTACGTATGCCTAACACGGTGATAATATTGGCTATATTTCCATTCAAAATTAAATATGGCATCGTGTAATTATTTAACAAGTGCAGTAATATGGTTCGATATACCTTCATCTTAAGATTCCAGTAAGTTTGAACCGTACTATGGTTCAATTTGCTCTAAAATTTCGAACAGTGTTCAATCATTTATCGAAAGTACTTTGCAGAACTCATTGGGTAAAAATGAAGAATTCATTGATTGCAATTATTTTCTTCGAAGTGGAAAAATCTCGCCAAATTTGATGATTGTTTAATATGTTTTGCTTTAATATTCAAACTATTTATCAATTTTCAAGACCAGATAATTCTTTTTGGCTTGAAAGTATACATAATTTGAAATTTAAGTTTTACTTAGAGTTGAAGGACTTAAATTGTAGCTTCTGTCTCTTTTTTTGGCAAAATAGTTTTGAGCACTCTTAAGGATATTTTCCGCAGGCTCTGCCGTCAAATGAAATAACACTTTTCTGCAAATAATATGCTATTTTCATAACTGTGATCAATTTGCAAATAATATGCTGTTTTCATAACTGTGATCAATTTGCAAATAATATGCTGTTTTCATAACTGTGACAATTTGCGAATAATATGCTGTTTTCATAACTGTGATCAATTTGCAAATAATATGCTGTTTTCATAACTTTGATCAATTTGCAAATAATATGCTGTTTTCATAACTGTGATCAATTTGCAAATAATATGCTGTTTTCATAACTATGATCAATTTGCAAATAATATGCTGTTTTCATAACTGTGATCAATTTGCAAATAATATGCTGTTTTCATAACTGATGTAATTTTGCGAATTATATGCTATTTTCATAACTGATGTTAAGCCCACCCTTAATCAACATCATTTATGCTAATTCTGAAAATAGTAAAAACCATCATTATGAAGAAAAACCATAGTTTTGTGAAAAAGAAAAACATTTGTGATCTAATTTTTAATGTTCAAAAATTTACTTAAACGTTGCTCTATTTTAGCTCATAAAAACTTGCGGAGATCGAAAATTATTCTTTAATTTTAATAATTTCGATAGGTAAAAAATTCTTTCGAAATTGCCGATTTTTATAAAAGTTTGCGTGTGCCCTGAATAGGGCGGGTCGAGGTATAAATAAACAATATTTTAAAATATTTAAATTATTCCTTTGTATTCAAGCCTAGATATTTCTTCACGGCAAGAGGAAATATGCCGCTTAAAATTATAGCATTTAAAAACCATTTAAACTATAATTCCAGATCAAATTACGGTAAAAATACCTGCACGTCAGGTGCATCATCCGTAAAATACATTTTACCGTAAAATTTTTCACCGCAATGTTTAGAGAGCAGGTAAAAGTTACTCATATTTTATACCATATTCTTTGTTCCATAATATAGATTCCGTAACATGGATTTTATGGTAAAAATTACTGGCATCCTGACTGCCGGTTATTTTTATCCTAATTTGATCCAGTATTTCTTACAGTTTGTGGCTTATATATATTTTTTTTTAAAAAAAGAGGTTCAAAAAAAGACTGGTAACAGCATCATAAACCTGTTGTTAATTTAGTTCAACATCATAAGCCTGTTGTTAACTTTGTTGCGCGTAACCTTCTTTAAAATATTTAATTTATGTCTGTTCTAAACTCCAGATAATTCTCTACGATATAATTCTCTATAGAAAGGCACTTTTAAACTGCTTTGTGAAATTCCGGATCAAAGTATGGTATAAAGTACTGGCACTTCATGTTCATCATCCGTAAAATATTATACCGTAATTTATAGAGTTGTATCTATTTAATTAGAGTAATTCCGTGATTTTAGCGTAATTATTGCTGTAAAAATTACAGTATATCATATTTTTTATTAATTAACATGTTCCGCTAAAAATAGATTTTACTGTAAGAAATACCAGCACCCTGAATGCCGGTATTTTTTGCCGGAATTTTTTACAGTGTGTGGCTTTTACAGTTTTCTTGGCGAAGGAGCTTCTACAAAATCTGGTAACAGAATTATAAACCTGTTTTTAATTAAGATTTTATTAAATATTGGTATTTTAAGCTGTTAATATTTTAGTTGTTCCTTTTTTAATAAGTTGCTTTCAAGTTCTGAATGAACACTACTTAATAAATTAGATTTTTTATGGGGAAATAATCTACATTTAATCTTTAATTATTCGATAATTAATTTGCTTTTTACAAAGGAACTTGCGATGAAATTTCGGTACATCTCTATAGTTTTCGAATTTACAATTCAGCTCGGAAGATCGTACACCTTCAGTTTATGTATATTTTTTCGTCCTCTATACAAAATTCCCTTTTTAAATCTTCAGTAACTCCTCTTTTTCCCTTCACCCCTTATCCTTTTAAAGGGACTCAACGGGGCGTGAAATTGCGTCGTTTGCATAATGAAGGACGTCTCTTCATCTGTCCTCCCCCACCCTTCGAGAAGGTTAAAAAATAAAAAAAGAATTTAAAAAAAAAAGAGGCCCGACACCCCTGAATCTTTAGCAAAAATGCTAACTCAGCAATTTCGGTGCTATACTTCTATCCCCACGCGCTACATCGCCAATTTTTTTCCCTGCCTTTTTTTCCCTACTTACCTTTTCTTTGTCTTTTTTTTCTCCTTTTTTTTATTTTAATCCCTTCTTGTCTTTTAGTGGGGGGACAGTGACAAAAGGTGGTCGAAGGTGTCATTTATTAACTAGATGCTAAAGAAGTACATTAAAAAAAGATTTTTTTCCCTACAGGGAAAAAGGTTTAAAAAAAAGTTATTTTATAATGTGTTTCTCCTAAACGTCGTAACTTTTAAAATGTGTTGATGCCATCGTAACCTTCTAATTTCGCTGTCGTGAAAATAGAACAAATGAAGAATTGGGTACTTACAGATGATAAACGCAGCTTATCTTTTTTCTTTCTTTCTTTTTCTTCTTTTCCTCTATTATTTAGCAGGCATCCAATAATTTTTCACCGATCATTTTGATGATTACGCAAGTCGGAAGCAAATTAATTTAAGAGCATCTTATACATTTGATAACGTTAACCCCACCCACAATATGATGTTTTCATTGGTTACAATTTGGTATATTTTAAGCACTTTTTCAGAAAACATGGTTAAAATTGAGCCATAATATCGATCTGTTGTGCCATAATACCAAGCGAATTCGCTATGAACTTAATAAGATATTAAATTAAACCATGTGTCTGTTTAAGTTGAACTATATTATCAAATAAACTATTTTTAGATGTACGATTATAGGGTTCACCTTAGCGCACATTAAGTTTAAAGCAAATTTGAACGATCTTATGGTTCAATATCTTCAAAAGTTCCGATTGTGTACTTATAATCTTTTCCAAATTTTGTTAATATAAAACAAATAAAAATCAAAATAGAAAATTCGTCTGGCCTTTTACAATACTTATACATAGAAGGGAATTTTGCAGCTCTTTGAACCTCAAAGTAGCAAAAATTTGATACAACCTTATTTTATAACCGTCGTTGAACAGCCGACTCATTTCTGGGTTTACTATTACCATTGTTCAACTCCGTAGACCTGTAATTTTGGACGCAATCTAGAAGACAAGGGAACTCTCGGATCAAGTGTTGGGAGAAATTGGCTTCCGTGGGGGACTTTTTGATGAAACTAACCCGCATTTGCGTTACTTGGAGATTGAAAAACCCGCTGAAACCTTCATGGTTAACCTTACGGCAAAAGAAACCCTAACCCATGATCCGACTACTACTGAGGATATTTCACGTAAGCACTGTAGTCAGTGCGAGCCGGGTACGGAATTCGTATCAACCAGCCCATCTCTAGGATTCGAACCCTGCTTACCCCATTGGAAGGTGAACACTTTATCCCGGGACCAAGTTGAACCATATTTTTCAGCAAATTAAGCCACTTTAATCTTAATTAAACAATGGTGATTTGACTTGAACGGAGGTATAATTCAATTTAGAAAGTTATAGAAAGTTTGCTGGGTCATAATTTAGTACTGAGAATATTAAATGGTTAAAGCAATAAAAACAAGTTGCTTCAACTGCATTTACTTTTAGTGTTTTTAATAGCACAAATTCTATCTTTCTTATACACTCTTTTTGAAACTGCTACTTTATATCTTCATAAATAATTTTAAGGTCTTTAGAAACTCTGCACAATGCCATCTAAAATGTAACGAAAAAAATATAAAAAAATAAAACGAAAAAAATGTGAAAAACAATAAAAAAACTTATCAAAAAGGAAACAAAAAACTCAATTCAAGGAAGTTGAGTCATAATTTATTACCGAGAATATTAAATGGCTTAAACAATCAAAATATTTTTGCTTGAACTATATATATATATATATATATATATATATATATATATATATATATATATATATATATATATATATATATATATATATATATATATATATATATATATATATATATATATATATATATATATATATATTTAGTATTTTTAATATAATTTAGTATTACTAGTTGTGCCTCATTATTCTGTTTTGTTCCTTCATCTCTTTGAAACAGCTATTTGATAGCTTCATAAATAATTTTAGGATCCTTAAAACTTCACTTAATTTCAACTACAAAATTTAAAATAAAAAATTTATGAAAATGTTAAAAATATAGATGTTTTTAAAAGAGTTAAAAATTAAAAAAAACGTAAGATAATAGAAAAAATTTAAAAAATGAAACAAAAAATTCTAAATAAAATTGAAGAGTGGAATATGAGTCATAATTCATTACAGAGAATGTTAAATAGCTCAAACAATAAAAACAAATTGCTTCAACTGCATTTAATAAAAAATGAATAAAAAATACAAAGGTAAAAATTGAAACAAAAAATTCAAAATAAGATTGGAAAGTGGTATATGAGTCATAATTCATTACAGAGAATGTTAAATAACTCAAACAATAAAAACAAATTGCTTCAACTGCATTTAGTTTTAGGATATTTAATGGTACAAATTCTGTCTCATTATTAATTGCTATTTGATAACTTCATAAATAATTTTAAGATCCTTAGAAACTCCGCATAATTACTCCTTCAAAATGTTAAAAATGAAAAAATATTAAAAAAAAGTTAAAAATGAAAAAATTGTTAAAAGCAATAAAAAAATGTCAACATGAAACAAAAAAAATTCAAAATAAGATTGGAATATGAGTCACAATATATTACAAAGAATATTAAATGGCTTAAACAATAAAAAGAAATTGTTTCAACTGCATTTATTTTTTGATATTTTTAACGGTACTATTTCTAACTATCTCATTACACTCTGTTTAAAATTACTTCTTGATAGCTTCGTAAATAATTTTAAGATTCTTGAAAACATCACATAATTTAACTACAAAACTGAAATAATAAAAAATGAAAAAAAATGGAAAAACTGTTAAAAATATTAAAAGAATTTTCAAAAATGAAAGAAAAACATAAAAATAAAAATGGAGATCGGAATACGAGTCATAATTTATGAAAGAGAATATTAAATGACTTGAGCAATAGAAACAAGTTGCTTGCTTCAACTGCATTTGTTTTTAGTGTTTTTAATGGTACTAATTCTAACTGTCTCATTTCACTCTCTTTAGAAACCGCTACTTGATATCTTCATAAATAAATCTAAGACCTTAAGAAACTCCACATAATTGAAACGTCTGTTGCCATTTGCATTGCTATTTGTTTCTTCCCGGATAACTGAAAACCTGACTGCCGGACGTAACTTATCGGAACCAAGATTATTCCACAAGGCATCCGCTCTCTGGTGTGCCGCATCTTTCTCCCCCCCCCCTTTAGAAGTGACAAAACGAGCGAGACAAATAGCTCAAATAAGGAATAAGGGATTTAAAAAGAAAGCGTACAAAAACTTATTTGAAAAATAACGAAAAAACAATGAGGCTTCCTAAAAAGGAAAAAAAAAATCAGGAAAAATTTCAAGAAATTCTATTTCTCGCTTTGCTTCTCTCTCATATGGTTTTAGCCTGTTTGAATGATAGCGCTGAAACAGAGGGCAAATAAATTTTCTAGCACAAGGAGATCCAAAAAAAAGGAGAGGCGGAAATCTCGGAAAAAGGAAAATAAGAAAACGGGATAAGAAATGTTATACCTAATGACTCCAATATATGGGGATGGTGGAGTATAGGGAGAAAAGGGAGAGACTCAAATCTTCTTCTAACCGGGCGTTTGAATATTAAAATCGCTTCCACTTAAAATCGGACTCCCGGAAAAATCAGGAAAAACCAAACGACGCGATCTTAATGCCACACATTCATCACCTGGTAGTGGAAGGTTTCGGGATAAAAAAAAATAGGGGAAGGGAAATTGGACGAAATCACACCCATGTGCCTATTGGGCTATTGGAGGTGCCCCATAACGATAACGCTGTATCCTTCCGCAGCTAAGAAAGAAAAGAGTCCCCCGGATCAAAACCCGATTTTCCGTGAACTTTGTATCCTGGATTTTCATATTTTACTCTCCTTTCGAGGGGTGAGGGTGTACTTTTTCTTTTCTACACTTATGGGCCATGACGCAATAACCCTTTCGCTTCTGTGGATTTAGAGTGGAAAAAATGGCAATGAATGTGGATTTCGTTTTCTCCACCCTTTTCCCATACCTGCTTTAAACTTCCCCCTTCTGTTGAGGTTCCCAAAATATTGCCTAGATGGGTGAACTTTCATTTTACCATTTATAAATAAATTGTTTCTTAAACATTGTGGCTTTTAGTTAATTTTGCTTTTGATGATTGTCTGAGTAGTAATGGGCACCCGAAGACATGCACTAGATCGCTTGGTACAACAACTGTAATTTTAAAATTTCTAAAATGTCTTTTCATTGTACAATTTTCCGTGATCGTTTATATTTTATACATTTTTGGTATAACATATTAATAGTAAAAACAAAAATTCAAAATTATTATACGAAAATATGGAAATTAGATTCCGTGAAAGGGTGGCGGGGAGCTGTAATCCTTAATTTGGAGAGTTACAGTTTAAGAAAGAAAAATAAATTGAATGGAATTTTCAAGGATATTATATGAATAAAAGTTCGTATTTGAGTCCTGATGGCTCAGAGGATATAGTGTTCGCTTTCCAATGAGGTGAATTGGATTCGAATCGCAGCGATGGCTAGTCGATACAAATTCCGCACCCGGCTCGCACCGACCATAATGCTTGCGTAAAATATTCTCAGTGGTAGACGGATCTCGTGTTAGAGTTCTCTTGCCGCCAGGCTAACCGTGGGAGGGGTGGGGTTTTTGCGCAAATACGGGTTAGTTTCATCAAAAAGTCCTCTTCGAAGTCAAAGTGTCAAAGTCGTAAACCCAATATTGGGTCGGCTGCTTAACGACGGATATATATATATATATATATATATATATATATATATATATATATATATATATATATGTCACAGATAGTTATTTAGTTATTTTGTATATTTTGAGAGTTTCAAATAGTTCGTTTCAATAGTTGATTTGGCAAAATGTTTGCTCGAAGCTCTTAGAACGGGAAACCGTTACGTCGAAAACGAAGAAAGTTTCGTGATATTATTTATTTTGTATCCAATTTTTACAGTGTAGTTGCTTTGATGTCAAAGTTCATTTAAAGTTTAATTTTAAAAAAGTTTCACGAAACAAGAATAAAATTTAGGGGCATATAGTATATTGCAATAGTCAATAGTTTTTAATGTTATTATCAGCATTTTTAATTAGTATTAAAGTAATATTATTTGTTAAATTTATTTTTGAATGCATATAACTTAAATTCATGAATTGCTTTTGTTGAAATCTAAAGTGTATTTTTTTTCTTTTTAGGTAAGTGACCAGTGAAATTCCATTGTGATTTCTTATTTATAATTAAGTGAGTCGTATAAATTCTATTTCCTAATAGCATAGCTAAACTTTATTCTATGATCTTATGCGTAACTTCATTTAATTATTCGTTTTTGCAGAGAAAAAAAATGTAGCACTATAACTATTACATTGTTTTAAATAGTTTTTGGAATAATATATCTTAACTTATTTTTCCTAAGTTTATCAAATATTAATTTACACTAGTGTTTAAAAAGTGATAGATGATACTGAAATTCTTCCGGGGAAAAAAATGTGAGACAATTTTAATTAGACTTAGTATTTTTTACACCCGAAAAAAAAAGACTTTTAAAGACTAATTACTGAAGAAAAGCTATTTTCTCTCTTTAAAAAATTTATGTAAACATGAAGAAAAAAACTTCCCTTTCCTTGTTTGACTTTAAGAGTAGCGCCAAGTCAATAACTACACTTTCCCTTGCAAAGAGCAGAAAGCCAAAGAATGTCTAACAACTCTTGGAAAGCGGAGATAGAAGTACCGTAAGCAAACCTGCTGAACTCTGCACAAAATTTCTTCGGTTTCCTTAGTTAAGTTGGGAATCTGGGGGGTTGGAGGTATCCTGGAATTGAAAGGATTGGGAAAATGATGAAGAATTGCGGGGAGGGGCATTTAGTTCTAAACAAGGCTTGCAGGGAAAGAGTTGTAGGTGGGGTAAAGGTACGAATCGTAGTGTCGCAATATTGCCAGTAAACTGATTGCAGACATTATATGTAGGGGGCTTAAAGTGGATTGGGGGTCTAAGGGGAAAAAGACTTTAAATCGATGAATTGAAGGCAGAGATTAAAGAGTTTTAGAAAGGGGGAGTTGAGGGGAAGGAGAGCGCAATTAAATTGCTCCGGCGGAAATCGGGAGGTTTGTATTTTAAGACAGAATTGAATGTGCTAGTAAATGTTCGAGAATATTTCGAAGTCGAATTTGATTGATTGAAAAAAAGTAGAATTGTTAAAAAAAAGTTTTAAGTTATTGGAAACTGAGTTCTTATTTCATTAGTTACTGAAATAAGAAATTTCCGAAAAGCTGGAAATTTGTTATTTAGTTTTAGGCATTGTGCTTGATGGAGGATATAAAAAAAGAGTTTGTTGTAATTATTATATTTTTAAACTATATTTAAAAAAATATGTAAAACCTATTTTAAAGAGTGTTTTTAAAATAGAAAAATTTCACTTTAGATTTTTAATTTAAAATATTTTTTTTCATATAATGACGCATTTTATTAGTTATTATATTTATATATAATATAATATAATAAATAATGAAATATAATATAATATATAGGTATTTCGGTTTTGTCTCATAATTATATATATACTTATTAAATGGTGTTAAGCATTTTTGTTTAAAATTGCTTGCATTTTTCACATGTCAAAGATTATCACCGAAAAGTTTATAAAAGTTTTAAAAACTTTGATATTATAATACATTCTAAATAGAATTATTTTATTTATTTTTATATAGTTTTGTATTCTCTTCTCAAAATTATTTCCTAAAACCGAAACTAATCAAATCTTGGTCGTAGTTTTATCTATAAAATTCAGTCTATTTAGAAAACTTCGCTTTTTAAAACTCTTGTTCTGACCATGATGAATAATATAATAATATCTTCAATTTTTAATTAGTGGTTTCTCACATATAAGAAGACAAAACTTTATTAATAATTTCTTGAATTTTTATCATTTTAATCATAAATATTTTGTTAGAACCCTGTCTCAAAAAATAAGCCTCACTTGTGTCAAACTTTTATTAAAAAATTATTTGTTTTACATTTTTAATATTTTTTATGGTTTATCATAAGTTGAAAAAAAAACTCTTAATTAAATAAAGTGGTTTACTATAACAATCTACCAATGTAGAACAATGACTGAACATTAAATCCAGGTTTATATCATATCAATTGAATTATATCATATCAAATTAGTGAGTACTCTCACAGTTAGAAAGACATCATCCTTTTGGTTTGATCAGTAAATCAAAGCTTACAGATCAACGAAGAGCTTCAATTCCTAATATCAGTTAATATATCATATCACTATCAAATTAGTTAATACTCTTAATATGAGATGGGTATCATTCCATTAGTTTATAAATCAGAATTATAGATCCACAAGAAGCTTCAATTCATATAATATCATTATCAAATTCGTGGACACTCCTACAATGAAATGGGTACCACCCCATTAGTTTGTAAATCAATGCTCATAAATCAACGAGTAACTTCAAAAAAAAGTATCAAATCACTATGATATTAGTTAATATACTCTCACAATAAAATGGGTATCATCCCATTGGTTTGTAAATCGAAGCTTATAAATCAACGAAAAGCTTCAATTTATATCATATTGCTATTATCCCACTAGTTATAAGTATTATCCCTCTAGTTATTAAAACAAAGCTTATAGATCATTGAGGAGCTTCAATTCCTATCATATCACTATCAAATTAGTGAGTACTCTAGTATGAGATAGGTATCATCCCATTAGTTATTAATCAAAGCTTATAGATCAATAAGGAGCTTCAATTCCTATCAGTTCATATGATAAATCACTATTACATTAGTTAATACTCTCACAATGGTAATGGTATCTTCCCGTTGGTTTGTTTCTTAAATCTAAGCTTACAGATTAATAAGAAGCTTCAGTTTCTATTAATCTTATCTTATATTTGAAATACCATTTTGGTTTTTTAAGATGGACAGGTTTAAACGGTTGTCTGTCAATTAAAAATAATTTTCTTGATAATTTCTATTAAAAAAGTAGTCCTGTTTTTATTTAACTTTTGGTAAACAATCGATTTGTTTTTCAATTTTGACATTTTTTTAATAAGTGGGATGTAGAAAAAAAGCTCAGCTCTGAGTTAAATAAAATGATTAAATAAAATGATCACAAATGTTATTATACTATGAAGCATATGTTACAATTAAATTAGAATTCACAAAAAACAAGCAAAATAATAAGCAATTATTAATAAAAAAATAACCTTTTGCTGTTCTATTGTCTAGCTTTCTATATAAATTCTTAATATTAATATTCTTAAATATTAATAATAAATTAACAATTAATTCTTAAAAGACAATTAATAACCATAAAAAACAAAAGCCACAATAAACAACTAGCAAAAAAAATTAACAGTTCTGCTTAAACTAACATTTTACAACCTAAGATTAGTTATTTGTCATCTAATCTGCAACAACAGAAGTCACACTGATGTTACTTTAAGTTTAATTACGCGTATAATCGTAATACGTATCACGTATGATCGCGCAAAGACATTCGCGAAGTCAAAATTATTTGACGGCACGTCTATGACCTCATTAAACAATTTTTTTAGAAAAAATGGCACGTTGGTGTATAAAGATTTGCCACCCCTGAACTATACAAACAAATCAGTGCATTGAGTTTGTTGCGCCTATTGAATCCCAACAAATTTATACCTCCCATCGTATTATGAACCAAATAAAAATAAGAAAAAAAAATATTTTAAACAACAAATATAAAGATACTTAACGAAAAACTGCGCATTAAATTGAAAAAAGTTTTCTTAAATTGTTACGCTACTTTTTTTTCTAAAGCTCTTTTTCAATGATATAACTTTTATTGAAATGGCTCCCTCTTGATTTAAGGAAAAAAAGTCGGAGTGTTTGCTGAAATTAAAGACAAAAACAAAAACACATGGAAAAACGACAAATTCTACAAAAAACTTTTCAACAAGATCATGCATTTTCAATCCTTTTGTTGTTCTATTGTCTAGCTTTCAGCTCACTTGACAGATCACTTACAGTATGTGTTGAAGATGGACCCCAAACCAATTTACTTAAAAACTTCCTTTTCCAATACTGCAGCGTGAAGAAGAAAACAAATTGTTTAGTTGCCAGTTCTCGCTTTCACTAATAAAAAATAATTCTTTTTCTTTTGTTTCAGATAGGAGAGACACTTAATTTTTTTTACCCTCACTTTCAAGTTTTGTTTGAATCGGACACGCTTGATTAATCGATAAGAAAAGGTGTTTATCGATGTGTCGGTACCGATTGCTCTTTGCTCTCTCCTCTCCAGAGCAACTTGATGGATTAGTTAATTCTTTTAACACAGTTCGTTTCTTTGAATTTCATTTTGTTTTCGAACCTTTACGTCATCGAAGATGTATGGAATTGGAATTTGTTAATCTAAGGGGGTGACGTTCTTCGTTTATTTCATTTTCTGTTTCTTTGGTTTTGTTTGCACTTTGGTGATAGACTGAATTGTAAAACTTTTACCTGTTACTGAACATAGCAATTTCTTAGAGATAAGTGAGTAATATATTCAGTAGAAATAATAATAGTAGGAATTTTAATAATCCATGAAAGGAACTAAAAATTGGTGTTAATCCAGAAAATAACTGATATCACGCCGTAGTTTCGTAATGTTGTACAGTGAGAAAAAACAATATCACCTAGAATAAATTTTGTTCCAGTGATGGAATTTTTACGTTCTAAATTGTTCAAAGGTTAACCTCAAATTTGCTAAATAATTCTAACTAATAATTAAATTTCGAACACAGACTCAAAAACATAGTTTCTCAGAATAAGCACATCTATATTTCAATGGGTTTAGGTCTTTTACCATCAAAATATAAGGGTTAGAATACTATCTGAAAAATATAATTTCAATAATTTGGCCGGCTCCATGGTCAAGCTATCTTAATGTTTTTTTTTCTTCTTTTTTTCACATTTTTGATCCTATCTCTAAAGCCAATTGCGCAAATCTAAAAAATTTCGACTTTTTTTGCGTAACTCATTTATACACTGATAACTTCGTAGAAAAATTAATTTTTAATAATATTTTGTTAGTTTTTATTGTTTTATTTAAAAAAGTGAGGCCCTGTTAATTTTTAAATCTTTTTAAACTTTGTAAAGGGTGATATGCAAATTTTGAGAGAAATCAGTGAAATAGCTTATGAGATATAACATTTTTGAAATGTTGTAATTTTAAATTTTTAGTTCTCAAGACTCTCTTACAACTGCTGAGAAATTCCCTAACATTTCAAAAGTTTTTAAAAAAAATCCCTTTTAGAATATCCTCACCCAGAAAATTGTGAATGTAAGTTTGTAAAATAGAATTGAAAGTTTTAAAAAAAGATTTAATTTTTGTCTTATTTAACTATAACAAATAAATTTATTTTGCCAAATCTTTAAATTCCGTAGATCTCAGTAGTTGTAAGTACTAATTGGCAATTCTTGAGTGATTTCGGGGTTTAAGATGGTTTCTAGTTTTAATTGGTTATTAACAAAACCAATAAAACAGCAACAGATATTTTATTCAAATGGTATAGCTTTAAGATAATTATTTTATTTTATAACTGTCACTGAACAGCCTACCCAATTAAGATAATTATTTCAAATACATAAAAGTAGTATTATTTGTGGGGTCTTTATTTGGGAATTGTATTTAATTTAGATTAATCTTAAAATATAATTCGTGCCAAGTTTAATCGAACTCAAAACGAGAAAGAGTTATGTTAAATAATAAATATTGTATGTTTTTGATGAAGTAGAAGGCTATAATGTTAAAAGATATACATTAAAATAACCAAATAATATACTCAACTCTCAAAAATGGCTATTTTCTACATTTAACCATATTTCATACGTAAAATGTTACCTTAAGAAATTTGTATTTGAGTAACTAAACATTTTATTTCACTTAAAATTTATGACTTTGAATGTAATACAAAAACAATTGTTATTTACAATGTCTTTTTCTATGCTTGTTCCATTAACGTATTCATTTACTATAATTAAAATTGAGCTTAATTATCTTAATTAATAAATTAATAATCTTCGTTAACAAACAATAAATAACATATACTAAATGCATATACGTTATACTTCAACAAAAGAAAACGCTGTAACCTTAAGAAATATATAGCAACTAAGCCAAATAATCTATTTTACTTACAACTTTTAACTATAAATGAAGTTGAAGCAACTGTATAAAAATTATTCTTTGTGATAAGGTAATATATCTTTATTATCTTCTCATCTTACTATTGAAATAGAATGCATGTATTATATCTAAATTAAATATGAAGAAAGAAAACTTTTTAGATAGATGATTTAAAATAAGATAGAAATACTCAAACTTCTATTTCAAAGAATGAATTTCACTTCTTTGCTTTAAAAGTTTGGATAATTAGACAGTTAGGAGAGAAAAACTCAAATAACAAAATTAATGTTAGTGAATTATAACCCTTATCAATTTAACGAACTGTAAATTTCAAAAACTGAGTGTTGATGCTCCAGTTTAGGAGTTTTAAAACAAACAAGTTTAGAAAAATCCTCACTTAACTACCCCAAAGGCACACATTTAACTACGTTAACAGTCAACAATACCTCAAGTACATTTCTAGAATCGGCGATTGTCAATAAATACAAGTGAAGAATTATTTAAAAAAAATCTTTATAGCCCCACATTTCAAGATAATGAATGATGCATTCATTATATTTCAATATCGGAATGACTTTCAACACCAAAAGAATTCGCCAAATAATATTTTCTAATTTTCCGACAGATTTCCAGTAAGTTGCACCTTTTGTTTAGTACAAACCCCCACACCGATTTATTGGCTAACACGGAGCGATATCGAAAACAATAGGATTTCCCTTACCCCTTAACATTGTTTGGAACACACTTTAAGAGTGAGAACAGTCACGATTTCACCCCCTATTGTTTGGCGACAATATTGAGTGTTTAAGTCGCCCATTATTATGTGATTTATCTCAGATTGTTGCAGTTTCAAAAAATTTGTTTTCATACCGAAATTTGATTTATAGGGTCCCTCTTTCGGTATTGGTTGTCGAATCCGTGTCTTGTTAATGAGTTTAAGTTACAGCTTGAAGAATGTGAATCAAAAACGGG
Organism: Parasteatoda tepidariorum; assembly: GCF_982258835.1. NCBI lineage: Eukaryota > Metazoa > Arthropoda > Arachnida > Araneae > Theridiidae > Parasteatoda > Parasteatoda tepidariorum. The sequence continues at coordinate 73,024,549 of NC_141763.1, read as the reverse complement.
GAGTGGCTTATTTTTTTGTTAATGCAAAAGAGAATAATTATTTTTGATTTTGTTTTTAACTAAATCAAATATAAATGGACAAATATTTTTGACAGAAAGAAGAAATCTTTGTTAGAAATTGCTGTTAGATTAAATAAGAAAAATGAGCTGTGTAAAAGGGGTTGCAGACTCTTAATGAGGTCTTCTGAGATTATGTAAAATCTATTGATTTTGAAATATCATTACCCAATAACGATACCACTAAAATTCTGCTCAAATTTCATCAATTGAGAACAAAATATACTTGCAAATTTTGATCATAAGGAGGTTGAATATGAATGCAAACAGTGTTTATTGGGTGACAAAATATGAATACAAATAATGATTATTTGATACCAAAACATGAACTCGAATATTAGCTATTATTAGACAAATTATGAATGTAAATATAAAATATTCGGATATAAAATCTAAATACAAGCTTCAAACATTAGTAAAAGTATAAATTCAAAACATTAGGACATAAAATTGAATGCAAACATTGATTACAAATGTATTAAGTATGAATGCAAACTCTGACCATTGGGAGTAAAGACATGTATTTAAACATTGGTCATAAGGCGGTTGAAAATGAATTAAAACTTTAGTCATTCGTTGACAAAATACGAATTAAAAATATTCGTCATTAGGATATAAAATATGAATGCAAAGATTAGTCATAAGGATATTCTGAATTCAAACATTCATTAGATGACAAAATACGAGTTAAAAACATTCGACATTAGGATATAAATTATGAATGCAAACACACATCATAAAGGTAGAAAATATGAATGCTAATTTTGATCATTAGGACAAAAATATAAATATTCGAAACATTTTTCATTGCGATAAAAAAAATATGAATACAATCATTGGTTATAAAGGTGTGAAATGTCATTGAAAACTGATCATTAGGCAACTAATAAAGTTAACCCTATTCGTCATTATGATGTGGAATATGAAATCAAACATTTTATTTAAATGTACAATGCAAACTTTATAAATGCATAAGTGTGACAATGAATGCATAAATAGACAAAATATAAATTCAACCTTTTTAGTGTTTAAGAATATGAAATATGGATGCAAACATTAGTTATAAAGGTATGAAATATGAATTCAAATTTTGATCATTAGGAGACAAAATATACATTCAACTATTTTTGTTATTAGAATTGGGAATACGAATGCAAACATTGGTTATAAAGGTATGAAATATGAATGCAAACATTGGTTATAAAGGTATGAAATATGAATGCAAACATTGGTTATAAAGGTATGAAATATGAATGCAAACATTGGTTATAAAGGTATGAAATATGAATGCAAACATTGGTTAAAAAGGTATGAAATATGAATGCAAACTTTGATCATTAGGAAACAAAATATAAATTCAACCCATTTTATTGTTAGGATACGGAATTTCGATGCAATGATTGATTTTAAAGGTATGAAAAATGAATGAAAACATTGGCTATTGGAAGACAAAATAAGAATGTAAATATTCGTCACTAGGACATAAAATACGATTTCAATCATTTGATATGAGGAGTCTAAATATTGAAGCAAACATTGGTCTTTAGGAAACAAAAACCAGAAGTAAACTTAAAAAAACATTAAACTGTTTATTTTTTAAACAAAAACTAATTAAATTTAATTCTCATAAAATTTGAAGTAATATTGTAATCGGAATTTCTCAAGGAAAACCAAATCAGAACAGTAAAACTTTTTAGAAAAACAGAAATAGTTAATTTGATGAAAAAAATATTCAAGCTAGTTTTGAGTCGAAATGCATCAATTAATTATTAACCGTTAAAATGAAAATAGTTCTACGAAACAAACTTTGGAAAAATATTAGCTAATTAAAAGAACCATACTCCCAAACATTTCTCGTCTTGAATAAATGCACCAGCAATGAAATAAATCAGCAAATCAAAACAGCCAACGTTCGTAAACAAAACGCACCATTTAGTTTATTTCTTGTGTAGCGAAATAATATGTATGGTACAAAATAATAAATTGGATAAAAAGTCATGTAATCCTCTTCTCGCGTGATGTTTTAGAAAAAACATTGCTCAACCATTGCAAGTCTTAAGTTTATCGTTCCAAGGCTTGTTCTTTCCTTTTTACTGATGTCTATATTTTCACTTTCAATGAATCATTCGCTGAGACTATGAAATAAATTTTTTTCTTGTTACTATCCCCTCTACAAACAATAAAAAAAATACCTATAAACATAATACAAATTAAATCATTTGTACAGCTTCAATAAAATATGTGTGAAACTAAGCATCTCAAAGAAAAAATTCTGTTTAATTTTTAAGTCCTGTAGTCGCAGGCATGCTCCACAAATGACTTAATCTTCAAGAAAATGTAAAACTTTCATAAAAAAACGGAAACCCATAGGCCCATAGGCTAATTGAAAAATTTGGTTGTTTACAAATGTCACTCGAATTTTGCAATGCCAGTGACATAAAAAAAGCTTAAAAGTAGCTTATAGCTGGAATAAGTGAAATACTTTTCGGCTAATTAAAATCAGCCTTTGTGTATTTAGATTTATTAGAAGGTTAAGCTAATTAGAAGAATTACTCAGACTGAATTTGCTTAGGATTATTGCAGTAAACCTTTAAAATAGCTATTTAAACTAAGCCTTCTTGTTTCAGCCTAAAACGAATTAGACTAATTGAGAAATAAATTATATATTGTTGAATTAGGCTAAAACTCACTAACTTCACTTCAATAAGCCTAAAAGTGTCAGGCTACTTAGAAAATTATGGAGGCTTTTCCAGTAAATCTGGAGTATTGTAATAATGGGGACGGCTGTTTGCAAAGAGCCAGATTATTCAATTATACTGTAAAAATATTTTTTTTAAATATATTTAAAAAAAACAGAAATTTCTGTAAAACTACGTACGCAAATGCGTAAAACTGGATTTTTTGTTAACAGCCTTATGAAAAATACCGCATTTTTCCTGTGCATTTCTCTAAAAGAACTTTTTTTAGAGTATTGTTATTCATTTTATAGGTAAGTAGTCATCAATTCGATGTGATGGATAGAGTCGTCGCGTCCCTGGCTTCGATCGGAGTTCAATTCTCCGTGCTAACACTCTATATATCTGGTATCGGATTTAAACTTCTCTGATCCGTGTGTTTAGTCGTTAGAATTATACTTTTGTATAATTTCTCGATGGTTACAGAGTGAAAAAAAGTCTAATATTTATAAACATGGAAGTAATTTACTCAGTTTGACTTAATATATTAGTATAAAATTACTGATTCTCGTGTAATTGTTTTTCTGTATTTTTGCAGACACTTTCAGTTTTAAATACTCTAGATACTTAATAGATACTCTTAATACTTAATTTTTAGAAGATTCTCTTGTAAAATTGTTTGGCAATGAAGCTTCTGGTATATGTATAGTTCTTATTTCTGTTGTTGTTGTTGCTTATCCTCATAGATCTGACATTAGTCAGATCAACTTCAAAAAGTTGTTGACAGCCAGACAGTCGATGACAGGAAGGGAATCGGAAGTTAAGTCCGCCCTGGATAGTCCGGCACAATCAAGTATATGTTTCGGTAAGGCTGGATGGACGCAGCATTTCTTATTTCATAATTAAGTTAATAAAAAAAGAAAAATAAGTTCGATATATAGACCATGTATTTTAATCTTATCTCAATGCTATGAGAATTTTGAAAAATTAATTCATTCAGCGAAACAATCAACCTAAAGGAACGTCCAGAGCCCTAAGTAGGGTGATTCTACAGCGTTAGATGTATAAAATGGGGAACAAACTTTTCCGAAATCTCAATTAATCACTTAAGGGTTGGAAGCATCGATTCATCGTCATAGAATCGATCTCATCGTTTAATCGAATATCCCATAAGGCAAAAAGGTGTTAAAAGAATTAGGCAATCCATCGGCATGCCATCGACTAGTAAACTACGACGGGACAATAGCTGGCGACATATCGATAAACACTATGTTCCATCGATTAATCAAATAGTCCGATGTCGATTTTTCCCAGCGAGAAAATAGGAAAAATACACTTTTCAGAAGCGTCTCTTGGTGTTGGGGAAAGTAGAGCTGTTGTTTTAAACAAAGGAAGAGGGAATGAGAACAAGTTTTTATTGTTTTATTTTTAGAATTCGTACGACTATTTGTTTCATCGGGTGCTATGTGTGTTTTGAACGTGGGGTGGACACAGGGGTGGCCTCTGATAGAAATGGAAATGGATGTGTTTAGCTGTAAGATTTGGTCGAACGGGGAAAAAATCTAATTTCCAAAATTGGATGGCTAGGTGGAAAGAGTTGATATTTCTTTTTTTCTCTTTTTATTATTATTATTTTTTTGAGAGTTGTCGATCTGATTAAACATTAATTTTACTTTTGTTACAGTGAAGGTGATTTGTTATAAATTCTTGTTCATTTTACACTTTATCAAATAAGCGTTCGTTAAACAAACGTTTGGATGGGTGTTCGCAAGCGTGTATGCTTTTGAAAAGTTCGAATTGATTTTTATTTTCATTTAATAAATTTTAAAGATAAAATATTAATATCCTAGTTATTAATTCTCGTCTGATCATTAATCAAAGGTGTTTTTTACGCCTTTGAGTTTTTAGCTACATTTTTATTACATCAAAAGAAAATTTTTAATAAATATTTTTAATCAATATTTTTAAAAAAAAAACATTCGTTTCTTTTTTGATGTCATAAGGAATAATTTCTGTAAAATTACTCAAGTGAACTGTTCTAATGTATATTCCCTAATTTACATTAAGTCAAAACAAATTAATGCCTACTAAGTTACGAAAATAGATATTTTTTTTAAGTATAAAATTAAAGTAAAATATTTCTTTCGTCTATGACAATATTTACTGCTGTATAAAATTCTTCCTGAAATGTTTTCCAAAATTTCACTCAAAATTTAAGATTTTTGTGATGGTGTATCAGTTAAAAGTTTTATGATGCAAAACAAAATTTACCTGCTAAATGCAGAAAAATAAAAATGCAGTTAACGTTCTACGTTTGCACTATTTGACTTCTTTATATTATATATATATATATATATATATATATATATATATATTGGCGTTACTGTATTTTGTCTTTAGTATTTGAAGTTTAGGGTCTTTTTAATACAATTGATCTGCTAATTGCAAAAGTTTTGCTGTCACCGTAATTTATCTACGCTGCTTGAGTTTTAGAGTATTTAAAAAAATTGACCAGCTAATTGTAAAATATTTGCTAATTGCATTATTTTGCCTGCACTTTCTAACTTATTCCAAATCTATGTTAAATTCATTTTCATAAAGTTTAATTTAGTCAGTAATAAATTAAAATTAAAAATATTATTGAACACTTCAGTTGCTGTTACGGAATTTTTCTATGTTGTATTTTTTTATTTTTCTTTAAATTATCGTTGCTTAAAACTGGTTACACTCATACTGAACTTTCCTTAATTTGAATAATTAGAAAAATATTTAATCCATTTGAAACACGCTAAAAAATATTCTTGATGTTTGGTATCGTTTGCAGACATTAATAATAACAGTATAAATACCTATAACAATCTCCATGTGGATATATAGAATTTAGTAGGGGGTGGGGAAGAACAAAATGAAGTTCAAACGATTATGATAATTTTCCTCTCCGCGCCGTGAGACAAATGATTTTGTTTGGGATGATGATTACCATGAAGTTTCATCATTATTTAAGCATGCGGCTAAGAGGTTCATCATATTGTTTGCCGAATTAAGCAAATAATTCCTCCAATGAAAAAAAAAATAGCCAAGTTAGAAAAAAACTCACGTATTCAAATTAAAGACAAATAAACGAGCCAAGCATGTAAAAAGGGTGGGAGATGTGCTAAAAAAAGTGCTTTGAGTAATCATAAAAATATAAAACGTTTTTATTAATGAGAAATTTGGAGCGATGGTGGTTTTTTTTTTCCTTCTCCGTGTACATAACAACTTGATTAGGTATAAGACAATAATGGAGCCAAATTATGATGCGAACTTAGCAATGATGATTGTCATTTTTTGTAATCTTTTTGAAGCCGCTGGGAGCAGCCAATATTTTTTTTTCATTTGGCGAAAAAAAAATTACACCACAGTGGACACAACATTACTGGGGAAAAAAACTGATACCTTAATAACACTTGCGAATGTTGAGTATCAGACTAAATGATCGAATGTTCCTTGATGGGGGAGAGTTAAAATTTGCACCTGTCGGGAATTTGAAAAATTGCAATCGTAAATATTTATCGATGCCTCTTGTGGCAGCATACTGTTTTACAGTATTGGTGCTATTTGTTGGGATTATTCAAAATGCTTTAGAACTGAACTGAGAAAAAATGTTATGCAAATTAGTATTTGTATTGATCCCAAAACTAGTATTCCAAAAATCTATGGTGTGTTATTGGAAACAAGTTAAGTAATGATGTTTTTGATTATTATTGGTGTGATATTTTGAGTGCGGAGGGACTGATTCCTGTAATTTGTGTAATGGGATAGCATTTTTTATGCTTTATCACTTACTCTAAATTCAGAAACTCTGTATTGTGCATTATTTCTTAGTAGTTACCATTATTTTGAGAAGTCTTTGCGATAGTTTTATTTCAAGAAATATACTTTAGATCTTCTTATGTGTGTATATATATTTATAGAAAATAAATTACACTAGGATTTTTTTATTTATTTTTTACATTTGTACAAATACTTGCACTTGCCTAATTCAGGTTTGGGGGTTTCAAATCTGAAATTAGTGTGAAATTAGACTTTTTTAAAAAGACAATTTTATAGACTATTCTTTTGTCGAAACGTACAAGTTTAGAAACGTTGTATATGACAGGAAGTCTCGTAAATGCTACGACATTTCCAGGCGTGGGTTTCGATGGAATTTTATTCCTGATGACGTACCCTAACTTCCCTAGAAGTTTGTCACAATATTTATGTAACTCCCTGTTATGCATGTGACGCTTTTAAACTTAGAAGTTTTCTAAACTAACGTTTTTAAAATTGGACCTTATTAAGTCTGCAGCAAATTTGAACCATAACAAGGTTCAATGCACTCCAAAATGTCTATATATATATATATATATATAGACATTTTGGAGTGCATAATATATATATATATATATATATATATATATATATATATATATATATATATATATATATATATATATATATATATTTATATATATATATATATATATATATATATATATATATATATATATATATATATATATATATATATATATATAATAATAATAATAATAGCTAGCTTATAATGCGTTTAATTGTGTATTTTTACTTAACATCTTATATGCATGCATTCTATAAGTAGGCTGTACTAGGTGCTTCAAAGTACTCGTTTCATATGCAAGTGTTGGTATGACAAGAGGGAAAATAGCGGCTACTGACTGAAACGTCAAAACTGGGAGGAGGTATCAAAGTACTTGTTTTATTTCCCATGACTTAAAGTCCTACTATTGGTATGACGATGTAAGTGGGTACCTACTGAAACGCTGAAACTGAATGGCGGTATCAAATTTGTCGTTTTAACTGTCGTCGCTTAAAGACCTCCCATTGGTGTGACTATATAAATCTGTACCTACTGAAATGCTTTAACTGAATAATGGTATCAAAATATCAATTTAATCTGCCACGACTTGAAGTCCTTCGATTTGTTAGAGGATGTAAGTGGGTGCTTCTGAAACGTCGTAACTAAATGGTATCAAACTACTCGTTTTATTTGTCATGACTGAAAGTTCGACCATTGGCATGGTGAGGTAAGACGATAGGCCTCAACTGTAACTTTGTGCACGTCATATGACCAAGATCAAAAGAACGTAAAGTTCCTACCATGATCTTTAAATAATAGATCTCAAGAGAAAAAAAAAGTTAGGTAATTAGCCTCACACGTTTAATCGATGGTTACCAAAACAAAATCGGCAAAAGGTAAAATTTTGAAAGATATTTCATTCGATGACATTTTCTGAAATTTATTTTCTAAGTCGTAAAATCCACAAAACTCTCTTCACAAAAATGTGTATTACTTTTAAATAAACCCTCAGCAGACTCTTCTCAAGTATAAAAAATCGTATTAGTTATGCAAGAACTGCTCTAATACTTCTCTGGTTTTGTGTGTACGTGTTTATAAATGTCTCCTCCCTCGAACCCTTTATTCGAGAAAATGGCAAAAACGGTTGCAAAGTAATCAAAAGATAGATCCCTAATCAAGCGCTTCAATAAAAGCTCTCTTATCTTTATTCTTGCCTTGTGTTATCTAACCGTCGCTATGACAACCACAATGTGCCACAGTCTCGTCCAGCTTACTTTCTTTTCTTACTTCTCCCACCCCCTTGCTACGTACAAATACTTGAAGCCCCTTAATGTTTGTTTGTCCAGCTTGTTTACTTTAGAATAGGCGAGGGGAGAAAGATCAGCACCCATCACCATGGTTACCAAGTTCTCACTGCTGCCACAGTTATTTTCTTAACTTTGTTTCTTATTAAGTTGTTTTTAGGGTGTATGTGTGTTTGTGCGCGTGAGTGCGTTGTTAGGACTTAACGGACCGTATGCTTGAAGTGGGTGGGTTGAGTGTTCGAGGGCAAGGGGGTGGTGGTCCGTGAAAAGACGCAGAAGTAAGCGTTTCCTTAGGCCCTTTTCTGTAGTTGTTTGTTCTAAGGGGTAGTTTTAAGTGCTGCAGCCTGTAGTCTTATTGACCATAAATTTGCCACTGTAAGGGTGGATTTTAAAATTAGACTAAGTTTAATGTCGGTACTATAAAGTTTCACTTTTTATTACTTTTCGAACATGAGTGTTGGTGAGGTGAAGTTTATTTGCTTGGCAGATGTAAATATTTTCAAGTATTTTATAGAAAAATATTTACTCGACTTTTTTCCTATGTCTGGAGTCTGATCTTGAACGATATCTATCTTATGCCTCTCAGTTCAAATAGCCTCTCTAGCACTCTTTCGTAAATAAAAAAGCATGATTCGTTATTAAAAATAAAATGGATATGTATACCAGCATAGTTTTTTTTTTTTTTAAATCTTTTATAATTTTAAACTGAAAGCCTGATTACATTTCGTAATGGTAAACATAATCTTTTTTTACAACTCTGAACTAAAAGCTTTCCGAATCGTAAACATAATTTTTTTACCATTCTGAACTGAAAGCTTGATTACATTAAAGATTATCATTCTGAACTAAAAGCTTGATTACATTAAATATTACCATTCTGAACTGAAAGCCTGATTAAATTTCGTAATAGGAAAGAATCTTTAACAATTCTGAACTGAAAGCTTGATTACATTTCTTAATGGTAAAAATAATCTTTTACGATTCTGAACTGAAAGCCTTTGGTTGCCATTAACCTTGGTGTTATCCCTAGTCCTAGCAATTTTAACGTTTATATTTGGATGCTACCTGGATGACATCCCCATGCTCTACGAGTTGTAAAAATATCTGCTTTCTGTCATTAATATGTTTAGTTAGTTCACGATTTACTTCTCATATGTTGGTAGTATGTGAGATTTTTTTCATCAAGCGTTTTAATTGGTGAAGTTCTTATGCATGAGTAATATGTAAGCTTTCTTTTATTATAGCGTTTAATTGGTTCAAGATTAAATTTTTTTACTGGATTATTCTGCAAACATCCCTTCAAAGCAATATTTAACTAATTAATGATTCAATTCTGCACATAGGTTTTTTTTCTCATTATAACCTACAATTGATTAATGATTGGTATCATCATTTAGCAACAGAAGTGCATCATATATTCATCCCTAGCTCTTAGTTATCTTATGTGTTTTTTACTTCATGACAATATTAAACTGGTTAATGATTCAGTCCTTACATACAGAAGCGTTAAGTTTTACTTCATTACAATATTTAACTGTAAAAAATACAATTTTTAAAGATTTTGTTTTCATCTGTATGGGTATTATATAAGCTTTTTTTCATTTCACTGCTTAATTGGCCAAAGATACAATTCTCTTATTTATATAAGTAGTGTAAACAGTTGTTTATTATAAGAACATCTTTTTATTTTAATTGTTAAGCATATAGGTCTAGTTTATGAATGATGAGTTTTTCCTTGAACCGAAACTTAATTGGTGAGAACAATTCCATATTTTTTTAAAAAGAAATTTCAGGTTTTAAAGTTCAAATTGAAAAATAAAATTTGCTTTTTTGACTTAATTACCGTTTGAAATATATTTATTTTAGTAACTGCAGTTAACGCACTTGACACGGGAAACTAACGAATTGTTACTTTGGTAAACTGACACCCGTCATGCTACATGAATGAGAAATGAATTCTAGATGAATATGATATAAATCTACAATAAAAAATGTCTGTAATTTGTCTAATGGTATGTACCATTAAAATATTGCTGATTGAAGAATTTAGCAAACAGTAAAGAGTTTTTTATGCCACAATAACTTCTAAAATTATATAACTATGAAACTTTTCTTGGTATTTAGATTAGATACGTTAGAAATGTTTTGTTTCTGATCTTTCATTTAATATTTCATTTAAAACTATTATTTATAATTAATCCTATTAAATAAAAACTTTTGAATCAGTTTGTTATTATAGTTACAACAAAATAAAAATTTAACTCGAGATGCAAAGAATCTATAGCAACAACCTCAGCTGCGGACATTTTCTTAACCCCGTAAATCCTTCTCTAAGTCACAATAATACAGCTAAAAAGAATCCAACAACACCAGACATTTCAGAATTGGCCTTTTATACTTGACAGCACGTCGAAAAATACTCGACATAAAACAAAAAGATTGTGGTATGTAGCCATCTTTCTCCGCGGATTCAAGCGACTGGTGTTGTCTTGGCAACAAATCCGCAAGAGGATCTCTGTTTACCAATGCCACTTGTGTTTTGTGTTTACTTCACTATAAAGCTGTTGGAATCTCCTTGTCCGAGAAACCACGCTATCGCTGCTGCTGTTGCCAACTATTTTTTCTAAACTTTTTGCGTCCAGGGAGGTTCTTTTGGATTAATTTTTAACGAGAAGGCTTAGGGATTGTAATGGGCTTGTTATAGGTTAGAAAATACTGGGGATTGTGGATGAAGGATAATCCATTTTCAAGGAAAAATTGCGCGTCTGAGGTTTTTCAGACTTTAAAGTTTGTTGGGTTTTGTCTTAAAAATAAAAGTATACAACTCTTTTTTTTTTCAATTTGTTATTCAAGTATTTGAGTGGATACTAAGAATGTACTTAAAAGAATTTCTGGATTGTCGTTTTCTGTACTTTTGGTCATTTTGCATTCTTGACATAGTATTCATATAATAGATTATAGTTACCGTTCAATTTTCATGTAATTCTCAGAGAGTAATAAAATTTTACATACAGTTATTTGTTAGTATTCTTAAGTTTTCTTAAGTAAGAAATAATATAGGTGATAAACAATAGATCTATAGTCTGTAGTATTCGTATAAATGGAAAATCTATAGATTTTTAATACTCCTAGTAGATACCTTATATCTATTATTTATATATATCTAGTAAATCGAAAAACTATGTGAGGATTTAGTGAATTAGTTCTAAATTATACGTGTTGAGAATATGAAGTAGGGATTATGTCTTCCCTTTATTCCTATACCTCTAGTTTCTAATTGGTGAAATATATAAAAATCCGAATGTTGACAAGTAACAAAGCTTAACATTTGAATACTTTTTATACGACTGGATAGAAAATAATCACCTTGACAATTAACTAAGTTTACTTAATATTTGAATAATTTTTTACACGGCTAAACAGAAAACATAATCAACTTGGCAGTTTACTATGCTTGCTTAACATTCGAATACATTTCGATACCGCTGGTCTGAAAACAAAATCACCTTAACAGTTAACTATGGCTACCTAACATTTGAATACTTTTTGATGCGGCTGGACAGAAAACATAATCACCTTGACAGTTAACTAAGCTAACTTAACATTTGAATACATTTTGAATTTTATGATGCTGAGAATAATTTTTCTTCACTGTGAATTTCTATCACGAAAGTAATTAAAAGTAACCATTTCTTAAGATTTTATGTTTTTATTTACTCTTAAGATTTCTAATGCTGTTATCGCACTTAATTTATAAATCTATGCAGCTTTAAAAAATTGGTTAACACTATAAAATTAAAGAACTCTTGCAATATTAAATGCAGACATAGCTCTTAACATGGTATTGAATCGTGTCGCCATTCAAATTGAAACATATCATCATGTGAACATGCATATGCAGCAAATCTTATTCGTTAACATCGTTGCATTTTACGTCAAGTCATTATGTTATTGCAGCAAATTGAAGAACGAATTAATATTTTAAACAGCATATATTGATTCTTACAACCGGCTTATTCCAAATTAGCTTATGAATTATAACTTCAAAGCTTTAAAATTTAATACTCAATTCAATTATAATTATGTTGTATTTTTTTTCTGTTTATTCCTTTCTTTTTCTTACTGAATCAACTTGTTTTTTTTAATAGTTGTATTTATTTTTAAAAATTTATGTCTGTACAACTTTACCCACACTCTGTTTCTGTTGCATCATAAAATCTATTTTTACCGGAATATTTTAAGAAACAAAAAATCTGATATACCATAATTTTTACATTAATCATTACCGTAAAATCACTGAATTATTCTAATTAAATGAATAGTGCTGTTTAAGCTACTGTATAACATTTTTCCGTAAAAATAGATTTTACGGATGATGCTGCAAAAGTACCGGTACTTTATACCGGAATTTTTTACAGTGTGGTAAATTTCTTTCATCAAATATAATGTAATAGAACCTTAATGATTGTCTAGAACTGTATTTTAACTAAACATAATAACATTTATATTTCTCTGTAATGAATATGACAAAATACATAATAGATATTAATAACATTTCATCAACAAAAAAAAATTTCGTTCTATCGCTAAAGAAAAAAAAAAAAAAACCTAAGCATTTCGGTCTTTATAAACATTATTTTAGTTTACAGAGCATCCCTTTCGGGATAGGTTGAAAAGAAGCTGCAGACGATAATGAAAAGAGGAAGAAAAAGATGGAAGAAGAAATAATGTATCTCTAGCAGCTATCATCTACCAAGGCCAACAGCGCCGCAGTCATCTTCGGTTATCCCCAAACACGTGTTTATTTATGTACAATTTAGCAAAGGGAACGCCCTCTATCGGAAAGAACAGCAACTTCCGTTTCTTTTGACTTCACTGCCTGTTCAACTTGTTATATGGGCTATTTAGTTACTGAACTTGTTTACGTCCACAGGAAACATCTTTTCTCTTGATTTAACTTCCAAGTCTCAGATTTTTTAATCTGATTTAATGGAACAGAGTATTGTTATATTAAATTCCACTGGAGTAGAACAATTTATATTTAGTTTATGGAACTTGCTATATTTTCTTACGATTACCTTTTAATACTTAAAGGATTAGTCTCTTGAACATACGACAATCAACTACTTGTCGGGGAATATACGAATTAGTTCAGTGAAACCCATCAAATTGACACCCCATGTATTGACCTCCTTTATCAAGAACCGAATTTATCCTTTATAATAAAACGGACAAAAACCTTTTACAACCGGACCACCTGTCTAACTTTTATGTTGACAACTGAATTAAATCAAATCTATGTATAAGTGTTATTTTAAATTCTCCATAAGTTTACCGGAAAAAAAAACTTTTTAGGAATGTATGTTATGTATAAGAAATTCTCGGAAAATATGATAATTTTTATCTTCAAATCAAAATATATAAAATTTTTTTACTGTTGAACAGTGATTGTCTAAGATCAAAGATAATTTTGAAAAAATTGATCGACCTGTGTGTTACAGGCATATTTATGCTTTCACAATTATTATTTTAAATTGATAAAACGTTTTTCTGTCGTTTGAGTTTTCGGAAGGGGTATTTGATTTAGTTTCCTGTATTTTTAATGTTTAAGCATTTTTATAAGTATTTATAATCGGTTTAAATGTTTGTAATTTATTAATAAAAGATGCCGCTAATGGCAAGGGTGTATTCGATGAGCATTGTTATTTTAGTTTAGTCATTATTCTTATTACATACATAGTCCTTTTCACTCCGAAGCATAGGGCTTCTGTCATAGCTCTCTATCTCATTCTATTTGTGGCCAGATAGTTTGCCTCTCTCCATGACTTCCCAATTGTTTTCAATTCGTTTACAATCGTCCTGCTTCTAGCATTTTTAGGTCTTCTTTTTTTTCTATTGCCCTGAGTGTTCCAATCAAAAACTTGTTTTACTTCAAATTTTTCAGGTTTACGTAGAACATGACCAGTCCATTTACGGTTTTAAATTTCCAGATCAATTCTGTTTTGATTTTCTAAGAATTTCTGCATTACGTATTTTATGGCGCCACTTGATACGAAAGATTCTTCTTAAACAGTTATTAATGAATGCTTGAAGTTTTTTCATGTTATTTTTATTGCAGTGCCATATTATTCCTATTAGTTAATCATTATTCTCATATAGTCTTATTATTCATATAGTCATATATTTAATTAGAATGATTCATTGATTTTACCGCAATTATTGTTGTAAAGTTACTTTTACGGTATATCCGGAATTTTGTTCTGTAACATGTTCCTGTAAAAATGGATATTACAATCACAAATACCCGATCCTTAGTGGTGATACTTTTTACATTAATTTTAATATATTAAAAAATATTTCAGGATCAAATTACAGTGAAAAGTACCGGCACTCAGGATGACGTACTAATTTGTTCCGAAATTTTTTTTTTACAGTGTACAGTACTCTCACTAAATAAATGATCAAATAAAATTATTTTCAAAATCTGTTGAGTGAAGTTTCTTTGTTGAAACAATAGTTTTTTCTTAAGTCAAGTTCGCTGCTTAGTTTTTTTTATGATTTGAAGTCCACATACTTCGATAAAATAATTCTAAATAATTACTGTTTTCCTCCTTTGCAAATCATAATTACTGTAGGTAATAAAATGTTTTAGTTATTATTAAAGTATTTTTTTTGTTCTATAAATAATCTACAGACTAATGAGGCACGGAATATAATTTTTACAAACTCCAGCTACAAAACCCTTTTGTACTTTGAGAAAATGATTACTCGAAATATGCCGTGAGAAAATATTCACCGAAGCGCAGATGATCGCATACTTCCAAATATGTGTCAAAAAGAATGCAAAAAGCACGTGCGACTTTCTCGAAATAAACATAGACTTCAATTAAAAAAGAAAGGAAAAAAAAACGATAGTGAGGGGGCTTGAAAGAACACGGAAACGAAATGTTCGACGATTTCGAAACACGCTAGTGGGTGGAGATAATAGGCGGGAATACCCCCCAAATCCATAACCTCTAAAATAAAAGGAGAAGAAAAAAAAACAGAAAAATAGAAATAAATAAATATGGAAATAATCGGCACGATAACTGTGATTTTCCAGCTTGCCTGGTGAAATTAACTATTTACCTGGTATCTTGACAAAAAGGCCACACCCTGCTGCTTGTATACAGACTCCTTGTGCATTTACACAATCTAACCTTTTGCGGTGATAACGGTGTAAGCTGTTTCACTGATTTTTTTTCTTCCTCATTTTAATATTAATAGGAAATGAGATATTTTATTGATTTTTATTTAATATGTTTTTTTATGAATCTGCTTCCATATCCACCGAAGTTCTCTATTTGTTCTATTTTTGTATTTTTACGTTATTTTCAAGTCAGTTCAAAAATACTGCTGAAATACGCGAAAAATATTTGTTCTATATTTATATAATGTTCACTGTTCAGCTGTTTCACTGATTTTTTTTCTCGTTTTAATATTAATTGGAAATGAGATATTTTATTGATTTTTATTTAATATATTTTTTATGAATCTGCTTCCATATCCACCGAGAAAAAGTCGCCGAAGTTCTCTATTTGGACTATTTTTATATTTTTACGTTATTTTCAAGTCGGTTGAAAAATACTGCTGAAATACGCGAAAAATATTTGTTCTATATTTATATAATGTTTTCAGTGTTTATAAGAAAGCATTATTTTAAGATATATTTTTCATTTTTATTTCTTTAGATATAATGTAAAATAGTGCTTTGAAAAATGTGTATGAAAACTATGTATTATATGCTGACAAAATAAGTATGATCAAAACTACCATAATATGGTAAAGTTTGCCAAGTTTCTGGCTCTGTGGAAATATACAAAACACTCGGCAATTTTTACAGAAGAGCTTTCGTAATGATAGTGGTAAAATTAATAACAAAATATAGTTTTATTGTATGTGATGATATTTGTAATAGTGGCAACTTTATCGTGATACCTTAGCATATTATGATACCATGGCATAAGGACGATTTATACGGTTAAACTTGCTTTTCAATTTTGCATTTTTTACTAAATGTGTGGTTATAAGAACTATAATTTTTAAAACCAGAATTTTCAGTAAAGCGTTCACATAGGAACGGAAACCGTTGCAATATGAATGGTATATTTTGTTTTTATTGCTAGAATTCTTTGCTTATTACTGGAATTGTTGTTGTATTACCACTACTTGCTTTTTTTTTATCCATAACTGTCATTACCATACAGTACGGCAATTTTTAAAAAAAATTTTACCTGTAAATTTGTAAAACAGGTTTAAAATCATAAACATGTGTGAAACGAATGTAAATTTTTATACTGGAAGCACGTATTGAAAATTAATAAGCAGAACGTATGTAGGGCGTGTTAAAAGTTGAATGCGTGCAAAATATGTTGAAAATTAAAAAATTATAAGTGCCATCAATTTATTAAAGTGAAATATATTAAAAATTAACAAGTTGGTCGTTCGTAATATGTTGAAAATATGTTCGTAAATATGTTGAAAATTAACAAATTATAAGTGCCAATAGTTTATTAAAGTGAAATATATTAAAAATTAACAAGTTGGTCGTTCGTAAAGCTTGGTGAAAATTAATTGTTTAGAAATACAAATTATTTGCTAAAGCAAGCATCGTACAATGAAATTTAATATGTCGGACGTACATATTAATTTGTATAATATAGTATAGTGCAAATTAGTTTTTAAAATGCGTTTTAAGACTAAAAAGCTTGAAGTATGCAAAACATGTTAAAAATTAGTAAGTTGGGATCGTGCAAAGCATGTTGAAAATTATAAGTTGTGTATCTAAATAATTTGTTTAAATACATAAAGCATATTGAAAATTAATAACTTGGTCGTATGTAAAGCATATTGAAAATTAATTGGTTGAAAATGCATAAAGCGGGTTTGAAATTAATAGGTTTTAAGTACATATAGCAGCTTGGTAAATTTGTTGGAACAAAAACAATTTAGTTGGTATACTTTTTTAGTTTTGGCTATACATTTACAGATAGAATTTTTTTTCCTAACAAATGTGATATTTTTAATAATTGGTCGACTTAGTTTGCATATTTTTAAAATGTATTTTTATTTTCTAAAAATCTTACTGCGAATAACTTAACAGTTGAATAACCGTGTGTTGCATATTTTTATAACTACTTTAACTGAATGTTTTTCTATAATGTTTACTTTTGAAATGGAGAGGTTTCTTGTTGGCACTATTTTTCTTTTGTTCTTCAAAAACATTTGGCATTAGATTTTAAGGCATTTAAAGACATTTAGATTTGAATTTTCATCGACTTTTCCAAATTTGGTTGAACCATGCATAAGATGGATTTAGGAATAATATGCTTTTTTTCCAAAGTCTAGAAATTAACTTTCTTTTTGTAACTATAGTTAAAAAATATACATTACTCTAGTTTAATAAAAACAAATTAAAGTAGATTAAATTCTTATTTTCCCCAAAATACGTCGTTGACTTACACCACTTTGTCTTTAACACCTCAGCTTTGTCATTGTGTCCTTTTTTTTTCAGTCTTAATTTCTTATTAGTTTGTTTTTTCTCCGTGACGCTGTCTATTTGGGTGGCGTGTGTAAGTGAGAAATAGCGTGACACACCGAATGTTGTCACGGTTTTGTGTGTGTGTAGGTAAAAGTGAATAGGGGGAAAGAGTGGGTGCACCAAATGATATTGTGGTTTATGATGACCGCGTGGCTTCTTTTTTGTTCCCCACACCCCTTTTTCCAGCCCAAAATCGAACTCTTACTACTTTTTATTTGTTTTCGTGTATGGTAAATAGCGATAAGTTTGTTCTGTCGGCAATTTGTTAGTATGTTCGTCAGCTATATGTGTATCTGCTTTATTTCAATTAAAGGTATTATTACGGAAAAGTCGATAGATAACAAGGAATTTTTTTCGTCTTTTTCAAGGGGAAAAAGTCATTATTAGTTGATGGTATTATTATGTAAGCGATGACGGAACGGTTTTATTGTTTGTTTCGTAGAATTTATTTAACGTAAATTATTGTAACATACGTTTGTTTCTGTGAGATTTTACTAATAATAACGAGCTACTATAACGTGCCTATTAAGATTTTAATAATTATTATTATCTTTGCTGAAATTACATTTGAAATGTATCAATTACTTTATTTTTACGTAAAATGTTTAAACTGTCGGGTAAATTATTACTATTATCTATAACTATTTGAACGGTTATGTAAATGCTTTCGAATTTACATCAATTATTTAACTATTAACGGTTTTTGAGTCAATCTAATACTAACCGCAGAAAATTGAGATCGCTTTTCTCCAAACTTTTAGAGAATTGTAGCTTCAATAACATGACTATTAAGATTTTAATAATTATTGTTATCTTTGCTAAAATTACATTTGAAATTAATCACTTAGTCGATTTTTTTCTTAAATTGTTTAAACTGCCGTACAAATCATTACTATTTTTATAACTAATTAAACTGTTATGTAAATGTTTTCGAAAAAATTAGCATATTTTGAGAAATTTTTTGAGCTAGACAATCAAATAAATTGAAATTTTGAAAATGTTCTTAATTTTACAACTAATGAACTGTGAAAATTAATTTTTCTAAAGTATTACATTAATAAAATTGCATCTGTGCAGCTTTTCTGTATAAAACTTTTTTTTAATGTGTTTGGCACATGCAGTTTTCAATTAAGTATTTAAAATCACTTTAGTATGATAATGTAAATATTATTTTTTTAAATTTGATTTCTTTTCTTTATTGTTATTAAATTAATTTTTATGAATATCCTCACTTAGAAAAACACAGATTTTCAACATCTTATTTATTTAATAAAATTAACATTTAAAATTAAAGAAATAATCTTATAATTAATGCAATTTGCAACGTCGTCACAAAAGACAATAGCTTGTATTAAAAAAAAATCTTATTTATATCCTTTTTCCTAACTTTGTAGACTCATTTCCACGCATCAAAAAAAATTCATTTAACTCAACTATTTCAACTAATGCAGTATTTTTAGATTTGCCGTTGCTTATAGTTATCTTACTACCCAATAGGTTCGTTTTTGCGTAACTGAGAAAACCATATTAACTCAGCAACTGCTTCTCTGTCTATGGCTACATTGCTAACACCACACTATCGGCAATGACACCATTAGTTGTAGAAGAAAAGAACGTTAGAATATCCAGCGTCCTGTATCATCAGTGACGTCGCTTTCGATTCTAGAAGAAAAAACATCAAATATATATATATATATATATAAAAAATGAAGGGAGCAAAAGTTATATATATGACACATACAAAAAAGTTTTTGGAATGCCAAAAACTTATAAGATACGGCATATTTTTTCTTTCCTTTCTTCCCTGATATATATAAATCAGGAGCAAACTCGGGTGAGTAGGGCGGCTGGGTTGGGAGAATTGAGAAAATATCCAACTCCGAAACCATTACAGTAGGTTAATAACGAAAACGTTCGTAGGACGGTTTTTCTTTTTTTGTATTATTATTATTTCTGTGGTGCGCGCTTTTAATGCCTTTATTTCTTTTCCAGCAACTACTAGCAAATGGGAGTATGTTTCCTTTCTCCTAAATCGTTCTTTTCTTTTCAAAGAGAAAACCGTTTTATGTTCTCTACCCTATCTGTATTTCGTGAATTCTCGTCAGATATTCCGTTTTTCGTTCGTTATTTCTTCTCCCCCTCTTTATCTTTTTTGGATGGAAAACTGTTAAGATGGGTGTGTAATTTATACCCCTAATAGTTTCTTTCGTTTTTTTCGTTCATTTTTTTTTTTACGAACGGAGTTATTATTATTTTTAATGGTTCGATTACAATTAGCTTTTATGAACCGAGGATATTGTTTTAATATTCTGGACCAAATGCGTCGTTTCTGTTTGGAGTGCTTATTTCCGCTTTGTGTCAAGTTTTATTGCGGTTTTTAATTTTAGTGGAAATGAGTAATTTTTAGATGGCTGCAATCATATATTACGAGCGAATGAGTTTTTTATTGTTCTGAGTTTTTCGGTGATTAATTGAAAAAGAAATATTGGCGATGTTTTTGATGTACCGTTTTTAAATTTGTTCTTAAATAGGAAAGAAGCGAGTCATTAAATATATTTGATAACTTTTCAAGGTTTTTCAGTTAGAGGGCATTTGAATAAGAAACGTTCTTAAACTGCTGGAATTTAGCATAGCACTTGGTTTTTAATATCAGCAAATAGTTTTTTGTTACATATTTTTAATTATTTGACAATAATTAAAAATTGACTGCATTTAAATTTTTCTGATTAATGTTAAAATATTGCTTATCTTTGGCTCTGTTAAAAAGAAATCATTTAGCTAACAGTGTAATTTGTTTTTTACTGAGAATTTTTTCCCCCAATGAATGCTGTGCTACTTAATTGTTTACATACTGTTGCATTACATTCTGCTGTTGTTTCCAATGACAATTTGACAAGCCATCTCGCCATCCATTTTTCTTTTTTGAAATTAAGACAGGACGGGTAACAAGACGGGCGTTTAGCAAGAGAGCACCGCAAAGGTGAAAGTAGGCCTTAAAAGGGTGAAAATAGGCAAGGGTGAAAGTAGGCCTCAGCGCGAATTACCATAATCAAGCATTAGCCCCACTGTGCTGCTTACTATCTCGAACGTAGTAACATCTTTTTATCTCCCCCACTGCTCAGTTTGCGTTCGTTACGGTGGACTACTAAATTGATTCCTTCTGAGGCTTTTTCTTTTCTAAGGAGGTGTTGAATCAACTCTTTATTATAACAATTTTTTAATCAATTGTTTGATAAGAAAAAAAAAATTTCTCTTCCTAAATTTTTTTAAGGTTTATATATAGAATAATTTGGTTTGTATTTAAATTCTTGATTGAATTTTGCTGTATACTCTATATTTGCTTGCAAATAAAAAAATATTTTTTGATCTCTTGTGAAAACGAAAATATGCATATATTAAAGGTCGCATGTTGATAAAGAGAAGGAGAAAAAACACGCTATCAAAATCTTGTGAATCACTGGAAGAACATCAAAACGTGTTTTATTGACGAAAGAAATCGAGATGAATCAAAAATCAAGTACAGGAAACATCTCCAAATTTTATCATGAGTGAGTTTGGTTTCTTGATAGGACTTGGGGATGTTTGCTGTACTTGCTGTTTAATTCATCTCTTTTTTTTTTCGTCAGTCAAAGAGGTTTTGATGTTTGAAGCCCAGCTTTCTTTAGTAGTGATTCATTTGTATACGAGAGTGTTTTTTTTTTACATCGCGTAAATACGTATTGGTTAGTAATATTTAATTTTTATGATATTTGGCTTAGTTTCTTATGAGAATTATAAAAATATCTATTAATGGCGGTGAATACGAAACACCTTGTATAACAGGACTATGTCCAGTAAAAATAGCGACATTTATTCTGGAGTTTCTGGAAATTTTATAAATTCATCCAACTAATTCAATTTATTACAATTTATGAAAATAAATCCAAAATTTCAGAGCAAATAAAAAATTTTTATTATTATGATTTTTTTTTTAATTTCGTCGATTTAGATGACATAAATCTATAGAAGAGTTATAAAATATATTTTTTGAGTGACCTGATTTATGACATTAAATTAAGTTTTAGAGGTAAAATATAACGTTATGCATTCAAAGCCATTAGAATATCCTTAAAAAAAACAAACGTGCCATTATGAGTCTTACGACTTAATTTAGTTTGCAAAAAAATAAATAAACGAAAAAAATAAACAATAATTAAAACCCCCGACAGATTTTGACATATTTGAGTCTAAATTTAACTACTAATTACACCAATCTATTCCTCCCCTTGCCTGAATTTAAACCGCCAACTTTCTTCCTTAACTCAATATAGAAAACTGCTGAGGTGTAAGAAAGGAAAAGGGGCGGTGCCGGGGCAGGGGCGTAGTTTGAACGAAAACTTCTCCCAATAAAGACATCGTGAACTTCAAAACGGAAGAAAATCCTAAGACGGCTGGATAAACATCACGTTTTCCTAGTAGTCCGTGCTAAGGAAAAACAAATTGGCGTTCCAAGTTCATCACCATGGCAACCGGAGCGTTAAAGCACGCGGCTTTTGTTTCTTCAGAGATTTGATACTAACAGATCTTTTTAAAGTGTATTTAATACCTTGCAGGGTTTTTAATCTGGCGCAAAGGGTTTCAGATTTATTATAACTTGTAAGAGGAGATAGTTTCTTAAAAGAGTGAGCTATTTTGCGTGATTTGTGTTCTGGCTTCGTTGCAGGGAGTTGTATTTTTAGTACATATGATTCGTAAACTCGTGATTTAAATTCGAACTCTAAATAAAAGATGTATTTTTGAGCGAGTTCTGAAATCACGTGAACATCTCCTTATAAATGAGGGTGTTTGTTAAAAATATATTTTGCTTTATAATAGAAATATTTGGTCACGCTTTTATGAAACTTAGCTTTGAATTTAAAATTATCGGAATAAAATGTTCTTATTTTATATTCAGTAATATTTATCCTGGTAAGTTATTTATGTTAGATGGTATACGAAGAAAAGTGTTTTTAAATTATGAAGGAAATAATTATGAATTAAATTATAAAGAAATTGTTAATTTAATTTAAGTTCAAGTTTTTCATTTTTGCTTGAAATTGAATTCAGAGAACTTTTTAAATTTTCAAGGATTGCATTAACGAAATTATTTTACTTTAAAATATGCTGCATTGTCTTTAAAGGTAGCAAAATCAATGGTGATTAATATTTTTATAATAATTATTTTGATTCTAGCCTTGTGTGTAAAAATGTCTTAAATTGCATAGAAGTATTATTTTTTTTTAATATTTAGAAATTTTTAGATTTTTAGGGTAATTAAAAATAAGAAAATTAAGTAGCAATAATTTTCAAAAATTATTCTTTTTGTTCAGTAAAAATGTTTTTTGCACCTATCATTGCAGTACTTTTAAATAAAATATTTAACTTTAAGGCTTTTTATTTTTTTTAAAAAAATTCCAATTTACCGAGTCAACAGACAGTTTTGTACAGGTTGAGTTAAAATTATCAAATTCAATTTTAAATACATTAATTTTTAAAAAAAATAATTTAGCTGAGTTATGTTACTTGTAAAGTTTTTTCTAATAAAATTTAACTAGCCCATGCTTTGTTAATTAGTTGTATTTAATTGCACTTAATTTCAAAAAATTTGCATATTTTCACGAATTGCTCATAATTTTGTTGTCAATACAAGTTGTTATTGTTAGTTTATTTATTCGATAGTAAAACTTTATTTTTAAACTTTATTTTATGTTTTAAATTTATGAGCAATTTAACTGCGATGTGATATTTCTTTTGCTTTACTTAAAAGTTTCTTTATTATTACTCATTCACACTGTATTTTAAAAAAATATAGAAACAAACATTTATCATATTTCTTTTAGAGGCATACTATTTTCTTGTAGCGGTTATTCTAATCCAGAAGTCCGTTGATATTCTTTCACCCTGTATTTTATTAAATAAAACTCCACATTTATTTTTTTTCGAAGCTTTCTTATTTTTCATAGCAGTTATTTCAATTTATGAGTCAGTTGAAACTCATTTACTCTGTATTTTTGACAAAATAATTGACAAGTATCTTATTTCTTCATAGAACTTTCTTAGCTTTTTATAACAGTTAACCTGCTCCAGAAGCATTTTTTTTCTACGGCTGGCTCTGAATTCACGTTCTTTGCAATGGAGGATGCCGAAAGTGTTCTTTAACGTTGCCCGGTGGGCTCCTGTGAACCAAAGTCGGCGAGCAACGTTACCCACACCACGCTGCCACAGATGCCCGTTCATAGGGTGGGCCACACTCACACACCACGCAACAGAGGACAATACACAGAGAGAAACGTTCATGTCCTAAGCGGGATTCGAACCCGCAATCATGTACGCTAACCACTCGGCCACTTTGCCGAAAAAGCAAGTTGATGCTTCTCTCTACATTTTAATTTTTAACAGTGAAAATCATCGTTTGCATAATTTCTTTTCTTGTGTGTTCTTATTTTTTTTCCAAGAGTTTATTTCGTTTCAAATGTCAGTTAATATTCGCTTAAGTCGCAATTTATCGAAATGAAAATCAATTTTTATACTATTCCCTCTCGAAGAATTTTATTCCTTATAAATGCATTTTTGTATCAAAGGTCAGTTAACTCTTTCACACTGTATTTAAAAAAATAATAATAAACATTTATATTTTTAGCTTTCTTGCACTCTCAGAAACATAACTTTTAACGATTCAGCAATCCTTGAGTGTATTTCATTAATTCTGAAAATCATTTATTCAAGAAATCATGTGATTTGTGACAGAACGTAAACTCTCAAATATATAACGAGAATGTTTCCTCAACTCGGAACTTCATCGCAGTGCATTCTGGGAGATTGCTAACTGGAATGAAGACTGGGTGATAGAAAATAAAGTGACGATAGAAAATAAAGTCTGACTGGCTTATATAGTGGTCAAGAAGTTGGTCGGGTAGTAGGTTGCGGGTTCGAATCCAGCTTCGGGCATGCGTGTAATTTAACTCTCTGTTCTATCTGTCCTTCTTTTGTTGTTTTGGCGACAGTGATCCACCTATATGGTGCCCACAATAAAGTAGTTATTAGAAAAGTTAAGTTCTATGAGATTTTTGTTTTCGGTAAAAAATAGAATGACGAAATAATCTTTTAATTTAGATGAAATTTGTTTTCTCAAAGAAGTGATAATAGATATATCGTCATTTTAATGAAATGTTTGCTCGGAACATATACCAGGAAACGGTTTAGTCAAAAACGAAGAAGATTTCGCAAAATTTAGCGCCTATTTTTTACAGTATGTTTCTTATAAGACTTTATAATATTCAAAAGTCCACTACTTTTTCTTTAACGAAATACAATTCGAAATTTGTCGATTTTTTACTTCGGAACTTATAAGCTATCTTTTTTTTTATAATTAATTTTCCTTCACCCTGTATTTCAACAAAATAAAATTGATATTTAATTTTTGTTTTAACCCATCTGCATTACTTGTTTCTCAAAGCGTTTCATAAAAGAACATTAAAAAAAAGCGGTTACCTTCACGAAATAATAGCGACTTTATAAATAAACCTTATCAACAAAATTTTTCTGGGAAATCTGTCTAGAATGAACTACTATGGCGTGCAAACAACCTTTTGCAAATGGGCGTTGACAGGGAGCCTTGTAAAGTACTCTGTCACCTTACTTTACACTTATAGTTGCTTTTGTTTTTACAGCAACGTGACGCGTTTATTCAACTTGTTTTAATTAGGGCAATACGTCTTTGTCTTTGGGTGCAAATGTTCGCGATTTTTTGTGTATTTACAGCTAGCTGTTTTGGTTTATCTTGTTTAGGTTAATTGAGCTTAAAAAAACAAAACTCTTACAATATCTTTTGTGTATGGTGTAAGATGCGTGTTATATTCGGAACTAATTTGTTACTTAGATAATGGAGAACTATAGTTTGAAAGTTTCATTTTCGTTATTTTTGGAGATTATCTAAAGCAACGATACCCAATTTTTTACGTCTACGGAATCCCAAATGATCGAGCATCTTTTGGCAGAAACCCAAATATATAAATAAAATGTATTAAAAGTCGTGAACATATTAACAAAAAAAAAAAAAAAAAAGACTACTATTTATTTTGGTAATATTTAATGTGAAAAATGAAATTTCTTGCAATGATCGTTTTATCAGTAAAATTCTTTATATATCAACAATCTAACAATTTGCGAGCTTGGAGTGGTACCTTGTCTAGTTCTGAATTTGTTTTTTGTGCATGCAATAACTAAAAATGAATAAAATAAGCTTAATTATTGTTTTCGAAAAAAAAAATTCTTATAAACGCTGAGAATTATTATTAGAGAAATGTAATTCGTTATTCTTAGATAGGATCATTTTATTTTGAATTGAAAAGTTCAACGAGAAATATTAATTATAAGTTTTAATATTTTTTTTAATTATAAATTGAATAAATTTAGATCCACAATACAGCGCTTAGGCGATAGATGGATCATGGTTTAGATCCGATATACAGCACTTTAATAATGTGTGATTCAAGGATTAAATCCATAATACAGCTCTTTGATGGTATATGTGGCTCATGGATTGAATCTCTTATGCAGCACTTTGATGGTACATCAGTCATGGATTAAATCCATAATGCAGCGCTTTGATGATATATTGTTCATTAACTGAATCTGTTATGCAGCATTTTGATGGTATATCAGTCATGGATTAGATCCGTAATGCAGTGCTTTGGTTATAGATGGTCTATTGAATGACTCTGGAATGCAGAAATTTGATGGCATATACCATTCATGTATTTGATCCATAATATTGCGATTTGATAGATGGCTCATTGAATGAATCTGGAATTCAGCAGTTTGATGGTATATCAGTCATGAATTGGATCCATAATGCAGTGCTTTGGTGATAGATATTTCTTTGATTGAATCCATGGTACAGTCCTCAAGTGGTAAATAGTTCATAGGATAGATCGTTTGATCCTCTTTGTGGTAGAACTTACGACGCTTTAGTGGTAGATGGTGCACGGATTATATCCAAGATGTAGCATTTTGGATCGTTGATGACCTTTTACTATGTCCATCTTGATTAGCGCTATATCACTTTGGTGGTTGGTAGGTATTGGGTTAGATTTCCCGTTATTTTCTATGGGACTCGGCTGTTTATCATCAGTAATAAAGTGTAAACTAAAAATAAAATATTTTATACCGAGTACATACACTGCTTGTAAATCAGTTTTCCATTGTTAATCAGCAAAAATTCGCATTGACCTCACGTTTTCGATAAGGCAGACTGATTTTAAATCAGGCTGAGTTATAGATGTTTTCTTTGTTTTCCTTTCGTTTAATGCAAGGCACTTTATGGACCTATAACTTCGCCTGAGTTATTAATTTCAAATTTTCAAAGTTAATTAAACTTGTCAATGTCACCCATCTTACCAAAAATACATCGAAATAAGTACCGTTTAACGCAGCATTTTATATTAACACTGTCGCCTAATAAGTTAACGCAAAAAAACAAAACGGAATATTTAAATCCGATTTCTCTTCCAATCTGAATTTTCGAGCAGAGTTTTCTTCCCAATCGAAAGTCATTCAACGGGGGTGAAGGAGAGGGGTGAAGACGCTAGCGTCAACAAAATAAAAACGTCTTCTAATACCACCTTCCCAAAACTCTGCGGCAATCAAAACTACGTGTGTATTCTTTAAAGGTTGGTAGTATAAACTGCTCACACGTCAAGGGGGAAGCAAACGAGTAGGGAGGAAGCGTTTAAGTACTCACCTACCCCTGTCCACAAACCCCTTCTCATACAAACACACACACTTTTATTTCAAAATTCGAGGCGTCACCTCCTTCAATGCCACCTACGCACTCAACCCCTTCAACTTCGAACTGTCTTTAACTTTAATCCGAAGCAGGGGGTGGTGTTGGGAAAGCAACAATACTTTTCTATTAAACAAAGGGGAAAGGGAGAGGGGGATGGTGGATGCCATGGACATTAATTAAAACAGGTCGACATCTGTGGCCGGTTGCCATGGAAACAGAGAGGGTGAGGGCGAGTTGGAGCATGTTGATGTTTGGGCGCGCGGACAAACATCTTCCACCCCCCTTAAACTAGGAGGGTAACGAGGGGTAGGGGTTCTTGAGTAAACAGAGCAGACGATGAAGGACTGTTTTCTTAGATTGCGTTTTGTTGTTCTTGGCAACAGTTCGCAAACAGTACCGGCGTTGGGATGTGTTCTGTTAACTCACGTCTTCCACCCCGCACCCCCCACGTGATCTTTTCTCTCCCGCCTCCACTGATGATGATGATGATGATGCTAGGTTGCATCAGAGGTGATTTTTACTTCTATTGGTGTTGTGTAAGAGAGTTGGCGAGAAAAGAGAGACAACATTCCAAATAATCATGCACCGATACCGCCGATAACCGGCATCTGTTGGTGTTTGAGTTGCAAAGGGGACCGAACATCGGTAATCGATCAGTGGTTGAGGATAAGGAAGGAAAAGTGTTCCAAAACTCAGCAAAAAAAAATAATGTTTATAGATAGCCTTAGATGAAAATATATATTCTTAACAAAGTCTTAGTCGGCATACAAAAACATAATATTGGCGAAAATTTTCGAACATAGAAATAGTTTTTGATTTCAGAAACTTTATTTTTTTCAAGTCTAAAATAGTTTTCTTTTCTAATATATAAGTTTGTATTTTTTTAGTAGTAAGCCAAGCATTTCTTTAAATATCCAAATAATATTAAAAAATATTTAAACATAAATATATAGAAGCTTTTCGTCATTTCTAACCATATCAAGACGCCAACAATTCCATCAGTTCAGATGACATCAGAACTAACTAAACAGCAGAAAAAACTATTTCCTTTCTTGAACCGGATTTACTCTTTACAAAACTCACTTCAATCAGTCAACTCCGGAACAGTTCTAAAAATCTCGTCTGATTTTTTTTGTAATTAATATCGTTGTATCGTTATACTGCTCTTTTTTGCTTAAGTTAGCCTTTGTTTTTGATGACTCATGCAGTATATTCATATAAAATTCAATAAATAATAAATTTCAGCATTTCACTTTCTTTTAGAAAAGGAACAAAAAGTGTTTCTTCTTTTGAAAGAAGAAACTAACGTTTCTGAGCAGCATCTGTTCTTCTTTGCAAAGTATGACAGAAACAGATCCGTTCTTAACGCTTTGGGTTTGGTTTACGGTAGAGATGGGTGGTCATGACGCTTTTGCACTAGACTAAGTAACTTGACTAAAATTTTGGAGAATGCTAACACGTGATCTTGGTGTTTATTTTAAGTTATATAATCTTAGTTAGTTGAATTATATTATAGTATTTCTTAAATTTGTTTGCACGATACTGAGTTCCAGCTTTCACAGAAACATGATTTAAGACATTTTTAATGTTGCACCGAATTTGCACCGCATCATAGTTTAAGATACCCATATTATGGTTCGTTGTTTTTCTGTGAGTGTACATAAGTAGTATAAAGTGATATTGATTTATTATGAAATTTAATATACACCTGATACTAAATGCCCAATATATTGGACAACAATTGGTATAACTTCGTTGCTTAAAAATATTTTTGTTGTGATTTTTTGGTTTGTTTGTATGCCTTTATAAAGCGATTGTCTATCTTAAAATGTTCTTGCTTTTTCTCCCGCTAGACGAAAATTTTAATTACTGCCAAAAATTATTTGGAAGGCAATAAATTTGGTTGAAGTAACCTTTTGGACAGTTTTATGGCAAATAAATATTTTATTATTTGAGTTTAATAAATTTTTTTTCGTAACCAAAAGAAATGCATTGTAAAAGTATCCTGCAATATGAAAAAAATATAAAAATTAAAAATCAGTTTTTATGCAATAATTAAGAATAATTACAAAATAATAGTTTAGTTAATAGAAATTTTCTTTAAACGAAATTTCGCAATGATAAGTTTACTTTCTTCTGCGCAACACATTTTGAAATAAAAGTCTCATTTTCTGTTACTTCTTTTTGCAACTTGTTTGCAACTTGTGAACCACATATGACGATACAACATGGTACAACGTAATCAAAGGGTTAAGGCTCTTATCTCAAAAAAGATACTTAAGTTGGAGAATTGTCGCTAAGACTTTTGCTAATAAAATCTTTACATTTGAATAAGAAAGTGTTCATACAAAAGAGTGTTTTGGTTCTGAAGTTAAAAATAATTCGCTCAAAGAAACAATGTCTCATTGCAATATTTTTATAATTTTACTAATTTAAAACTATTATCTTATTTTAATCACTTTTTGATGATTTTTCATTATTTTAAATCAATTTAAAAAAAAATTATTTCAGATAATCTTGCTAATTTTAGCAATTTTTTGTTTATTACTTATTTTTTAATTAAAAGTAAATTTTGTTACTGTTTTAAAATTTAGTTCGAATTTCCGTATTATTTTAATTTAAAAAAAATCTTTATCATTCTTCTTGTACTTGTCTTTGTCGTAACACTTTCTCTTGGCAAATTTGTGGGAAAAAAATTTTTCATGTTGAAAAATGACCCATTGTCGACGACTATAATTTTCTGCATAGAAAAGCACTGAACGTTAATAAGTTTTATTTTGTACTCTCATTTTTATTTTCGTTTCCAGTTATCATATAGTTATATTTTTTATTAAATAATAATATTATATTGATTGAATATTTATTTAATTTTAGTATTTCAAACTATTGAATCGAATTTATTTACTGGGAAACATCGTGTACTTAAAAAAGCTTGATAGACAACTTCACGGACTTTATAGCAACATTTTACTTCAAAATATGTCTCTAAAAAACATTCATCATCCTCAGAATTCAAAATGCAATAAAGAATGAATTCCATAACGTTGGACACAACTCAGATGCTTTTCTTATGAATTTCATAACTGATGCCACCCCAAAAATAGAAATATTTTCTTCAACGTATTTTTAAGCAGTACACTTCAATAACGCGTTTCGTTTGACGGTCCTGTGCTTCCTTGTTCTATTGTTCGAAATGTGTTTCTCTCTGCTTCTGTATTTGTGATCCGTGACCAAAATTGTGACGGTTTTCCTCCTTTAATCCATCACAAGTGGGACAAGTGCAGTAATTGAGTTGATATGAAAGAATTTTTATATTTTTGGAGTCAGTATTTGTGGCGAGAACTTTTTTTGTCTTATTTCTCGTTGCACAAAAGGCAGTTTCCTTACGTGAATGCTTGAATTTTATGGTTATGATAGTATATTTATATTTCAAATAATTTTTTTTTGGTAATGATACCAAGTTTTTAAGAAAATAAATGAAATCTGCCCCGTTCATTTTAAATTGTAATAACAATTATTTTCTAGCAAATTTTTAAATTAAAAGAACTAACCGCCACTTTCAGTTTTGAATATTGTATATGTCTTTAAAATTTGGACAATTTAGCTTACATTTAACCCTTATAGTTAAATCAATGTAACTCTTCTGCTAATCATTCTACTCAAACTGCAAACTAAATTCGTGGCTATGTAAATATTTCCTTGATTTATGGCATATAAATTATCTTAGCTCAAAAGAAATTGTCTTTAAATTTTATAAAATATAGATAAGTGATAAAATTTAAAATATGTAATTTTTGAAAAGTTTTACCATAACATTATTAATTATTGGTAAATGTCTATTCGAAATATGTTTAGTTGTTTTGGGTTAAATTAACTATTGACTTTTGCTTTATTTTATCAGAAATATTAATTTTAAATATATCGTAATCCGTTTGCATAGTTTGACAAAACCTTTGATTTGTTTTTCACTTTGATATTTATTAAATATAGTAAAAAGACTTAATGTTAAAATTGGTATAATTTCTAACATCTGATCATTTATTTAAAACACCGGTTTCTGTAACATCCGTTTTTGCATTCAACTAAAATACACATTTTGGAGAAAAAAAAAACTTTTTTTATATAAATATTTACTATAAAAACTTATTATTAACAATAAACAAAAACAAAAAAGTTTTTGTAAGTTTTTTTTTGTTTAACAATACTTATATGCTTTCGATAAAAAGTACTGGCACATTATTAATTGAACAATGAGCTTCTATAAATACATTTCCATTCTTTTTTTAAAAAAAATTTTGTCGATTTTTAAAATATGCTTCTTTGAAGAAAAGTAGATATCACATTGGTTTTATTGAATATAAAATTTTAACAATGTCAAAATAGTCAAGCAAAATAAGATTCAAATTTTTAATGTAGAATTACAAGAAATTGTAAACAATACAAAAATATTTTACTCAAAATTCGTTGCCTCATTTTTACCACACACAATTTTGTATCATTAATTGTCAATACATTACAAAATGAAACAATAAACAAACAAACAAACACAGTAAAAGTCAATTAAACGAGACCTCATTAACGTAACATAAATTGTGAAATATTTTTTGAATTACCTTTATGTCATTATATTTTTCTATTACAAATTAAAAGGTTTTTTTTTTAATTTTTTCATTGTAAAATATTCATTGACTAATTATTATTTTTTTTATATTTGATCATAAAGTTAAAATTCTAAAAGATTAATGCTTTATTATCTATATCAGCTAATTGATAACTGTTCTTTGATCTTTCATTTAATAATAACCCAGATCTAATCGGGATTCTTGAAAATAAATTTAAGATTTAGGCTATACCTAAAATCCCCACTATTTTTCCCTTCTCACCGTCTTTTTGCCCTCAAGCATTCTCTAACAGTATCTTCTTAATGCGATTGTCATTTGCGCCCACGGATTGTGGCAATTATCGAGCAAATTACCGCCATTGAGTCGTTGCAGTGATCGGCTGGACTGTGGCAATGATGGCATTCCTACCAGATAAAAGTGCTCGCTTTTGATGCCATATATTTTGGGGACTGTCTCCATATTTCAGATTTATCTATGTCCGATATATAATTTAGACTTTGGCATTTCTTTTATCATCATTTTTTAGAAAACTGTGTCTTTGCGTTGTAGTTACTATGTCTATGCTTTACGACTATGCGGTTGGTATTATCGGTACTCTTACTTACTAAGTTACATAGAAGGTGATGATTTAACTAGTTAGTTAATATTCCTGAAATAATGTATAGTAAATCTGATTGAATTTAATGAAATTAGCAAAAAAATGGTTGATGATTTAGAATAAGTGCTGATTTTTTAGTTTCATTTTCAGTTGCAATAGTATACATTTAAATTATGCAGCCGCGTTTCCAAGTGAATCAGCTTTTTCTTATTAAAATTAATGTGAGTTGTGGAGGATTTTGAAGTTACGATAACATTTAAATGTCAAACAAAGCGTACATATCTGTATTTAATAGGCATATTTTAGTTGAATAATTAAATTATTTTTAGATTTGAAGTACATTTTAAGAAGCTTATACTGAAAATATTGTTTATCAAAAACTAACTCAACTGTGTCATTTAAAACTTTAAATACAGACGTGCTAAAAGAATATCTGTAAAATAGTAGGATTCTGTACTGTAATTTTACCAATTTTTTTTTCTTAATGCACTACTAACATTTTATTGCAATATTTGTAGAAATTGTTTTGAAAGTGAAGTAGAGCTATATTTCATTCATTTAAGGTTTAAGTTTCGTGCATTATTAACTAAACTGCAGTAATTTACAAATCGCAGTTACCACTTTAACTTAAAAGGCACAGGAAAAAACTTTCAACTTACAAAAAGCGTGGTAAAACCTTCAACTTACAAAGCACGAGAAAAAGCTTTAACTTACAAGGCACGGGAACTCAGACATTTACCAAAAACTGCCGTCACTGGTATCTTTTTAGAAAACAAATACTAAAGAATATAATTAGTCTTATAATTTATTGAACTATAACTAAGTTTATAACTATAATTGATAGTAATATAATTATTCTAAAAAATATAATTAATAATAATATAGTTAAGCTCATAGTTATTAATAATATATTTATTATTTTAATTATAATTAATAATAGTTTAATTAAGCTAATAATTATTAATAATATAATTATTCTTTTAATTATAATTAATAATAATTTAATTAAACTTCATCATATAGCCATATAATTAAAATTACAATTAAAATCTTTTTTGATTTAATAAACTTTTCTCTCCCCTTTTATTTTTTTCAAATGTTTTTCATTTGGAAATGAAGAATAATGATTAAAAACATGTAATAATATCGTATATTAACTATGAATATAGCGATTTCGTAAAAACTTGACTCCCTTGGCTTTCCGGCAAGCAAAGTAACCTTGCGGCAAAACAACTTTTACAGATCGCACTTCAAGTCGACGGTCATCATCGAGATGAATCGGAACTTAGAACACTGAAGTGATGTATGTAACTTGTAGAAAACATGTTTTCATATTTTTATTTTATTTTATGTATAATAGTTAATTAATATAAAATTGTCACTTTTTGAAATATGCTTAGTAACTAAGATGATTTTTATCATGAATAAATTGGAGCTCACAAAACATTCGATAAATGTATATTAAAATAATATCTGTTATTATCGATTTAATATTTTTTGTTTACTCCACCATAAAAAAATTGGTTTAACACTTAAAGCTTTGTGTTATACAGATTTATATTCTAATTATTATTATATTTAATCAAAGTATAAAAATAAATTTTAAAATTTACAAAATTGAAAACATTTTATGATTTCTTTTTAAAATAAATATTCATTTTTATTTTTATTCCTCATGTTAAAAATGTTTTATTATTAAAACATTTTTAAATGTTATAACTTAAGACTCATTTTTACTTCTAATACTATTAAAAAATACTAAATTTTGTAACTACAGTTTTATCACTAATAGTATATAATCACTAATATAAACTTAATTTCGTCTCACTCAATTTTGAAAATTTTTCAATACTTTTACATTTTTTTTCTTCTTAACATTGAAAATTGAGCTGAAACTATCTATTAAAAAATTACTTATACTCAGTTATAACCTTGTTGTGAAACAACTTATACAGATTGTGCTTTTACTAGAGCCTAACGGATCCAAAGCTCTTATTTATTGAAACTATAACACAAATTAATGCACATTTTCATGTATCAGTTTTATTCCTTGGACATTTTATAAAATCATTACTTAGTAAAACTACATAATAAAAATATTAGATAGGGCATTTAATAAAATTATTATAATTTCTTAGATATTTAAAAAATTCTTTAATCAGTCTGGCTTATAAAGGCTTTACAATATTGATTACAATAAAAGTAACATAGTTTTAACTTAACTTCATAATTTACCATTTAATGTATTTTATTTAAAATAATTGTAATTAGTGAGTGCAGCAAAATATATTAATTTTTTGTGTTTTACTAGTTTAAAAGTAATAATTGAACAAATCATTATTCACTTACATGTCATTTTACAAACATGATATAATTTTACATCTATCATTTATCAATTATTATTATTTATCATTTTACAAACACTTGTTTGTTAACTGTTCACTACTTTTAAACTATTTCAACTTGGCCTTTAATTTTCAAACGAAATTAATTTCCGAAATTAATTTCCGAAATATTTCTAATTCAAGACTTTTTAAATATTTAAAGTAATTTATATCTATAATATATAAATTTAAATCCTCATATTTTTATTAAAATCATCCAAATGAGTGAATAACTTATTAACCTTGAACTTATTCAAAACTTTCTCTAATATCTGTCAAGGCATCTTACATTTGCATCATTGTATTATAAAAGTTAGATAAACTGATTTATGGTATGAGAAACTATGCAAGTAGGTAGACCGGTTTATTTTTCTGTACCTTACTGTTAGAGTTTCGGTCAATGAAAATTTAAACACATCGACTAAAAATTTAAAGCATCGATATCTTGTACATAGATTGAAAATTAACTATATATTTTTAAAATATAATTTCTCTACCGAAATACAGTAGTAGAATATTATTAATTTAAATTATTTCAGAAATAAAAATAGTAATTATCTAATATATAAATGTTTGAGGGAGTGAAAAAATGTTAAACCAGTACTCCGTCATTACTTCCTCAAAACATCCTAGTTTGAGACAAACATCAACTAACAAACTGTTGCCCACCAAAAACCTCTTACCAACAAAACTTTTCTCGAAAAAAACAATGTAACAAATAAATAAAAACCACGTACATAGAAAAAAAACAGAATAAAAAGATTACCTTGTAATATGTATAGGATAAAAACGAAAAAATACTGATCCTTGGAGAATAAAAAAAACAACAACCGAGGAAATAAAAATAAAAAAACTGTCGAAGGGATGAGAGGTGGGTAGAGGATGGGGATAAAAAAAAAGGAATAAAGAAAAAAAGAAGGGAAAAATTCTCAAATCGCATCAGAGCAAGCGGTAGAGAAGAAAACGATTTGTCACTAGAGCGCCCGCAGTCATTTATTACTGTGAGTTTCCCCGGATGCGATAAATTCTCTCGGCCCTGCTTCTTGATGGGCCTACTTAGTTAGGCGCGTCCCCCAGCCTCAGCCTATGCCCCGACCCCCATAGTCCAGCTCGATATAGTGTTTCGTCTTTTATTTTTATTCTATGGTTGAGCTACTCTGTATTTATTCGATTTTTTTTTATTCGAACTGCATCCTAGAATCAGTCTTCATTCCGTACCTATAAAAAGTATCTTATACCTCCGGATAACTTTCTAGTAATATACTCTGGATATTAGTTATTTTCACACTCTTTTATAAAAGTTTAGATTGACATGTAAAATTAAATCATTACTTTTAAATAAATCATATTTTTTAATAAAAGTTTTTTTTTAAAATAAAAAGTATTTTTAACTATTTTTAAAATGCACAAAAGTCACCCTGTACACCGTAAAAAACTCCAGATTAAATGACGATAAAAACTACCGGTACCAGAAAATCCATTTTTACCGTAAAATATTAAACTGAAATTTTTACAGTAATAATTACTTAATAAGAGTAAAAATCACGGTTTATAAGATTTTTTTGCTACGTAACATGTACCGGTAAAGATGGATTTTACAGTAAAAAGTACCAGCACCATGAGTGCCGGTAGTTCTTACCGTAATTTTATTCGGAATTTTTTATGATGTAGAGGGTGACTTTCGTGCATTTTAAAAATAGTTAAAAAAACTTTTTTTCAAGGGGTTGGTACTTCTACTGTAAAATATATCTTAACCGGTACATGTTGCGGAACAAGAAAGAAATCTTATATACCGTAATTTTTACGGTAATATTTACTCTGATTAAACAAATATTACTGTAAAAATTTCAATTTAATATTTTACTGGTAAAAATGGATTTTCCCTTAGTGGTACTTTTTATCGTAATTTGATCCAGAATTTTTACAGTGTATTATTTTCAATTAAATTCAATTAATAAAAAAATGGGGCGAAGCATTGATGGTGCAGCAAGGGATGATTAATGTGGCTGCAATAAATTCAAATCGAGTAAATTTGGAATATGCAGAATAGTGAAATAGTTAAATTTGCTATTTTATGTCAAAAAATTACCTTTTTTAACGCAAAACTTTGAAATTAATTCAATGTAAATATGCTATTACATTTTTTTGCTTGTTTATACGCGTTTTTTCTTTGTATATTTAGTTTAAGCGCAGATATATTTCGGAAAATAAAAGAAGGAAGATTATTGTGATTTGAATTTTGTGTTAGGTTTTCAATTCCATCTAATAATCATCTACGTCTCAGTAGAAATTAACAAAACTTACTATATATGCAGTTTTGTTTATATTATTATATTTAGTTATTTTGTTATAAATTACCAAATTTTTTTATTTAAAAAATTTCGAAACTGATATAACATTTAAATATTTTTGGATGGTTATCGTTTCTTTGCTTGCGTTTTTCCTTTTTAAACACTTCGCGTGCCTATGACCTCTGTGCCCTCTTTTCATGCCTTGAACTTTCATATAATTTTTGCATACCTAAAACCTCCTCGTACTTTTCGCATTGCAAATATTTTTTTAAATTTATCCTCGTTTATAACTTTCTTGTACTTGTTTTTAATTTTCTCTGCATAATTAGTACATTTTTTTAAAATTTGAGCATTCCTGAAAAACTTATTGTATTATGCTTTATGAACAACTAATTTAAACAGTATAACCAGTCTATAATGTTATATTTTCTTTCACTAGACAAGTAATTTCTATTTTAATAAGATACACGCTAATTAAATTTATCTTATTCTTTTTTAAGTTAACTTATCGTTTTTTTAAATCAATGTGTGCTTTTATGAAAGCATTAATATTTACTTGACTGAACAGTAAATCATTTAACCATTTTCGACTGCTTGAGAAAACTTTACCATGGGAGCATGTCTTTCCTGCACTAACACTATACTTGCCAGAAAACAACTTTTACAGCGTTTTTCCCAGCCCTTAACATATTCTAAAGAGTGCAAAAAACTCATTTCTTAAATATAATTGTTTAAGGTTATAACTTCGAATAAATAAATTATCAAAAAATATAATTTTATGGTATTTACTTTTACTAAATGAAACATAATGTTCTAGAAAAATCCACTTTTTAATAGCGCCATTTTTGTAATCGTCTACAAATTATAGTTGAAAATTCATAATCGGTTTAATTTTCTTTCATTAATTGATCAGAATAAATTAATATCATAAATTTTAAAATAACTTTATTTTTTGTAATTTAGGATGTAAAGGAATATTTTAAATATACTAATTCAATATTTATTACCTTTAAGTATAGAAAAATTTCAGATACAATAAAACTTAATAGAATATCTCTAAATATGCAGCTATTTAATAAAGATTCTAATCATATCGATCTCTTTAAATTAAAAAAAAAATCATTCTATTGTATAGTTTTACATTTATTAATAGGTACTTTAAAATTAATATAATTTTAAATGGAAAGTTTTTATTTTAATTATTTAATTAAAATGTTTTTTATATAAATCTATATTTCCGTAACACAAAAGAAATTTGTTTATAGAAATCATTAAGTTTTAATTTTGCTTTGTGTGGAATTTTTTTTCCAGTTTAATTTATTAATTTTCTTTTTAATTTCTAACAATTTAACTAGACAATTTAATACTTCTTTAGAAATCAGAGAGCATTATATGCATAACCTGAAAAAGACTTTGCTATTAAATAAGGAATTAATAAATTCTTTTATAATAAAACAATAAAAAAATTCAAACAAAAAAGAACAGCTATTCCGCCCCTTGAAATTTATATACCCAGCACCAGCGTGCCTTCCTGATAGCCCTGAACGATCATTTTTCAATAAATAATTCAATAAGCATTTCCCTTCCGCCAGAAGATCTTACCAAATTACTTGGCGCGATTTTTTTCCACGCACACTAAAATGCGATATGAGTCTTTTAACTCACAAGCTCCCTCATCTAGCTAAAGCGAAATAAGAAAGCACATCAACAATAAATAAGTCTTAAAAAGTAAGAAAGCAGAATATTGTCCCCAAAATCAAACGCATTAATTTTCCCACCCCCAAGTATCATGAATTTCAAAGCATCTTTTATCCCCCTATCGCCAACTTGTGTGGTGGAGGAGGTGTTGAGGATACATTTCTCTTCGGATCGTAGAAGGACAATCGCAGTTTTCCGCCTCTTTTCTCTGCGCCAATGCTTTGATAATGCCAAAAGTGTGAACAGGAGATAGCGTTGTGGAATGATGACTGTTAGGCATTTCATATATCTATAAATGCATTGCAATTCCCTTTTTTTTTGCGCCAAAAATGGAACCATTTGTTAGAGTAAACGATTTGGAGGTTTTTCTTTTAACGTTTGAAATCTGAGCGCGTGAAACCACAAGATAAAAATTGCTTTGCCCCTTTTGTGGTGGCTGCGCCCTGGATTTAACCCGCGGCCGCCCCAGTTTACAAGCTCTAATTCTGTGAGTGATGGCTCGGTAGTTGTCTGTTTCACTGCAGCTGCTGAGCATTCTGTAGTTTTGATTGATATTGGGGGATGTTTCCGACAGGTGTTGATGTTAGAATAAAACCTGTAGCTGAAAAGACTCAAATCCGTTTATGCTTTCTGTTTTTTTTTCGGTGGTTGTATTTGATTCTTGTAAAAAGAAGGGCTTCGTCATGTCCAAATATAAGGATATATATTATATGCCGATCCGAAATGCACACATTTCGAAACATATTTTCAAAAATAACTAAGCGTCTATAAATTATATGATGTACAATTTGTTCTATAATCATTGGCCATCAAATTATATTTCCTTATATTATATATAATTGTGTCGTATGGACACTCTGAATATGCAGAGTTTCTGTAATGAATTTCAAATTTTTGTTAGTATGTACGTTAGAATACGTATTTATATTTATAGACCGTTTCCCAATTATTAGGGGGACCGGAAAGTAATGTCGTTTCGATGTATTAAATATTCGTTAGTCTTTAAAGCCAATAAATTTTTTTCGATCCGACGTTGAAAGGTTGTCGCTATCTAGGGTAAATGCCTTATTGATTAAAAATAAAATCTTGATAACAAATATCAAATGCACCTAGACGACATTACTTTCCGGTCCCCCTAATGTAAAATACTTAATTTTTTTAAGAATACTAAAGAGCTAAGTACTCTGTTCGCTGCCGCTCACTAACCCCTATGACTGGTTCGCAATAATGCTTGTTTCTTGGCATAAAACAGTTTTTTCAACGAGAGTTGAAATTATTCATTTAAAATATATTTACTGAAAGGTAATTTTTGCTTGCGTTTGTGCCTTAATTTCTCGCGTCCAAATAGTTCTATTAAAATCTATTAATGAACATAAATAATTTTTCTAAGTAATCATTATTTAAAATAAAATTTAAAATTAACAGTATATTATTATAACAAATGTGGTGAGTACACGACCGTAATTTAATATTTTCGCCTACCAAACGGGCGGGTATATTAAATACAATTTTTGCGTGCATCATATTGTGAACTTGATCATTAAGTTTTAAATCATTTGCAGCAATATAATAATAATTGGGAACGATTAATAAGATCAGACACAAATTTTAATAACTTTATCTAAAAATGCAGCATCGAATTACATAATTAAAAAAACAATTCTCTTTGTTGTAAACTTTTAATTTCGAAAACAAATTCAAAATTAAAACTGTAATAGCAATAAAGGTTTTAAAGGCAACCTTTAAATTAGGAATGCAAAACTTTTTATTGGATAAAAATACCTTAATGACTTTCATGAATTTCATGCTGATGTCAACCAAAATAATATGAATTCAATGTGGAAAAACTGGATCCTACCATGTGATTTTTCAGCTAATAAAAATACTCCGACAACTATAAAAAAGTGTGCTAGACCATTATGTTTTTATGTTATTTAGCGATACACTAGAATACTTATTAATATTTAGAGACACTTCTTTTCTTCCATACATAATTTTTATGAAAATATACACTAGAGTGTGTATAAAAATATTTTTCCGATTATGAAATATTTGATTTTTGTGAGAATATACGTTAGAATACCTATTCATACTTCGATATAGTATCCTAAATATGAAGAACTGAATCTTTATGAGAAAATATAATAGAATATATATTAATATTTGGAAATATTTATCCCAATTATGAAATATTGAATTCGTATGAAAATATACACTAGAATAGTGTTTCCCAAAGTGTGGTACGCATACCCCCAGAGGTACGGGAACAGTTTAAAGGGGGTACGCTTACTTTCGCGAAATATCTTGCAACAAACGAAAATTTCATTCAAAAACAAAGCTAGCCACGAAAATTTTTGGTTACGTATTTATACTATTGGTTATTTTTTGCAGAGTTAATAGTTAATGTTTAGTGGTGTCAACAGCCAGTTGTGATTTTTAACTTTTGTGCAATTTTTTATAGTAAAAAATACATTCATTTTTTTGTCAGTGGTACACAGCGTTACAAAAAATTTAGAAGGAGTACACAAAAGTCATAAGTTTGGGAAATGTGTATAAATATTTTTAAATAGTTTTCTCAATTATAAAATAGTACTCAATTTTTAAGTGAAAATAAAATAGAATACGTTCTAATATTTAGAGATATTTTCCCAATTATAGAATATTTAATTTTAATGAGAGTATGATTTTGAAAAAAACGCATTAATAATTTTACATATAATTAAAAAAAGTAATTGTGGTTTAAAATATCTCTCCTCATTTTACTTATAAAAGTTGATTCGTAAAAATTTGAAATAAACATGAATGAGCTAAAGTTTCATATGATTAAAAAACCTGCCGGAAAAATTCTCAAAATATCTATAATTCCGGTTTAGTATATCCATTTCATCTTGCACTTTCTTAATAAAAATATAACAATTCAAAATACGTGACTACAAAAACGTGAACATTTAAAAAAAAAATTATAATATGGGTTTCGGATGAAATAATAGTTACCTTACCGCGTTTTTTTTTATCTATTTCAAGAAGCCTTCCGCGTGCATTAGTGTTGTTATATTGGGAATAAATATTTCTGATGAAAAAATGAGCCTATTTGAGTTTACGAACGTGTCTTAAAAATTCACGTGCATGCATCTTTTGTTTTCTCCATACATATGTCGTCATTTTTTATCGCTATGGTTACAACATCTTCCAATTATAGCAACTCTCGTATGGCTTATCTCCGACTTTTAACATTTTTAGACCTTTAAATAAGCGGCTCCGTTGAGATCTCTATCATTCATATCTCCGTTTTTTGACGAGAAATTTAAAGTAATCTATACGATCGTAAAGTCTTACCAGTTTATTTCAATCATGCTGATAAAATGCGCTATTTGTTTTGAAAATGTTAAAGTAAGTTTTAAATTGTTTTAACTCAAATGTATTATAAAATTATATGCGTTTTACCATTTAAATATTTTGTTTAAGCACAAGAAATTTTAAATAAATGATTAAAATTTTAGACAAAATGTTTTAGCTTTAGTCCTTGATGTATTTTCAAGAAATTTTATAAAATTAAATAATAAAAAAATCTTGTACTCAATAAATAATTATTAAAATGCTGTATAATTAATATACATGTGTTATAAAAATTAAGAATCATCAATGAAAAATTGTACTTTGTACGGCTGAAATTCGCTGAGAAGATATTCAATCCACAGAATGTATTAATTAACCAGTCGTCTGAAATTCGAGCTATTTTATTTAAAAGAGTTAATTAAAATTTATTAATAAATGCTTAAGAATAGAATTTATTTTGAATAAATATAATTCTATAACCTAAATCACATTGATACATATTTTCAAATACAATATTTATTTATTTTAATTTTAAAATTATTGTATGTTGTGAAATGTAAAAAAATCATCGTTTTCAAATTCATAAAAGAATAAAATAAATACATAAACAAAATTTGTAAAACGCTGAAATATAAATAGCATTAAAACTTTTCTACTAATTTAGTTACTTATATTTAATTCGAATAATTTAGCTAGATTATTCTATATTTATTCTCTTAGTTCGAAAATACTCATTTGCTAATTTTTATTAATTTATTTCATGATCATGTTACATTTCTAAGTATGTAATGCTACTTCCAAAATTTTTTATCAATTTACTTCTTAATTTCAAACTTTCATTTATATTTTAAAAAGCATTGAAACCGTTTTCATGTTATTTAATCTAATAACTTTCAAAAATTTTATTTTTATATAATAAAACCAAAAATTTCACAAAACATTTTTTTGATGAACCCTTATTTACATTCGTCACTAAATTCAATATACTTTGACGTAAAAATAAAATACACTGTCCATATGAATCGCCAACAGCGCAGCATTGAACGAAAAGCAAATTTAAACATATTGAACATTTTCCTGTCGACGCAATTTGCTTTATTAAATAAAACAGCCTTGTTTCTCGAAATATCGTCGCCAAGTCCTTTCATTGTTTACTGTTCGAATTGTGACTTCAGGCATGGAAAATAACCGATGGCGGACCGGATAAAACCGATACTTCGTTATTTTTGTTTTTCTTACAATTCACAAATCCCATGAGGATGACATATCTAAACAGAGTGAATAAAGTTTGAGCAACAACCAAATTCGCCACCCCCCTCCACCCCCAATATTGTCAAAATACCGAATACAAGCCGATACAAATTTTACTGTTGATCCAGTCCCCAACATCGTGTTTATGATTGGCGACAAACACTGGTTTTAATTTGCTTTGCCTTTTCGCGACATATTTTAATAAAGTAAACTACGGGGTAACGTTTGTTGTCTTACACTTTGAAATGAAAATAAATAAGTTTTGTTTGGAAAACACTAAATGAAAACCAAGAAATTTTTAAAGCATTTATTGTGTTTGGTTCATTGAATTAGCTAAGTCAATAAATTGAAAAGGTGATGCTATTTTCTTTCTGAAAACTTGCATTTTATACTTTCATCATAGTACTATGTTGTTATATGTCTTTTACTCTATTAAATAAATCAAATGTCTAATGCCCTTTTAATAAGGACACCTAAAATAATTTTGAAAACTTTGCATTGAATAATTACTGATAATTTTCGTTTAAAAAAATCTATTACAAATATATTTTTAAGTTGTTCGCACATTTTTGATGATTTTAAACTATTTTTAAGGAATTTAAAAAGTCTTAGTTTTATTTTTAAGTAATTCAAGGACCTTTAATGTTATCTGGATGTTTTGATAATGAAGATAAGAGTGTATTCATTTTTTCTAATTCCAAACAAAAATTAAAATGCTACTAAAAATGATAAATTCAATACTTGAAAAATAAATATTTATTCAAACAATAAGAACTAGTTTATAAAAATTAAAAAAAAAATTTATAAACCCTCTGTTTGTTCTGTTCTGTAGTTGTTACTTTAAAAAACGCTCCTTATTTTACTATCCCATACTATTCTCGATTTTTCTACCAAAGGTCCGTTTAAGAGAAATTTGAGTCAGATAATCTATCTTTTACTACAATTTTTCTTTGAAAAAATAAAGTTTATGACGTCGTTATTCGCCGTACATTGTAAAAA
Source organism: Parasteatoda tepidariorum (assembly GCF_982258835.1). Classification (NCBI taxonomy): domain Eukaryota; kingdom Metazoa; phylum Arthropoda; class Arachnida; order Araneae; family Theridiidae; genus Parasteatoda; species Parasteatoda tepidariorum. The sequence goes on along the minus strand of NC_141763.1, from coordinate 72,979,592 downwards.
AGGGTTTCTCAAAATTGAGCAAAAATGTGTCAAAATAGCTCCAAAACAAATAATAGAGAACCCCAAGTATTCAAAAATTATACCGCCTTAGATTCATTTTTGAGTCTAAGACGGTATTATTTTTGAATATCATTTTTAAACTTCACAAATATATAAGTAAATGTTTTAAACTTCACAAATATATAAATAAATGTTTTGAAATTAACAAAAATGAAACCTTTCACAAAAAATTTTTAAGCATCGTTCTAATTAATTTAACATAGTGTAAGCCTTACTTGCACTATATTGTTTTATTATTAATTAAAATCCCCCCTCCTGCAGTTACTGACTTATCAAAATTTTAATATTTATATTTGCTCAGTTTTTAACATTGTTTAGTTTTTGTCCGAGCACTATTAAACTCACCTTGTGATTTAAAAAGAAGTTGTTACTTCTTTTTAAATCACAAGGTGATTTAAAATAAAGAAGAAGTTGATATTTTAAATTGAATTTAAAAAAAATATAAATATAACTTTATATAGCTACAACTTATTTGTATTTAATGAAAAACGTTAAAATTAGGAAACCAGTTGCATTTATTATGAGACATTGCTACCTGTTACCTAAACCAGCTATCAATGTTAAAACTATTATTTTACTAAGTTCAGAAATCAAAGAAATATATTAAAATGTTTAATTTTATGCACATATAACTTTTTTTTAAGATGATAGCAATTCATTTTCCCTATAATATGTATTCCATGTAATATCGATTACTCGTTTTTACCTAGACCTTTTCGCTTGCTGCAACGATAAATCAAAGATGGTCCCTAAAGACGAGACTAATTACCACAAGTCTTAGACCCTCTTCTTTAGCATCCAATGATTTAATGATCCGCATCACTTCACTCCATTTTCCTCAATTCTTCTCAGAGAAATCATCCCGATTTGGAGAAAACATGCAGAAATCAATCAGATTGCATCGCCAAACCTCTCTGGTCATATAAAAATTAACCCTAACTGTATTTTAACGAGAGACTTTACCTTCTCTCTATCTATCACAAACGATAAACGAACCAATCGTCTGCGAGGGAGGGAGGCAGACCCAAGAGGGTCTTCTCTTGTATAACCCCCTTGTGTCCTTAATGAAGTTTAAGACGTAATGCTTATCAAAATTTATAGCTCATTTGTGGCATCTTTAATGACGCCATTGTTGATTACGACTAATCTTAATTGACGCCAAACGAGGGGATGGGGATTTTTTTCCCTTCCTCCACTGAGGATAAATTTTTTTTGGAGGAGTTTTGTGGATGAAGTTTCCCCTAAAAGGTATGATTGTCTTTACCACCTGTGTGTGGGGTGTGTATTTTTTAAGCAAGGTGTGCGTGAAATGTGGGTATTTTTTCTAAACTGTTTTTCAAAGTGTGTGCTTTTTTATCTCCAAAAAGAAATAAAACGATTGGTTACACCTGCCGTTAATACATGCGATAATGAATCTGAAAACTCTATTATGGAGGTGTTTTTCTAATGCTTCATTCGTTTAATGACTGGTAATGAGTTAAATTCAAATTGCGTTAGTCATACCAAAGATAAATTTATTCGATTTTAAATAACTGTATTTAGTAGCTATCATAAATTAAAAATACTTTATAATAAACCCATATGTTAAAATCCGTGTAATTATACAACATTTTAATACTAAACCATTTATTAGACATGATTCAAGTGCATCAACTGGCAATAATTTTGACTGACTCAGTACAACAAATGCGTTTTATCTTCACCATTAAAGATATAACGCTTATATATTTAAGATCTAGGTTTAAAGAGTTCTTTAATTGTTATACCGTGTTAAAAATAGAAACGATTACTAAATATCTATTCGATTTGTATTTACTTCTTCTTTTGTTTGATTTCTACTTCGATATTCTTTAAACCCGTAAATCTCTTTTCCATGTAAGGCATGGTTAGTATTTCCCCTTAGCTTTACTGTTCATTTTCTAGGGTACAATATACGTTTGCGCCTGGCAAGCTTGGCACCCGCAAACACCTTAAATTATGACAAAAATATATCAGTAAATGAAAATAATATTGCTTAATGTCACATAATATTTTTTTCTTAATAAATACATTCGTATTTATAATATTGACGCAACTTATTCCTTACATTAATACTTTTAATTTTTCACAAGCAAGAATTTTAATGTTAAAATGGCATATCATAAAATGAAAGTACCTGAAACTATCAAGATCTAAATATCAGAGCCTTAAATATCGCCATAAAATAACTGTATGTGTAACAGTGTATTTTATTACGACATAATGCCATCAAAAAATAACTTATCTACAAAGAGCTAAAAATCTATAGAAAAAAAATACGTAGAAAACAAAAAGTGGGTGAAAATTAGCAAAACTATTTAATACACTTTTTTAAATAAAAAATGCTTAATAAAGATTGGAAAAAGTTAATTGTCTCTTATACATAGCAATGAATGGAACACAATTTTACTTATATGACGTGTATATGATGTTTATTTGCAAATATTTTTCTTATTTATTTCATTAATTTAATTTTCTGAGTCTATTAAAAATGAATCTAATTATTCGTGATGTTAAATGTACTTTAATTTTTAAAACATTTAGACTCTGAGGATGAATTCACTTAACCACTTCTGTTTGGTTAAACATTTAATAATTCATCTTCCCAACATTTTGAAAAAAGGAATTTTACGTAAATTAACCTTACAATAGGTATTGTAATTGCTAAAAAAATTTTAAAAAAATTTATTAATATTTTATATAGTTCATGATGGACAATGCACAAAAAATACATATTGACTTATTTTTACATTAAATGCTTATCTAAACTTTAAAATTTTTAACATCTTTAAACAAAAAGCTTTGAAATCCTTTTTTAAACGATAAAGTGAAGTGAAACGAGTAAAAACTATAAATCATCGATGTTTATCTATTCATGAATTGTCTCAATCTCAAATTTCATCTCTCTTAGTCCATGAAACTTCAAGTACATTTATGAAATACAGAGTTTTGAAACAGATCGTGAGATTACTATTATATTCCTGTAGATTGACATTTTTTTATTATTTTATTTTTAGGTTCCTAAGACGGGACATGGCATGATGGAGCATGAGGAAGATGGAGACGTCGCGATCAATCTGTCCAAAAATCAAGCTCCAAGATCTGCGGACACACCTAACGGCAATGCCGAACCAGAAGATGGTGAACCTCAGGTCAGATTTTTTATTTTATTTATTTATTTCGGAATTGATTATTTGAATTTTTTTAATTTGAACAGTTAGGTTCAGTTTTCGAAATTTATAATTTGATCTTATTTAGTGTGGGAATAACTCAATTCATTTTTTAATACTTATAATTTTGGCCTAAAAAGAGATTGATTACTTTTTTACAAATTTATGATTTGAGACATTGTTTACTTTCAGTTTCTGATTTGAGACTTTTTAAGTTAAAATCAACTCGATTTATTTTTAAAAATGTATAATTTGATACATTATAGTTCGAAAACAACTCATTTAAGAAAATTTCCCAATCAAGACTTCAATTATTTCCCTGCTTAACGTTTTAGTATTTTTAAAGCTCTAAGATTTAGGATTATTTTAAGACAATCTTTACAGTCTGAAGCATATTTGTTTTAGAGTAAATTTCAAAGACAGGTGTAATTTTGGCACAAATATACTTTAATTCGTTTACTTTTAGTAGAAAAGCAGTTTCATTTCAGTATTAAATTTTTTTCCTCTTCAAAATAATGTTTGAGAAACTAACTCTCTTTTTAATAATATAAAGAACTTTTTTTTTTAAATGTTTTGCTTTAAACTTTAAATTCGAAATATTTCTAGAAAAAAAATTTGAGTGTGGCAAAATGTTTTTGAAAAATTTATAAATTTAAAAATTATTGCGCAAGAGTTGTTCTTTATTAGAATCACTTATAAGGTTTAGAATTAGAATGAAAATAGTGTTTCCTAATTTTTAAGTTTCTTTGTTTAAATACTTGTGTAAGAATCTGTAAGAATCCGATATTTATTTATGTTTAGTGTTAATTAGTATTTAAACCAAAAAATTATTATTTTTCAATTTTCAAAACAAAATCAAATTTTTCCTATTTTATCTTCATAATACAGTATGAAATTTTGCCAATTTTATTTCGAAAAAAATATTTTGTTTTATCAATTATTTTTTTATAAGCTTGAGCTGTGTATAAAAATAAACAGTATAAAATTTTGGAGAAATAAATATGCAACAAAAGTATGTATTTATTATTTAATTTTGTCCTGTACTGAGCACGAAAAAGATGCAATTATTAATTCTCTAAATAAACTCTGTTATCGACATTAAAAAAGTGAGAAAAATTAAAGCAAGAGCAAACTCAAAGCACTTCGAAATAAAATTCGAAAAACCCAATCATTGCTGCAAAGGCGGAAAGCGCCAATTTTTACTAAGTGTGCTATCATTGCCGCCTTCACCGCCAAACTCGAGAGAGATTAATAACTAATTAAATAATTACAGACTTGATGACTCTTGCCTTTTCGACCTCTTGTAACATCGCCAATCTTTTTCACTGGAAAGTGAGGTAAGGGGAAAGAGGGAAATACTCGCTTCATATTCTTTAATATCCGTAACCGTACCAACACTTAATATGCATCAGCGTTGTTATATGTATATATAAATTTTCACCGTGTTTTCCCATTCATATACATAGACAAGTTCGTTGGCAAAAGAGCAGTACCACTAGATACTATATCTTGTGAAATGCTTTTAAAAATGGGTTGTTGGTCGTCTAATGGGGGAAATTAGGAACATCAGGTGGGGCCTCTGAGTTCTCCTATGCAGCCCTGATGGCCCCACTAATGACACAGCGATGTGTGTGGTTCAGGGAAAAGAGATATTTTTTCCCTCTGATAGTCCCCTGATACTCTTACAAAACGTAACTCCAAAACGCATTTCGCTCTTGGCGAGATAACGCCAAATGCTGTTCCTCGCGATAGTTGGAAGTTAGTTTTTATTCCGTTCTGTCACCGGGAAGTTGGGAAAAAAAGAGTAAATATTAAAAAATGAGATGATTTCTTTTTATGTGCTTTTAAATATTTTCTTTGTCATTTTTTTAGTTGTACTTGATGTGGGATGATTTGCAAAAAAAAAAATTTTTTTTTGTCAACATATACCTTAGTTACCGTGCCTCATTTGTAATGTTTTTAGTTTTGGGGTTCTTGCTAATAATACCCATGAAAAAATGTTCTGAAAAAAGTTTATATGGCAGCTTGTTATTTCTGTTTATGGGTAAACTTATCTCTAAAGCGTTTTTAACGAACTTTATTTTTTTTTTTTTAGATTTATTTTGATTCTCCCCAGTTTTATGACTCTAACGGGGAGGAATAAATGTATGATTATATCAAGTAATAAATAAATAATGCCTGAAAAACTAGCTTACTTTGCGTATGTTCAAAAGACTGTGTTGTATTTATGCATATTAATAAAAAAAGTCAAATTTTCATATTAATGCTAATTTGTTTCATTTGATGAAGTTAATTTATTATTTTTAAAGCATCGTAAAATTTTATGAGTTTTGTTAGTTATCCTTTTAAACTTTTTTTAACGTTATTTTAGAAAAAAAAGAATTGTTTTCGAGAAATAAAGTTGGCAGTTTTTAAAGTAAAATTTCAGCTTTATTTTAAAATTCTAATTATTTAATTACATTTATAATATTTATCAAATACGTCTTATTTATATATTACTTTTTAAAAGTATGAGTTATTTCATAGTATTTATGACAATATCCATATATTTAATATACAAATTTACAATATTGTCTATATAATATTTCATTTATAAGAATATGGTGCACACTTATATAAATATATATCTTGTCTACTATTTCAAGCAATACAAAATGATAATTTCGTATAATAAGTGATAATTGATTATTCTAAAAAACTATAATAATAAATTATTATTTATCATCTTGTATTCTTTAAGATAGTTATTAAATATAAATTCTATTACCTATTATAAATTTAGTTCTAATATTCTAAAAAAATTATTTAAATTTAACTAAAATCATAATATCTGCAACTTTCCTAAGTTTACATTTTAAATTGTATTAAAAAAAGGAAAATAAGAAATATTAAATGCAAATGTTTATTCTAAACTAAAGTATTTTAGTTATTTTTTTCCTCAATTTTTTTAAGGGATAAAGATTTATAATAAAATAAAAATGACTTGAATAAATCTCTGACAAATCTAAACACTTCAAAATATAAATGCCTCCTATTTGAGTGAAATAAATCGTAAACACAAAAAGTATCAAAATCACTTTTCTCCTTAGAAAAACGAAGTCTGATTCAAGATATAAAGAAAAAGTCAATAAATGAATTCAAATCCGTCAACATAAACTCTTAAATAAAAAAATATATAAATAAAAACTCAGAAATTCTCAAGTGAAAATCGAACAAACGTGAAAACGAAATCAACATCTCCAAAGGCAATGATAGGAAGAAAAAAAAAGAATAAATAAATAAATTCCAAATCCCAAAAGCAAAAGGAGAAGTTTTTTGGAAGAGAAAAAACGATGCCAGTATCCCACAAATAAATAAATGTAATAAATGGTGCCGTTGAAAAAAGACGCTGTTTGTTGTTGTTGTTGTCATCGAATAGAATTGTAACAAAAGCGGTGGCATCAGCTTTCTAGTGTATCGGAGTTGAGTGGCGCGGTAACTGCGTTAAAGATTTGTTTTATGACTCTGACACTTTGGCTAGCCCTCCACGCCCCTTCTTATTTCGCCTCCTTAAATGCACTTTCAGCTGATCTCTCCGTACAGCCAGTGATTTTAGGGACCATATAAAAATTATTAAAAATAATTTTTAGTATTTTTTTCTTAAATAAAAGTATTTAATATGTTATTTTGTTGAATTTTTTTACATTTTTCTAAAAATCCTGATTAAATTCAACTATGAAAAATAAGTGTGGTTAAAACTACCAAAATACTGTAAAGTTTGCCGTGTTTATGGTTCCATAGAAACACCAACAAAAATACTCAATGGTAGAACACTCCGTAATTTTTAATGAAGCACTTTATTTTTGCTGAAATTATAATGATTTTGGTAAAATTAACAGTAAAATATAGCTTTAAAATATGTGATAGAGTTTGTAATTTTATCATGATACCTTAGAGCCTGTCATAACTTTTGGTGGCATTTTTTTTAGGTTTTGTATTTTTACTAAATGTTTGGTAATAAGAACTATGATTTTAAAAGCAAGAATTTCCTGTAAAACCAAATTTTCCGATAGAAATCATATAAACAGAAAAATTACCAAATGAATGGTTTAAATATAATTTACTTTGATTTTATTAACCAAAATTATGTTGTTTTTTTAGCTTATAGTTCAGTAATTTTACCAGAATTTTTTTCTCTGTGTGTTGTTACCTTTTTTTCTACTGTTACTTCACTAATTCTTACTGTGAAAGTATTTAATTTTTAATAAATTGTGGTAAATTTATCTTTCGTAAGTAATTTTGATGATTCTAATGACCCCAATTGCACTTGTATAAGTTTTAAATTTTTGTAATTAAGATAATATAGACTCTTGAAACAAAATTGTTTATTCATCCGAGCTAGAGTTAAGAACTAAATCGAAATTTCCGATATTTTCATTACTGATTATTATTGTTTAAACACTGATTCTAATTAGTTTGCTTGATTCGGTAATTCTGTTATTTTAGTTCGGAACAGTTACATAAAAATGATGATTAGAAGTAGTTGATTCAAATCGAAGATTTTAACAATCGATAAGAACTTGTTCACTCGAAATTTGATAATATTTCATTTGAATCAGTAATTGGATTGTTTATTTTCTATTTTAATTCATGGTTAATCAGCTTGTAGCTTTCTTTAACTGCTAATTTTAATGAAATTAAAAATGACATGGATTCTTCTTTAACAACTTTAATGCGACACTAATTTTGTCATTATATATTTCATGAAAAACTGTTTTGAGACCTTTTGCCTTCTGATTTGGATTTTACGTTTAATATTATAGTATTGCTAATATATTATATAAATTTTCTTTTCATCAGCAACTATTTCATAAAATAATAAAAAAGTGCAAGTCAAAAAAAATTTAACAAAGAATTCTGTCAGTTATTTTATTACACATGGACTTCTCTAATTATGAACTTAATCATTGAAATTGACCTGATAATAAAAACCTCTGCATCGATAAAAATATGTATGTTCAAAACTATGTATGAGTAAAATATATGTACATTACTAGCTCATATAATAAAGATATGTGTGTTAAATCATAAAAATATAATGTAAATCTCAAGTTTAGCGGCCATTTCGAAAGCAAATGTATAATAAATATTCGAATTAATTTAATTAACTTGCAAATCAAAGATAATTAAATAAATTGCTTTACAATTTATAAAATAGCAATAATAAAATGTTATTCAGTAGAGCGTAACTTCTAATCAAGTAAGACGGAAAAAATTCCATATTTTGTAAATATGTTTTGAATATGTAAGTATGTGATGTAACTATTTTCAGAAATATTTTTAGTTATATGCGAATTGTTTTTTCGCTTTTTTTTTTGAAAAGCTAACACAAATTTCTAGGCTTACAACTTCTGAGTTTCTTTTAGAAATAAATACGAACATTTTTAAAACAACCCCCTTATAAAAGTTCCAGGCTCAAACGATTTTTTCTCCTGTGACGCCTCGTATCCTGACAACCCCTCGCGCTCTGTCCGTTGTTGTTCATCAATTTCGAATACCCCAACTCCGCATCTCACTTTTAAGAAATAAATTCAGCAAGAAAATACAAAAATATTTTTCTGCACCCCTCTCTTCACTTACATCAGAAGTAAAACCACCCTCTTACCCCTTATAAGATCCCTTACATTCTTTTCTCTAACCATGAGTAACAATGCCTTCGTAACTCCGTTTCATCAATCAACCAATATATATATATATATATATATATATATATATATATATATATATATATATATATATATATATATGTGTGTGTGTGTTAGGTCAAAACTTATTTTTCCTGAAAAAGTAGAGAAAAGAATAGAAAAATTCATGATAAAAAATAGTTGGTGAGAAAAAAAAATTTCACGAGGAGAACAGGAAATTATAAGCCAACAGTTTATACACGTAGTATGTAACAACAATAAAAAAATGAACAAAAAAGAAAAGAAAAGGTGAAAAAGTGCAACCAAAAATAAAAATAAAATATTTTGTTTTGTCTGGTGAGAACGGTAAGAAGCAGAGTGGTGTAAGTTTTAAAAGTGCTAAATAACTCTTAAGATTTTTCTTTTTTTTTCCCCGTTTTTTCTTTACAAAATAAAATGTTATTTTGTTTTTGCAATGAACTGTCACGTCTTGTTCAAGTTTCGTTGTTGTTTTAAAATTAAGGAATTCATTTGGTTTTGTATTTTTTATTAAGTTTTAATTTGAGATTTTAGAAATTATGCGAAATACAACCTACTGATATATGTAGTTTGACAATAATGAGTATTATTAGAGAGAAAACGTTTGTTCGAATTGTCATTATATTTAAAATCAGTAAACTATAATTATTTTGTATTTTGATTAAAGCAATTGAGTTTTTCTCATTCGTTACTGAACTTTTTTATTTTAATTTAGAGAATTTTAATTTTAATTTACGCATATCATCCTAACGCGTTGAATATCCTAACAAAGTGTTAGTATAGTTAAATTCTTAAAATTATCTCAAATTGTTTTTAATTACATTTTAGAAGTATGCAGGTATAGTGTTTATTCTTATGAAATTATTTTTTTTCTATGAATTTTGAAAGAAACTCTAAATCTTTTTTTAATTGAACATGGCTTGAACTTTGAAAAACAAAGTCACTATATTTTAACAAAAAATAAACAGATATGTACTTAATTAATTTATTAAATCTGAAATTTGTACAATTTCTAAAGCTAATTCTTTGGAACAACTTAATATGAGCCATTAGAATTTTTGAGAAAAATTCAATTTCTGTTTTAAGGCGAATTGTAACTAATTGAAATTTCATTAAAAAAATAAACTAGTTTAAAATACGAGCCATATTTGTTAAAATTTTTTAAATGCTATTAAATCCATCTTCAAAACTTCCCGCTTCTTAAAGTGTACACTCTATGCAATAAATTTAAATTTAGTGTAGGAAAAATTTGGTAATTTATTCAACTGCTCCTTAAAAAATAAATTTATTGAAAATATGAACAGTATTTATTAGAATTTCTTAAATTACATCATTAATTACGTATACAAAACTAAGCGTATCTGAAATATATTTTGCCTACGAGGAATTGAATTTTTATCATATGACAAATTTTGTTATTAATTCAATTATTCGTATGAAATTTAGCTGTTTTTATTCATATCGTATTTACTAAAACTTGCTAAACATCACTATTAAATACATAAACCAAAAAACGCGTTTCTAAATAGCATTTAGTGTGCAATGTATAATATTTTTCATTGGACAAATGTGGTAGCTTGATCAGATATATTTAATAAAATGAACTAATTTGAAATATAAGCCGTTTGAGGAGCATTTTGTTTTCAGAGAATTTAATATTTATCATATCACCAATTTGGTAGCTTTTTAAAATATTCATAAGAAAATGAACTTGTTTAAGGCACGAACTTTTTGTATTAAGACTTTTTAAATCATAACATTAATTATCTACTAAACAACGTAATCGTAAAGTGTATTTTGTATTTGATCTTATTATAAAAAATATAGCTCTTTGAAAAGTATAGCCTTTCATTATGGCATTATGAATTAAAATAAATTTAATAAACATAAATTCAAATAATTAAAAACGTCTTATTACAAATTTTTCCCATATCTACTAAAATATATGTCTTAATAAAGACATTTTTATCAGACCCTGGCACGCCAACATATAAAACAATTTCATCATAAACATATACCATTTTCCCTCAATTTAGCCAAGTATACCGTTTTCGGCAACTTTTCTAAAAGCGGAAGCTAGTTGTATCTTTTTTTGTATCCAGTTGTTATCATCTCCTTTGCTCCTACTTCCTAAACTCGGTGCCACAATTTTATCCCTAACTCCTAGATACACCCGCACTCTATTTTTCCCGTCTTCCGTGTACAAAAGAAGTATTTAAGTTGTTGGAAGTATTAAATGCAGTCTCGTATTCTTCACCTTTTTGCTTTTGACAAATTTCTCCATCCTTCAACCAAATAAATAAATTCCGGTTTCAATCCTCTTTTTTTTTTCGTGGGAATTGCTTGTTGTATTTTTATTTATCGTGTGTTTTCTGTTTTCATTTTTTTCCACCACTCGCTTTTATGTATGGAATGATAAATAGTGTACTTTGGCGAGTTGGTTATGCTTTTGCTTTATTCTCCGCCAAGCGGGGATATGACACCGCGCTGTTTGGCTTTAAAGAGTGGTGATAAATATACTTGATTTGCGAGGAAATGGGATTTTAAATTTTAGGGTTTTGATATAGCTTCTAAAATGTATTTTGTAACGAAATATATTTATCACTCTATAAATAGATTACTTTGACGTCTGTCAAGTAATTGTGATTTATTATTTAATTATTTTTTTCAGGATTGATGTGTGTTCTAAATTTATATTAAATTTCGGTTTTGAGAATTCAAATTATTTCAAGTGAACTTATAAATACGTATGTTGTATGTATTATAATTTAGTTACATTAGTTATATATAATAAAACGTATTTACATTGTATTATCAATAACTAAAGAACTAAAACAGTATAATATATACTCTATGACTAATAAAAACTGCTAATAAATCTATTAATAATTTTTTAAACCGTATTTACATTTTGAGGGAAATAAATAATAGCTTTACTACGCTTTTATACTTTGTAATTAATAGATTTATAGATTTACTAATAGATATACTTTTAATAATTAATAGATTTGTTTTTGAACAATTACAATAAATAAAGTAATTAATATAATATGTGTCTTTTGATTTTCAACACAGTTCAAATTATAGTTAATTTTTCTTCTATTTTCTTTATGAATGCAAAATGCAAGTGCAAAATTTATTAAAATTTCTAAATTGCTTTTGAATATATTTTGAATTGTTCTAAAATATGTAAATGTTTTAAGAATTTAGGAAAATGCTTTATTGGCATTTTAGCAAAATCTTTTAAATACAATTGTTGGATGAAAGGTAACTTGGTTATATAAAACTAGAAACAAATGTTTTAATCATTTTGAAAAATCACGTTTCCGGTTTTTCATCATTTATTTGACTGTAAAAGTTTTTCTGCACAAGCCAGAATACGACATTGCGTAAAAACAAACATCTTTCCCATTTATAAAAATTAGAAGAAGAGTTTATTATAATGAATTTGCACACAACATATTAATTCGTTCTAATTTATTAGGAAATAAGAAACATTTTAAAATGTATTTGTGTGAAGCAAATAAATATTTCATTACTTTCTAATGAATTTGTACCGGACTAATAAAAAAAGAAGTTTATGTTATTCTTACGCGCGTGAATTTTTTTTTCCTTTTTGATGTCTTTTAGCACGTAATAAAGAACTTTTGCAATGTCTTATTTGAAAGTGTTTATAAAGCATCAGTAAAATAAAGGCATTAATATAGGGTTTTTTTAATTAAAAAATTTTCGTTTTTATTTTTTAACTTCAAATTAGTAAAAATTATCGATTAAAACATTAATAGTATACGACTAACTACCCTTGGAGGTGCATATTTTCGAGTGTCTAAAAATAAGAAAAATATAAATTTCATATTTAATCATCGCAGTTACATTAAATTCCCCTTTTAAATTATGGCAAACAAAATTTAGTTATGTTAAAATTTCATAGACATTTTAGAAATCTTTCTTGAAGACTGGATAGTTTCTCTGCGTTGAATATAACCAGGCAGGAAAACACTTTTACAGTTTCGACAGGGACGCAATTTCTGATAGTTCAAATTTTTTACTAAAAGAATTACTTTGTTACTTTTCATCATTTTCAAATTGATCGTTTCTAACATAAAACTATCATGTTATCGTTAGTTTGTATCATTTAACTAATTTGAAAGATTCCAATATAATTTAATCTTAAGGGAATTGTATTTGCAACTGTGCCTCATTAAGATCTTTTACCGGTAGATGGCAGCACATCGATAACTCAAAGGGTTTCCTTCAGGAAAAAATAAAAAAAATTATATAACTTCGAAAAAATTATTTTTTTAATATTTTTTAGTATCTTTTACAGTGTTAAATACGCTTATTATAATCAAGGTTATTACTTAAATCTAATAAAAATTATTCGAAATGTTTTAAATATTTTCTTTAAACTAATTCACGAATCTGATATTTTTATTCAGCTATTTTGTTACACTACTTTATGATTTATATAAGATTTTTATCCATGAACGAAACAATATTCATTTCTACACAAGCTGCATTTATAAAAAAATAACAGCATCAAGTTTTATCTTGGCTGATTTTTTTCTTGTTTTCAAGTTTTATGTTGACTTTTTCATTGTGCTTTTTAATTCATTTTCATAAATCTAATATATCGGATAAAAATATTAAGATTCGCTTCCTATCAAAACAAGAAAAAAAAACTTCTTTAAACTTCTTTTTTTTTCTTTTCGAAACGTAAAAATAGATTTTATAGGGGGGAGGGATAGTTGTTTTATAATAATTCAATTTTAGTGATTAGTATTCATTTATGTCATTCACCATTCTATATTAAAATTAATGTTCTTTACTATACCCCCTTTCTTTATTATTCCTTTCATACTCGAAATACTACATGCTAAGAATCCTTAATTTGCTTCCAACGTTTCACTCCAGACTTTTTACCTCTTGGGAGAAATGCATCTCCTTTGTAACAATACCCCTTTCAATCCCTATTAGGATAGTTGCAACCCCATCTGAGCGTCTCGAGACACTAGATACCACCTATGGATATCTTTAACTCTCTTGGGTTATTTCCGATATCTTCCCAACTAACGGTAGGATATCATCTGTTGTACCAATTTCGCTAGACGACATTGATATCGAAAAAGTGATATATATATATATATATATATATATATATATATATATATATATATATATATATATATATATATATATATATATATATATATATATATATATATATATATATATATATATATATATATATATATATATACTCATGGACAAAGAAATTAGCGTACCAAGAAGGAATCGTCAAAATGAAGCGAAATTTTACATACGTACATGCTCTGATATAAGTAAATAATTTGAAAATCAAAGAAAAACGAAAATCTTTGATTTTCTAATCATTTACCAATATCAAAGTAGTCATTACGTATGTAAAATTTCGTTTCATTTGGACGACTCCTTCTTGGTGCGCTAATTTTTTTATCCATGAGTGTATATATATAATGAAAAAGATAAATAAAGAAAAAATATAATAAGAAGTGTTATAATTCCTCGGCAGACAACAAACACTACATACCTTTGAACAAAAAAAAAGTGTCAGGTTTCATTATAGCAACGTAGCAATCAGCAGAAGTTGTAGGCCATGTTGCTATTGGCTGGACCCTACACTAACGTAATAACATAAGAAAGAAAATATTTTTTAAAAAATAAAATCAAAAGTTTTTTTTTCTCCATAGTCAGTGCAAAACTAAATATCTTAGTTATCGTTCACAAATGCCACCACATCAGCAGCCATCCATTCAAATTATTGGATTGAAGATAATGCGTCATCAATGAATATATGTGGCGGTTATGATTTAGGCATTAGTGGGCAGGTAAATCACACGCCACTTGTATTCATTATACCCTAATGAAAGCAATTCTAAGAAACATACTTAAAAATTATTGCATTTGAAAAAAAAAACGTTGCTTATCACTATATTACCCCCACGTCCATTCATTATAAAACCTTTTTTTGGAAACCTAAACATCGCTTAATAACACTCCAACCTTCATTTTCAACTCATTAAATTGTTTTTACCAATAAAACGATAGCTATTTGAACTTTTTTCTTTCTCCATAAAAACAAAGATATAATTTTGAAACGATTTAACAATTCATTATGTTTCATTTACCAACATCTATCTAAATAAAACATCGATATCCTAAAATACAAAACGATCATTTAAAAGATGTTTACTATTACATTATCCATTAAGCTATATTAGGTCTAATAGAGCCTCAAGCTACCGGAAGACAATAAAGGACAATCGCTGTAACCGTCTCCGGGGAAAACTATTCTTACAGGAGGGTTTACGTATTTATGGACGGTAGGGTAAGGCACCTGACATTTGCTTATTTATCATGTAATGGTGCTTAACGGTAAGGATATTACTTCCCCTTCCCCCAACGTCGCTTGTTATGTCCAACGTAAAAGAATTGTTTCTGTGAAAAAGTAGCATACACTAGATACTTACGTTTGTGTTTTCGGGTATCTATAGCAACCAAAAACGATGCTTATATTTTAATTCTTTTGATTTTTGCTCTCTTTTGGGACGACTTGTAAGGAAAATTTTTCTGTTGTGTTTTATGAGGTTTATCATCAATTTTGTAAAGGGTTTTTATCAAAGAGGGAGGGTGGATGTGTGACCTTCGTTTTATCTGCGTTCGTAAACTATTTTTACAGTTTGTCCTTGAAATTTGTGATACTGTGAACAAATAGAGCGTGGATAATACATTCAGAAGTTAGGGAATTTTTATGCATTGGCTTTCTGGGGATAGCATTTTTACTCATCTTAACAGCTGTATTAACATTTATTTTAATGTATATGAACAAATTTTGAACGAATAAGAAAAAAACACGTCGTATGCTAAAGTTAGATTTGCTAAAATTAAATACATTCTAAATACCGTTGGCGGAACTTTTTTAATCTATGCATGGAGAAAAAGGTATGGTCAAAACTACCAGTATACGATAAAATTTACCATGTTTCTGGCTCTATGAGAACAAATCTCGGTTATTTTGACTGAGGCGCTTTGGTAGAGATTTTGGTAAAATTAACAATAAAATATGATTTTATAGTATTTGATAAAATTTAATAAACGTGGTAAAATTTAACATGGTACCTTAAAGCATAGCATAAAACCCATTTGTTTGGTTAAATTTAGTTTTCAGTTTTGTATTTTTTACTAAATGTGGAGTAGTAAGAACTACAATTTTGAAAACCAGAATTTCCAGTAAACCCTTACCATATAAACAGAAAAATTACCAAATGAATGGTTTAAGTTCGGTATTTTTTAGTTTTATAAACCAGAATTATGGGGGTATTTTAACCAGAAATGTCATTTCTTTGCAGTACGGTGATTTTACCAGAATTTTTCCTCTGTGCATAAGTTATTCAATTACAAAACTCATTTACTTTAGTTGAAAATAATTACTGTAGCTGATTATTCCTCTCTCCTGAAATAAATGCAGGACTGTTTAAATCAGAAATTATTTTCGCTTAGCGCAAAAAGGCAGAATCAAGCAAAAGTTATTTTCCCTTACTATAACAAAGATAGAATGGAAATTATTTTTATTTCCTGTAAAAACTGAACAGACATATTTTTTTTCCTAATAAAAAACATTGAAAAACAAGTTATTTTCCTTTTCCAGGAAACTTAGAGAATTAAAGTTATCACTTCCTGTGAAATTCATAGAATTGAAAAAAGCAGAGAGTTAATTTAACATTCTGTTAAAATATAGAACAGAAGTTATTTTCACTTGAAAACATCTATTTGTTTATCAAGATTCGGAATTGGAAGAATTATATAAAAAATAAACTGCATTTGTAGATTGATTGCATTTGTAGATATGATTTCTAAAGGACATAATCAAGTTATTTAAAATGTTTAAATTGTTTTGCAATATAAAATATTATATGAACGTACTAAACTAAGAAAGGAGAATTTCGTAAATAATAGAAGTACAATTAATGTATGTTTTTATTTTTGAAATAGGAATTAATTTTTAATGCTGTTTTTAAAATGTTTTGTAAAATTAAAATCTTCAAAGTTTGTATTATATTTTGGAAATCAATGACTTATAAATGGTCGTTAATATTATCTTTGTTATATTTTTCATGTAATCATGGTGTGTAGCGTTTTTAAAAAGTACTTAAAGATGCTTATTTTTGATTTTCGTTGTTTAAAAGTCCTTAAAGGTCCTTTTTTATAGGGTGTTTTTAAAAAGTGCTTAGTTTTTCCTTTTCGAAAATGAGATTTTTTTTTCCTTTACGTGTCGATTTTTTGCTGCGTATTATACAAAAGCGTGGTTTTCACTTTGTTCTATTCAACGTTTTCACAAATCATTCCACTGCAATCCATTTCTGTCGACCCTCGACGTATGATAGCACCCCAATCATGTTACATGTTTGATGAAATACTTAAGAGTCCGCATTGCGTCTACTGAGCTGGGTTCGGTGAGATTCTTGCACTCTCATGTGCAGCTCTTCTGCATTTTGCTAGATATTCTCAATTTCTGTCTTCAGTTTCCACCCTCTGAAATTGAACCAAAAAATCTCGATCTTTTTATCGCGACTAATATAATCAAGAAAAGAATTCTTTGTCAGAAATCATTTATTTTATCATGATCATGTAAAGTCTTTGAAAACTATTTTGCATTTTTTTAATGTATAGGGTAAACTAACCAGTGAAGTAACCTTTTAAAAAATCATATTAATTTCAAAATTCGTAATTTTATTTAAATGACAGTGTCAACATACTTGTTACTAATTGCAAACTATATAAAGAAAATTGCAGAGAACTTACATAATATTGTTTTAAAGTTTTGGAGGTTCAAATAATAAGTAGTAAGAAGACCAAGTGAAGGAACAGCTCTTACCAGTGAATGAACACCCAGTAAAGGAACACTTAATTTTGGTTATTTTTTAATGCTCTTGATGAATTTATTAGCCATGCAAATATTTAAAAACAAGCCTATTCTTGAAATTATAACATATAAATACTTGGAAAATGTTAACGTTTTTTTGTAATCATGAATTGAAAATTAAAGTGTCAACATATTAACACATACTGTTCATTCACTGGGAAATCTATGCCCAGTAAAGGAACATGCCTGTTCCCTCACTGGTTAGAAGTTGTTTTTCGTATTTTTAACATACTTTTGATGCGGAGCATCACTAAAGGTACAAGACAATTAAAGTTTATAGAAAAAAAACCAGTAAAGGAACACTTGTTCCTTCACTGGTTTTTCATCGTTTGGTGATCCAGTGAATAAACACCCCCTTATCTCAGTACTTTATTATGGTATGATGCTTAAAAAAAAATAAAACGTAACTTCAATAACTATATTTTGAATTCTCTTTTTCACAATGAGAAAAATAAAACTATTGCATGCAATTAATTCCATTTCAAACATATAAATACAAACACTCACCTTATAATTTTTCAAAGAAACAAGGTGTTGCAGAGATAATTACAAATTCAAAAATTTTTCCAGAGAAGTCTATTTGACCAGGTAATCAAAAACATTGCTAGATGACTTCCTATTGTTTGGCAGTAAGCTATTGTTACCAATCAATCTAAAGAAAAACTTAAAAATTCTTTTTTTTTAATCAATATATATATGAAATGTTCTTTCACTGGGTAGTGTTCCTTCACTGGTTGGTTTACCCTATAGTGCTTCGAAATATTTTATGAGTGCTTGAAAAGTACATTAAAAGTGATTATTTTTTGTTGAGAGATTTGGCTACGCACCCTTGTAATGATTAATTATTAATTAAATATATATTATATCTAAGATCTTTTTTTATGATTTCTTAAACAAATGTTAAAAAGATTTATTTTTCTGACTTAAATATTACGAAAATAAATATGTCAGTATTTCTTTTATTTAGAATTATCCTCCCTTTTTTTATCCAATATTTATATCCAATATTGACTGCATTATTCCTTAACATTTTTCTCCTAATGGACGTGTGAATCATAATTATCTTTAAAAACTTTTTTTGCACAATTAAAAATGCAAAAATATTATTCAAAGAATTAGTGGACTTGCCAAACCATTTGCAGTTTTATAAGCTGTAAACAAACAATATTTCTAAAGAGCTCTTTTAAATTAAAAGAAATTTTAATAGTTAAATTCAAAAAACAGCAGTTTTTGTCTTTAAATCTTACTTTGGTAAATTACTGAGACGAACATAAAATCATTGTAAACAAACTCAAGATTCAAATATCATTCTTAAAATAAGTAATCCAAAATACACAATCGTTTTTTTTTTTCCTTCTCAATATTTACACCGGAATTTTCTATTTTTTTAATGAAAACTCAACAAAATTCAAAGTCAATAAAACTCAGCGGAAAAGTGTCGCTGTAATACGATATGAAAAATGTCGATGGCTAAATACGTGTAAATAAAAGTTCGAGCCGGGCCTTATTAATAAAATCTCTTTAATCATGCTGCGTTTCTTGGTGTGCTTCTTGCTCTAGATGGCCATTAACTGGGATTAAAGAGTACAAGCGTTAAGAATTTTTCGCCAAAAAGGGCCGTTTTACCTCAAACTTTTCACCAAAGCCTTAGTGGAAATGACTCCTAATAACTTAAATAAACAAAAAAAAAATATTATTCTTCGTTAAATATTTAACGAGTACCACCAAACAAAAATGAAGGGATAAGGACACGCCAAAAAATATAAAAAAATAAAATAAAAAAGGGGGGTTGAAATGTTCGCAAAAGCGAACACAAAACAGCAAAGAAGCAAGGAGGGAAAAAACACATCAAACAAGGATGGTAAAATTAAACAATGCAGCATTAACGTGCACTTCGTGTTGACACAGCATTTGAAGCAGGCAAGGCTTCAACGTGTAATTAAGAAAGAGCGGTTATAATTAAGTTAAATTTATAAAAAAAGAAAAAGGGGCAATGCATTCGAGCTGTGTTGCCTAAAGTGAAAATGAAATTGCGAATCAGAAAAAAAATGGTCTGCATGAAAAAAAGGCATTTGAGTATGTACACAAGTAAATATTGTCCGTAACTTCGTGTGATATACCTCTGTAAGCAAATTTGGAGCTATCCCTATTTTTTTATATTTGTTTGTTCTTTTGTTATTATTATTTCATCAGCCTAGAGCCATGGAAAAAGATATAGCCTGGATTTTTACGGTAAAATAATTGACTCTAATGTTTTCGTAAATAAATAATGTCCCTTGTTTGTAGAAAGGCAAGAGATTTAAATTCACTGGCGCTGCAGTAATTTGATTAACAATCTCTTTTATAAATATAACAAGACATAAAAAATTACATCTTTGTTTATGGATTTAATACTTTGGAGCCAGGAAGTCTGGATATTTTTTTAACGTTTTCTTTATTAAATTTCTCATCTTCCTGGAAGTAAGACAACAAGATTATGACGGGAGTTTTATAAATATTTTTCACTTATCAATGCATAATTAAAAATAACTTTTTTTTTTATTAGAGATGCTTTTTAACTTTTATGGCTAAATTTAATTAATAAAGTCAAAATGTGTTGATAAATTCTTCATTAAAAGAAAAAGTGCAGTAAAACTATCAGCGTTTTTTGATTTCATCATTAAAATACATATTTGTCTAAATATAATTTTTTTATTCTAGTGTTTATTCTTTATTTCAAAATATTTTGCTGTCTCATCGAAGATTTTAATTATAATTTCTGTTATTTGATCGACTTTTTACGTAATAATCAAAAGCTATTATATTATAATGTTAACTTAATAAGAAAGTTCTCTAGTTCTTTTAATAAAAACAAACACATTTCTTTAATGTAAAGAAATCTCGTAAATTGCTAATATTTGTTTTTATTTATATTTTATAAAAATTGTTAAGAGCTTTGTTAAAATATTTATTCCTTAAAAATAAGCTTATAATTTTTTTTCTATATTTTTACATACTTAACATTCAAAACCTGTACTGCACTAACCTTGTATATAATAACTATTTTATATTATATACATTTTTCAAACAAGTTAATTCACAAGGTACACATGCTAACACGATAATATTATTAATTTTTAATTAAATATGGTGCAATTTAAAATCTGTGTACCTTAGTAATGTTTCAGCCCATGAACATGATTATATGATTCAACATTGAAGCGATTTTTATGAAAATATGTCATATATATTTTTAAACCAATATTTTTAATAGATTTTTTTTCAGACAATACAGTTGATGAGACAATTGTACTAATTATGTCGATCCGGAAAACAACTATTTTTTCTACGATTTACCCCTTTAAATAGGATTGTTGTCTTTTCTATTATTTATTTCAATCAAGGAGACAATTGTCTCTTCTATCACATTCGTTGAAACAATTTCTTCTACTGTTAAGCGCAATCGGAGAAACATTTTTTTTTCTACTGCTAATCCCTACGGATGAGACAAATTGTTTTTTCTATTATTTTTTCAAATCTAGGAGACTATTGTCTCGTTTTCTGTTTATCACAATAGAGGAGACAATTATCTCTACTATTATTTTTCTCAATCCAGGAAAAACTATCTACTCCATTGTTTAGCTATGCAACTTATTACGGCGAAAAATATTATGATTTGTTGAGTTTTCACGTTTTATTTTACGTAAATAAAAAGAAATTTTATTTGTTAATACTGTTTAAAAGTTTTTTAAAGAAAAACTTATAAATTAATTTGCATCTTATTTCTAATTTAAAAAATATAATTTCATTAAATATTGAAAACAATAAAGATAATTAATAATATTCAATACCCTTCCAAATAAATATTTTTCTATACCGTTAATCATCGACTGATTATTTTTCTTTTATCATAATCTAGTTGTAACATTTTTTAAATATTTTTTTAATTATATCTTTATTTATGTATTTAAAACTTTTATAATAACATTTTTTAATAAAAACATTAGTCTTTTATTAAACTTTAATAAGAAAAGATTAAATAAAATATATTAACATACTTTTTGAATTTTTCCATTAATATATCATCATTTTCATTATAAATGAAAAAAATAAAAATTACACGTTTCTTCTCTATTGCATCATTGAAGTTTTTTTTTACTATGATTGTACACACACATAATAATAAAACCAATACGTAAAATGTCTGTTCTTGCATAGAATCCCATTTATAAATAATAATGTCGATACTTTCTTCTTTATTCCTGCACGATAAGCCGAACAACCTCATTGTTTATTAAGTGATCGCATCTGAAATCCAACCTCTGACCAATACACTCCCTTTGAATGCTTAGGAAATACTTAGTAATTAAAGTTGGAAGTTTTGTTATAGAGCAGTGGCAACATTGGAGATCGTCTGCAACTGCGCCTTCAATGTTACATACTGTTATTATGGCGAGATTAGCTATCATTTCTGGAAAATGTATATGTTTAAGTTTGTAGAAATGATACTCTACTTCTCCCTTATTATTATTTTATTACTTTTTTATTATTTTGTGTTTTTTATATCAATTCTGATTTCGTGTCGAACAAATTTATAAGAATTGGCGATCGTTATAAAAACTTCTTATTCTAAACGAAAGCCTATGTTTGATGAAATCGATAGTGCGGGAAAAACTATACAATAGTGTAAAAAATTGTAATATTCCGCATTTGTTTTATTTGCTTTAATATTTACTTTTCTAGAATTATAGTACTTCCAATTGTTAAAACTTTTATAATTTTAATTTATTCATTCAACAAATATTAAAGTTCGATCATTGTTAAAAATTAAGATCTTAATATGTGTTTTTAATTACTTTTTGTTAAATAACGAAATTAAGATTTTTTTCTGGCTGTGTGGAAAAAGATTTCATGGTTTTCCACGTTAGTGACGCAAATTATCTTTACATTCTTCAAAGAATACAAATTTAATTAATTTTATACTAATATTTTGTGTTATGTTAGTTGATAAATTATATAGATTATAAACCGGGGAGTGGCTTAGTGGTTAAGGCACTGAATTGTCTTGGCGAAGAACTGGAGCTCGATCCCCAGCGGCGGCTTGAAGCCCGACATCGTTAGGTACCAGCTTGTATGGGAAGTAAAGGCTATATGTGCTCAATGCTGACTACATAACCACAATCATGCCGTTGGTCACGAAATTGTAGAACCTCAAAATTCGAGTTGTAAACATACGTATGTATGTTACGCATATGAAGCTTATAACATCGATACGCGTTAGGTGTACGGCATCATACTTTATATGTATGTAGCATCATACACATATAACATCAATGGGATTTGCATTTACATGCATACAGCGTATTATGTATGTGTGTTTATTGTTAAACTTTGTTTTAGGTTTAATATATTAATTAATGAAATTATTAAAATATTTAAATTTGTCTCTATTTATTAGAAAAATATTAGTCTAAAAACGCTTTTACCTTCATAGAAATTATGGTGGTTTTTCAAATAAGAAAGATCCCAGAAAGCAAGCGATAGCAAAAGGGAAGCAGGGGAGGTCGAAGATTACCTGAGAGTAGAGAGATGATAGAACCGGGATTTAGAAGACGGAAAACCCTATCGAAGGGTGGTCGAGAAAAAAATAGGTCGTCGAAAGTCGCTTCTGACAAATGACCCTTCAACGAAAAGTCACGGTGAACTAGATAGTCCAAAAAACGTTCCTTTCCCTCCTCTTCCAGTTCTTATTCTTTAAACTGGAGAACCAATCAAGTGGAAGCTAGAACGTAAGAGACCGGAATGCCTAGGATGGAATTCCAGTTCCGTGGGGTGGGAATGTGGGCGTACACCCCACCCGTTCGATATGTGTGTACTGTATATATCTATACTTCCACCCCCCATATATATGTGTGTTCAAAGATACCACTTAAAGTATGAAATCAAGGGGAAGTTTAATAGGCTAAGGCAACAGTCCCCGTAAATCGATGATAAACGTTTGATCGATTGATAAGAACAAAAAAGAAAGTTCGAAAAGAGAAAATACCTTTAAAAAGGGTTTGAGGGTGTCCCTAGTAAAGATAGCTGAGGGATTTTCGCCTTCTTTTTTTAAAACAAAGTAGTTGCCCTCTGAGTTTATTATCCAACTATTCCCCCGACACGTACGGGTCCGGGGCCCTTTTTAGTTTTTTCTTGATGACTCCAAAACCGTCTTCAAGTTGAGATTCATCGTAAGAAGCTTTCCAAGGAATTCTTTATTTAACGCTAGGCGATTACCTGCATCGTGGACTCTTAAATAAATGAAGTAATCTTAAGTTGAATGGTGGCAGATCTTGTTTGAAGTTTGGAATGAGAAAAAGAAGACTTCGTGATTGGTAGAGATGTATGCTATGCTGGCACTGTTCGCACTGCTATATTTCTAAAGTTTTCTTCCAACTTATTCGAAGCTTTTTTTTTTGTGGTTCTTGTATTGGAAAACCAGTTTTTCTAACCAGAGATTGAAATAATTAAAAATTTTGTAATGATTAAGTTTATTTTGCTATTGGTAGAAACCTAGAAATCCATGGAACACCTTCTGTATCCATGGAAGTACGCAGTTCCCAAGCTTCAAAATACTTGCTTTAAAACAATTGTGTATTTTTGGTTTGGTCCAAGTAGATATACTGGACTGCCAATTATATTTGCACTGCTATATTTTTAAGTTTTTCTTCAGTCTTATTTGAAGCTTTTTTTCTATACTGTGGAACTAGTTTTTCATCTTGTAATGATTAAATTTTGTTTAATGGCATACATGTGAATTCTACACACCATCCATGGTTGAAAATATTGACTCACACTATTATACTAAAGTTATTAAATATTTGTAGTTTGGTACATGCTGGCTCGATTGCTAGTTTGGCAATTCTAGTTTAGTTTTCTTGCTATATTAATTACTATATAAGTATCCTTCAAATTTAATTTAATATTTTGTAGTTTCTGTAATGAAGAATCAGTTTCCAATCCCGAAATTGAAATTCGTAAAAATCTTCTAATTATTGAGCTTTTTCTTATTTTGGCGAATACCTAAATTTTTTACATTAATCGAAGTATTCAATTTCCATCGCTTTGCTAATACTTTACTAAACTCATTGAGTATTTGTGGTTGAACACTGATGCCTATTATTCAGCACTATCATGGTTATATGGCGCTATCGGCACTATATAATCGCAACCCTTATGGTGGACTACATTCACGTACATTTTAAGGAATTGTAAAGTTAAATCAAAGAATAAAATAAATGCCAATGTCCCGAACGGATTTCGAATTTGCTCTATCTAGTTCATTGCACAACGAGAGTTCAGCTAGGTTCTAATTATCTCAGCCTATTACGCTGCTCACATCAATGATGTTTTTCTAAATGGTAGTTTTCTAATTCTTTCTAATTTCTTTGATTGTGATTCATGCTTACAACGATTTCCGCTGTCTATTTTTCTTAGTTTTACAAATATAGTACTTTTACGTATATCATTCTTTCATTTTCATTACTTAAGTAAACTTTCAACTTATTCATTCTCCTGATACCGTTTTATAGATATATTCCTCTAAATATGTATATACGTATATCTCAATACTGGAGTTAACCTTTTTTGTTTCCTTTTATTACGAAACAAGTGTTTCAACCACCACAACAATAAAATTTTAAACTATAACTATAAAAATATCTCCTTTTATTTTATTTTTTAAAAAGAAATGATTGCTAATGCTTATCAAGATACGACAAATAGATAGGAAGGAAACATTTAAGTTTTAATCAAGCATTTCAAAAGAGAATGAAAAAATAAACTTAAAATAATTATCATTTAATTCATTTATAAAGTAAGCAAACTTTAATTGTATTAATTAATTAACCACCTTTTTAATCAAACTTTGAATCAATTTAATTTTGATAATTTTATTTGTTTTTATAGCTGAATTGTTTCGTTAACAAAAGAAATTACTAGCAGCAACTTCTACATAGCTATGTAATATAAGGTTTTCCTTTTTGGACTTAATTTTATTTTTATTTCATATTTTAAAATTATTGATGAAAACAATATTTTTAATTGAAAACTTGTTTGTATTATCTTATGAGTTCATGATATTTTAATCTTTAAAGCATTAAATTAACAGTTTTTTTTTATGGTCAAAAATCTTTTTTTTTTTTTCGAAAACTTATATATTAGATTCTAGAAAATTAGTTAAGATGTTCTAGAAATACAGTTTTTCAACAAATAAGATTTAATATCGTTCTGTTTTGTTTATTTTTAACTATTAATTGTATTTTATTTATTATTTTATTTTTAAATTTACTTTTTTAATTGTTTATTTTTATTTATTTATTTTTGTTTATTTATTTATTTCTCCAAGCGTATAACGTTATAGGTATATTTCTTTTTAAATTAAAAATTAGATTGAAAATTTAACTAAACGTTATATCACATTTAACTTAATTTTATATTTATAAATACATTGTTTTCATAGCGTGATTAAAGTGCAACATGTTAATCAATACAACATTATTAAAAGGAATTAAAGCGTGATTTAACGCAAAAATTCTATATTTAAAATGCTTGAGCAGACAGAAACTCTGTTCATTCACATATAGTATATTTTATTATCAAAATTATATTTTTTTAAAAATTAATATAAACAATAAAGTGAACATTTTTAGAAAAATCAGTTACACGTTGAAACTTAATATACAGAGAAAATATTCTAATAAAACTACCATACTGTATGGTAATATCATTTCTGGTAAAAAAAAAATTGATAAAATCAAAATATACGATATTTAAATCAATCATTTAGTAGTAATGGTTTATTGTAAATTCTGGTTTTCAAAATTATACTTCTTTTTACTGCACATTTAATAAAAAATATAAAACTTAAAAGTAAATTTAACCAAATAAATGGTTTTCGTGCCGTGCTCTAAGGTATCATGATAAAATTACCACATTTACCAAATTTTATCACCTGTTAATTAACCATATTTTATTGTTAATTTTGACAAAATTATTTCCTTACCGTTTTGGTAGAAATTATCGAGTATTTTGGTGTTCCCATAGAGCAAGAAACACGGTAAATGTTACCATCTTCTGGTAGTTCTGATCGTACTGTTTTTCGCAGAGCAAGTTGTAAATTTGCTTCAACTTAAATAAGGTATTAAATTGAATCATCTTTTTTTTTTTAAATATTTTACCACAGTGTCGTATAATTAAATATTTAGGAAGAATTATAGTGTGGTTTGACTCTGCCACTTATTAAATGTTCAGCATATTAGAATGTTATTATTGTTCGAAATGCTCCAAAAAATATTCAGAAATTGCTCCGATATTTTTATTAGGGTTTAGGACTACCACAGCTAATTCTTATTATCGTAGCTAATTATGATTATCATAGCTAATTATGACTGCCATAGCTAATTATGATAATCGTATCTAATTATGATTATCATAACTGATAATCTATTCTTGTATCCCAATTCTCGGTTGCATAATTTATTACACAAAAGTTGAGTATATCATATTTTCAAATTTACAATTACCAGCTTAAACTCAAAAAAATCTTAATATGCTTAATTGAAAAATGACCATTTAAATACTATGGAAAACTGAAATCGGGATCATGTATATTTTTTTAAAAATTAAAATTGAATTTTATTTCTGGGAAACTTTTTTTTCCTAATTTAAACAGGTTTTTTAATTATATTAACTATTATCCCACTTTTAAGCACCATAACTAATAGAATCCCGTTTTCTTTGGCGACATCTTCGTAAAGCCTAATTGCGCCCAATCTCTCATCCTTATCACTACAAAGAGAACTTAATCATCCTATCTCTTTTCTACCCCTTTCCTTCTCATCTCTCACCCACTCCCTCCTCCACTCTTTGCACTCGAAAGAACCTCAGTCACTGGCAGTGGCGTTTAACGGCGCCAATTAGCGCTCATTAGCGCCGGCCGCGACTAATTAACGGTACGACTGACAGGAGGATTGGCTGACCCGGAAATGTGATAGATATAGGAGCTGATGACTTTTGGCTCTCTTTGGCGTTGGTCGTTCTCAAAACCCCTTCGCCTCCGCCCAAATCGGGTCCGTTTAGAGGAGGTGGGGGAGAAGTAATACTCATTGAGAAAAGGGGAAATAGTTTGTGAAGAGGGGAGAACACGTGGTTGAGCTAATACACGTGGAGTGGTTTGGTTGGAAACAGTACTGTGGGTTCTGCTCCCAAAAGATGTTGGAACAGTAATAGTGACGTACTGGTTGCAAAATATTTTCGAAATGGTCACTGTATGTTGTTATGAGGTGAGTTAAAAAAATTAGGAGTTAATGTCCTACATCTTTGTTCTCATTTATCAGATATCAATTTAAATGTTTTAAAATCTAATTCGAACTTTTTGAAATATAATTTGCATTCTTTAAAATCTCTTTATTTCTTCAGTGAGTGTTTTTTTTTTTTTTTTTTGTCAAATATATCAACAACAAATAATCACTGAAAGGAATCTAGTTTTGAATTTCTGATGTGCGTTTTACTCCCAGTTCTGAAACGATTTTGTGGATTCTGCTTACAAATTATGGAGTCTCAATTATAGTACAATTTTGACTTAAAAATTTATTAATCCTTATTTATGTTCTAAATAGTTAAAGTAAAGTATTAAAAAATAAAGTGAAAAACAGAAAAAATATGAGTCTTGATCCCTGATTTAAGTTTTGAACATATACTATCTAAATTAACTTATTTTGCTTGTTAGAAATCTAATTTGTTATTAATTAATTAATCTGCAATCAAAAATGAAGGAAATCTAGTTTGTGCGTTCATTTATGGTGTGTGTTTTACTCCTAGTTATGAAAAAATTTTGTGGGTTCTAATCAGAAATGACGCAGTTTCAATTATAGTGCAATTTCGGTTTTAAAATGTATTAATCTTAATTTATTTCTAAATTTTCAATGTAAATTATTAAAAAATGCAATAAAAAACGGGAAAATATGAGTTTTAATTCCTAATTTAAATTTTGTACATATACGATCTACATTAACTTATTTTATTTGTAAAAATCAAATTTAAACGTTTTGAAATCTGGATTTTATACTTTGATTTAGTGATCTTTTTTTAATCTGACGGTATTTTCCAAATTCATTATATTTATGCTGTTTTAAAAATTTAGAAACTTTTGTTTTATAGTTTGTTGTATATTTCGTTTTATACTTCAATTTGAAAATGTTGGCATATTGAATATTAAGTAAAATAGCTAAACATATTTTCTGAGTTAAATTTATCCATAGTATTAATTTTAAAGAAATCCGTTAAAACTTTTGTAAGTGGATTTAGAAAATAATGAATTTTCTCATAAATATTAAATTTTAAAAAAAATTGACGTTTTTAACTAATGCGGTTGTATATACTTTTTATAGCATCAAATAACTAAAATTAAAATGTCTCAAACTTTTTTTTTTTTACTCTAGATTGCATAACATTGATAGCATAGATTGCATAACAATGCATATTGCATGCAATATTGCCTAACAATCCAAAATATTTAAATTATTTAAATTATTTTCCGTATAGTTTTTTATTGACTGCCTCTTTTTTTGATACATTTACTACTAAAATTTTTTGATAAAAACAAAACAATAACATCAAATAAATAAGGTTTAAAAAATATTATTTAAGGCAATATTTTATTTTGAAAATAGTTCCGTTTCAACAATTATCACTTTATTGACTTATATTTCCTCGCAAAAAAGAGTCTTTCGAAAAATTTTCAATAACCATCTGATTAAGTACTTTTTACCGGTGTTTATAATTTCCCTTTTAATGTTTTTCTCATTTAAAAAAAAAGAAAACAATCAATATAATTATATTCTTTTCAAACCTTTGCTACACCC
The DNA here is from genome assembly GCF_982258835.1 of Parasteatoda tepidariorum. Taxonomy (NCBI): domain Eukaryota; kingdom Metazoa; phylum Arthropoda; class Arachnida; order Araneae; family Theridiidae; genus Parasteatoda; species Parasteatoda tepidariorum. The sequence continues at coordinate 72,949,798 of NC_141763.1, read as the reverse complement.
CTTGACATTATTATCTTCAAAAACAGTGGCAAAAATGCTTTCAAGTACTTATTATGCTGCCACAAATTAATCCAAAAAAATTTGCATAGAAAAACCATCACTGTTTCTTTAGCAGTGTCCCCTGAAAGAAAAACTTCAATCGCAAACACTCGAAATACCGCCTCGAACTTATAACTTGGGCACTAATTAAAAAAGAATTACCACTCTGCAAGACTTTCGTTTACTAATCAAGACGCGTGTGTGCCTTCTGGCTGTCTATTATTAATCCCAGCTCCAATAATGTTGCTACTGTGCATTACGGTTGCCGTGAAGTTATGTTATATTGGTACTAGAAAAATATCATCTTCCCCACAATGTATTTCCCCGTTGTCCCATAGCAATGATTACTGCTTTAGCTTTGTTGCAGTTTCTTTAGTGAACTTATTAAGTTCTGGAACCAATTTAGCCACTGCAAGCAATTTGTGTCGCTTTTCTTTAATCAATGTTTTTTTTATTCAGTTTAGTCTGTTAGTTAGTTTCTTATAGGACTATATGTAATTTATATAAAGGTTTTCTTAAAATATGTTTATGTGAATGTGTGTTTTATATAAGTAATATGATAGTGTGTGTGTTTTTTAAAATTTTTTACCAGCAAAGATTAAAGTTATTATAAAAAAAATAGTGGAAGATAAGTTCAATAACATTTTAAAAACACTCCACTTTACAATTCCTTAAGTATAAAAATTGTCCAACGTGAAAAATATGTTGTGAAAAAATATTCCTGGTATTTTTATTCATTTGAAAAAGGAGAAAAAAATTCTGGTAAAAAAAAAACATAATTCTGGTTAATAAAACTAAAATGTACGTTATTTAAACCCTTCATTTGATAATTTTTCAGCTCAGTTGGTAACGGTTTACGGAAAAGTAAGTTTTTCAAAATTACAGTTCTTATTACCACATAATTAGCAAATACTACAAAACTGAAAAGTGCCATGCTTTAAGTTATCATGATAAATTACGATTGTACCACGTTTACCATATTTTATCTAATGCTATTAAATCATATTTTATTGTTAATTTTACCAAAATCATTGCCAAAGCGCTACGGTAAAAATTACTGAAGTTTTGAAAGTGTCAATAGAGCCAAATTTTTCCATTTTCTGGTTATTTTGACCGTACTTTTTTAGACTCTTTTTAATAAATAAGTGAAACTGATTAGATTTTGGGAAATGCTTCTACCAGCACAAATTGGTTGTAAGTAAGTAGAAGTATATAAGTAAAAATGAAGGATGAGTATAAAATTTTCTAAATTTAAATGACGCTCTCCCAAAACAGCGTTTTTATATTCTCAACAGCGATAACTTCTTTTATCTTCAATAGGTTTGCTTTAAACTTAATGTCGTGCTTTTGCTTAAATTTAACCAATGTATGTTGTATACAATACGCGTAGGATACTTTATTTTGGGGTGCAATGTTTGGCTCTTGATTAATTAATTGATGTTGATGATAAAATTTTATAAATGATAGGCAATTTATCAAAACTATAAAAGCAATCTAAAGAATCTTATGTACATTTAAAATTAAATTGGCTTTATCATACATTATGTCAAAGTTTTAAACAAATTTATTGAAAACAGAAGTTATTGTAACTGTAAGTTTGAGAAACGAAAATACCACTTTTAATTATTCTTTTTGTCGTCGCTCTAATAAATATTTTTGTTAATTATTTTTCACAAAAAAATGCATAAATAACTACGTTTAAATTTATATCTTTAAATTTATATTTATGTTTTCTCTTTTTCTGATACGTGTCCTGTTACTTCTTTGAAATATCACACAACAAAGGATAAAAGTAATCATATGCGATTCTATATTAACAAAACTGCACTTTTATTTATATTTAAAATATACTGCATCATAATTAAAATAACTTGAAAAATGATCTTATTAATAACAAGAACATTTTCATATAAATGGAGAGAAATATTTACTTTTTCTATGTTTATCATTTTTATAAAATTGAAAAGAAATGTTTTAACTCTTCTAAAAGCGATAAAATTGCGTAAAGAATTTTGAATTATTGCTGAAAAGAAATCTAGGTACAATTGTAATTGTGCAATATTTTACTACAAATACCTAAATCTTTTGTTGGGATCACTTATAAAACTGTTATTATCCTTGTATCACGTAAAGAACATCATAAATTCCATTAAGAATAGCACCGGAGCATTTAAAAATGGTTTTTCTCGCTTCTTGCGTATTTCGTTGCTTATAATTTATTTTAAAAAATAATTCGAAATAAATCAGACGCACTCTCATAATGCAATAAACCGGAGTTATACTTTTTCGGCTTATTAATTGTAAGGCTATAAAAATACATCACTTCTAAATAATAAACCAAAACTTGTAAATTCAACCGATTATTCATTGCTATTGTAAGGAATTTACGAACGTAGCAAAAAAGGCTTTTTTTTTTAATCTGATAATACGAACGAAAAAGAAAAAAAAAACGCTTTCGTGCCAAGTAAGTCGAACGAAAAAAAAACTCAACCAACAGCTTACACAACGAAACATTTAAGCGAGATGCTAGTAGAATGAATAAATCGTATATAAATCTCGCTTTCATAAGAGGGGTGATCGTCTGCGAGAAAGGGGAAATAATCTATAATTCCTCGCATCGGGCATTAACAATCGCTACCTCATTTCTTTGCTAATAACTGTGAATTATTTAGGATGGTTGGCTTAGAATGGCGCACTTAATTTTTGGCTCTTCTCAGGGACCAAATCTTTGTTGCCAAGCAGCCGCCAGACAGGGTTGCTTTTTAATTAGATCGGCTTAATGAAACTGTTAGAGTTATCTAAATCGAGAGTTATCTTTTATTTTAGCTTGTATCTAATTTAGTATTCTTGTGGGTTTATGATGTTAAAGTTTATCTTTTTATTTTGATTTTATTAATGTAATGGATTGTAGATTAATTCGACGCAGTAATTAAAATCTTGTTTCCCGCAAATAATTATCGCAACGCCTATATTATTTAAATTAAATATTTACTCGGAATGGTAGATATTTTCGATGACTTATTAATTTAGATTGACAAAGTTTGCAGTTGGTTTTGCATTAAAATAATTTCTATCTAAATAGTGTGAGTTTACGGAATTAATAAATTATAACAAAAAATCGAAGAAGATAAAATAACCTGGTGTCCGAATACGTTATTGATGTAATAAACTTGTATCAGTGTAATGAAATAGTTTGAGTGCAAATATAGCTTATAGTTTCGTTTTATATTAATGCAAATACGTATTTTAAATGAATTTCCTTTTTAATATTTTATACTGGTGATTTTTTTTGGGTAATTTAATTTTAATTCCATTATGAATAATGAAATTTTAGAGTGAGAATCTGAAGATATGTTTAACATAAGGCCTTGGGAGACCAACTTAACTAATTAAAATTATGTATTTTGTAATTATTTTTTATTTAGAACTGCTTGAATATTTTATATACCAAATAATTAAGTAAATAAAAATGTAGTTTAATTTGGAATAACTAATTTTACGAAAGTACCTACCATTGAAAAAATGGGTTTCAAGCTCTCTTACTTTAAAAACTCACTTCGAAATCGATAAGTAATGTATTCGGTTTTTTTTTCAATTCTATTATTATTGTTATTTATTGAAAAATTACATGATGCATTTAAAACTAGATATTTTGATTTAAAACTAGACAATTCCAAATTAATGTTTTCTTTTTTATCTGTTGATATTCATGATAATAGGTATTAAATGCTAGGTGGTCATCGTCATATTTTTACACAAAAATTGATTTTGATCTATAGATTTGATTGCGCAAGTAACCAATATAGCAATCAATATTTTAAATTTGTATAGTATAGTAAACGACACTACTACCAGTTGTAATATTTACAACTGATTGCAATTATAATTGTTAAATGTTAGGGAAAGTGGAGTAAGATCGAATAGCTAAGATTCGAAGGCCTGTTAGAGCTAAACTGTTTGACCTAGAAACTGTCAGATTTAATCAAGATATTCTTTGTTTAGTTGTGTACAATATTTCATTCCTGATATTTTATAGATGTACTATTTTTTTTTATAAATGATTTTTTTTTAGAAAAAAAAATCGGTGTTATACCCGAGGGCTGACTTTTGTGGGGTAATTAGATTTTTACCGGGTACAATTGAAAACCCTATTAGAAATTCAGAAAATACTTTATTGTAAGAAATTAAGAGAATTTGCGGACTTGGTCGATTATCTCTAGAACTATTGAACCGATTTTAATGAAATTTGATATGTACATACGTTGATACAATACAAAACAAATAAGCATTCAACAATTGTAATACACACGTATGATCGTGCGTAATACTCTTTGGAGTTGGAAGATATGAAACAGCTGTTGCAGAATAAACAAAAAAGGGTTAATAGGAGATTTGGTCCGCTCTTACAGATATACTGCCCTTGCAGCGTGATTTCATACTTAAAATAAGGCAGTTTATCATTTACTGAGGCAATTGGTCTGAAGTGTCCTGTGGCAATTTCATATCTTCCGACTCAAAGAGTGTTACTCACGATCATGCTTGTGTATTTCAATTGTTGAATGGTTATTTGTTTTGTATCGTATCAATGTATGTAGTTATCGAATTTCATTAAAATCGCTACAGTATTTCTAGAGATAATCGACCAAGTCTGCAAATTCTCCTAATTCCTTACACCAGTGTAGAATATCATTGAAAAGATAGCAAACATTTCTATTTTATGTGATAATTTTTGAAAATTATGCATGTGATTTACATGTGACGTAGTAAAAGTTTTACTCGAGAGAGAGATGGACAATCGTCCTAGGGCCCGACCAAGATGTCTTACAAGAAATAATGTGTTTATTAACTAGTTTTTTTAAAAAGAAAATTGCAACGAAGTTCTTTATATCTATAAGAGAACTAAATTTTTTATTTTAACGGAATAGTACCCGGCCTTTCTCCAAGAACAGAGTTATCTTAACGTAACGGTATAGTGCAGTTGTTGGATTAAATCCTTATTGTTTGGCATCGTATGAATATTTTGTAAATGGAGCTGGACTGAAAAATAATTTTCGTAACTGTAATGCTAATCGTAACTGTAATGCTAATAAGGTTAGTTTAAAAAAAGAACATTAGAGGGTTGACGTAGTAAAACAAACTTATTTTTATCAACAAACTTATCTTGAATTAATCAAGAACACGCCAAATAATGTAGGCACTGGATCTTCAAGATAACATAAAATGCAGCTATACTTAAACAAAAAAATTTTTTATCTATTTTTAACACTGTTTCACACTGTTTTAACACTGTTTTTTCAAAACTGTTTGTCGATTAGGGTAGAATTGCCCAGACATGCAAACGAAAGAAAAAATTAATATTAGTTGTTTTGTGTCGAAGAAACTTATCAAAGAAACTTCTGCCGCATGTTCCGATCTGCTTCCCGTTGAGATCTGTAAAAGTGTTTTTCGTACATGATCACTTATACTGCGGGAAAACTCATTTCTCCCTTGCTACGTTGTCAAGTTTATTATTTATTTATTTTATTCATTTATTTTGATTGCTTGTGTTGTTGTTTTTATCTAATTTTTTTTTAAGTGTGTTTCTGGAAAGCTTTCAAGGGAAAATATATAAAAAATTTTATTAAAATAAATTTTAGAATTGCATTTTTAAAAATATTAAAATGTTTTGTCTAATGCTTTCGTTAAAAAATACAAAACAATCCTTCCCTCATTAGTTAAGCATAAGCAGAATTGTATTTGCCCACAGATTATTACTTTCAAGCCAAATAAAATATTTAAAAACTAACGGAAATAAAGAAATTTTTAATTTTTTCTTTTGGTTATAATCCTTAAATTTTGTTTCAAAAATACTCTTTATAACTTTTATTTAATATTACTCTTTTTGTAATTTCACTTATATAGAATAAACTTTTTTTTCTTTTCAAATTTTCTATCTGCGACAAACACGCATTGAAATTTTCAAAAAAGAACTAACTCTACGAAATTTATACCATTTAATTAATTTCAAAAGAGTTTATTTTTTATCTTTGTAAAAATTATAAGAGGTAAACTTTAACAGTCAGTTATAATATTATTTTAATTATTCGAAAGCATTTCAGGTATTTTAATCTGTAGCCCAATTCATTTTCGTAATTAGTTTCTTCAAATCATTTCATCGTTTAACTATTCTGAAAATACAATTTAGTATATGGTAAGTTTTTCTAAATAATATATTCTTTATAAACATTATTATTTTTCTACGATATGATTAGCTTAACTACCCCTAAAAAATTTGTACTTTTTTCCTTTGTGTTAATTTTTTTATTCGCAAGTATTATAATTTGTTAAAATATTTTAAGTTCTTAAAAAATATTTTTACTTCAAAACTATTCTAAATTTATTACTATTTTTAAAACCAGTTTTTACGATCAATATAACTTTTTGTGATATTTTGTGCTGATCCTATAAAATTTAGTCAAAATATAATTTAAAGATTCTTTTTCGTTTACAGTCTCATTGAAAATAGTTTTAATCAATTGTGAATTTTTAACTCATTTTAGGTATGTATAAAGTTCTGTTAGGTATATTTAAAGTTTCTATTTTCTTTCATTTTTAATGCACCTTAATTTTTTTAAATGACAGTTATAAATTAAATTTGAGGAATAGGGCAAAAGAGGTAACCGTAATAACAAATACACATTTAATAAATGCATCAAAATCAATATATAAATATCTCAAAATCTCCCTTCATAATATTTAACAATCATGCCTTTTGTTTTGGGAAATATCACACAATTTTCATTCATAGAAATTAAATCATTCATATAGAATCGTGAAATATTTCTGAAACAATCATTACAAAAATTAAAACTCATATCATATCACACCTTTTTGAAAAATCTCAGTTTCAATAATGATAAAAGCTAATAATCATATCTTAATGCTTAGGAAATATATTTATAAAAATTAACAAACATATCTTCAACTGAACAACTGTCATCGAATAAGGGTAATAATTTTTATTCTATATTTTGTACTCAACCCCTTATTTGCTAAAGATCCCTTTTTCTTGCTTCAAGTTAGACTTTGCAGATAGATAGAGCATTAATATTTGAAGGGGGTTTGAAGGATTAGTGAAGCGTGCCCCTTTTGCATTGCTTTCCCCTTCATTCTCTACCCCCTTCACCACGTTTTGCAAACCGCCAGTCCCGCCGATAACTTTTGGTAATGAGCCATAGCAGACCAAAAGTGGATTTAAATAATACAACATTTAGTTGATGGTGTCGGGGCATCACGGGAATTTTCGGGGGCAAAAATCCCTTTTTTATATTTCTCCCTCTTATTATTTGCAGAATGCATATTTTTATATTTGAATTAGAGGGCAAAAAAACCGAGTCTTCTTCCCTTATCTTACCAGAAACACCAGGTCCTAGTTCATTGCGTTTTTCAGTCCGACTTTTTTCTTTTAACTTTTTTGTTGGCAACGCAACCCTTACGCCCTATCCTTTCACGGTATTGGTTTTTGTGACTTTTTTTTTGCCCTGGTGATAGTCTACAGGGGCTTTTTCCTGGGGGTGACGGGCTAAAGGATAGGGGTTTTTAGAGAGGAAAGGGGCAACATTGTCATTTATTGATAGATGGACTTTTGAGACGCCTTGTAATAGAAGAGAGCGCTCTCTTCTTTTGCTTTGTGTAAGATTCGTTATCAAATTTGTGCGTTGAAAAGCGTATCAAAACTCGGACAGACTGCATATCTATTTTGTGCACCTTTATATATTGACAGGTATTAAACTGCAACTGATTTTTATGCCTATCAACTGTGTTTTAAGAATTACGAAAAGTGAAAAATCTTTAGTTTTAAAATAATATTTTCATTAGTTGAAACGAAATTTTACAACATTTAACGTACGTTCTTGTTACGAGAAGTTACGTTATTTTTATTTTAAATAATGATTAATTTGATACTTATTGTGATGGAGGTTCAATCTTCTTAGTTTATTGTTTATCATCCACTGAATTATGATGCGTCAGTTTTTATTTATTCTATAATTCTACACTAAGAAACATATATTTAATTTTCAGCTTCGATTACATTACTATTCTTTTCATTTTTATATAAAAAAAAGTTTTTATATTAAGCTTTGCATGTCTTTACATTACTATTCTTTTCATTTTTATGTAAAAAAAAAAATTTTTTATATTAAGCTTTGCAATGTCTTTACATTACTTTTCTTTTCATTTTTATGTAAAAAAAAAGTTTTTTTATTAAGCTTTGCAATGTCTTAAGTAAAGAAATATTAAATTTTATAAATATTGTAAATAAAAATTCGATATTCCCATTAGAAACTGGTTTAGAAAAAAATCCATTCGGTTAGTATAATTTAATTGAAGTTCTACGTTCATAAAAGTTGTCTTCCATTTAAACTTGTTCTAAAATGAGTTCAAGTTTATAAAATCGTAAAATAAATAGCTAAATAAAAATAAAGCCAATGTTTAAAAATAGTACAAATCGATAAATAGTATATTTATGTTAATATTCATATCTAATGTCGCTAATCATTGTTTAATTAAATGCAACAGTAATCCAGTTACCGTAACACTGAGACTGAACTGATTAAGTGAAGTTTCAGTGCAAATCAATATTAAGCTAATATTTAGAATATTAATTATATTTGGAAAGCTAATATTTAGTTAATTAGTATTTTTTGAAATTTCTGCAACTATTTTTTTGTTTACTAATTGCAATACTTCAACTATATTATTTTTAAAACTATTTAAATCTTACTATCCGTTATCAACCGAGTTTTAAAAATCTATTACTAAGAATGATAAGGGGCAATTTAATCTCCTAATTGGTTTGAATTAAATCTCAAACAGCTTAATATTTTTAGTTTACTAATTACAATAATTCAATTATATCAATATTTTTAAAGCTATTTAAATCTTACTATCCGTTATCAACCGAGTTTTAAAAATCCATTATTATTAACGATAAGGGGCAATTTAATCTCCTAATTGGCTTGGATTAAATCTTAAACAGCTTAACATTTATTCAAATAAGCGAACTGCATTTCAATCTAGTTCATAATACCCAAATTAAGCAAATTATTATTTTTCAGCAAAGATGATAATCATTATTTATCATTTCGCGATAGTTAACTCCCTTCCTAAAAAGACTGACTCATAATCAGAAATACTCAAAGAGCTTTGTAAATGCATTAGAAGGTCGAAGCGAAAGATAGATACCTTAAATTTTCCATACGCCCATGTAACACCCCCACTTTTACCCCCCTCCTTCGTTTCCAATAATAACAATAATAAAATAACGAACCCATAAAAAATTATAAAGAGGTTCTTCTGCCTGCTAGTGTGTGTAAAAAGTGTATATATAAATATATACTTCTATCAGTTCCATGTACTAGGTATTGTCTAGGGTGTGGCTAGCATGTTCAAGTCTAATTACCGTGCACAAGAGCTTTTCGATGATCACCCCCTCATGTTCTCTCCCCCCTTTCAGCCTTGTCACGCGCAACTTTTCAAACAAGAAGATATTATCCCAAAAAGGAGATGAAGAATAACGAAAAAAAATAACAATAATAAATGAAAATGAATAAAGTTAAGTACAATGAAAACGGGGAAAAAAATATGTATCTGTGATCTCATATTGGAATTAGGAAAAGCGGGCCGCGCTTACAATGCTGATGACGATTTAAGCTATTTTTCATAGGTTGTTGGAGTTTTCTTTGGTAAATGTGCGTTATTCTATTATTTTTCTTTTCCTGAATCGTGTCGTTCCTTTTAGGAAACATTCTGTTTGATTATGTGTCTCTGGTCAATACTGTGTTATGCCTGTTGACCACTTCTGTGTTTTTTTTCTTGAGGGTGGGGCATGTATAGAAATTGAGAAACGTAATTTTAGACTTTTTTTTTAAACTAAAAATCTATAACGTATCGAAATTACTTTTAGGGTAACTAATTTTGGTTAAAGTTATTGACGTAATGAAGGATTTAGCTGTTATATTCTGAAATAAAAGCTGTTATCAACAGTGAAAAAAATTAATAAATATTGCAATTTTTGAGAAAAAAATTTATTTAACACTAACTTAAGCTCAAACATTTTTATATTCTGTTTAATATGTGTATCTGGAAAATAATGTGTTTTGCCTTTTACCTACTTCGATTTTTTTTTCCTTGCACGTGGAGCGTATGTAAAAATTTAAAATCGTAGTTTTAGATCTTTTTTTAACGAAAAATCTGTAATGTTTCGGAATTATTTTTAAGGTAGCAAATTCAGTTATTGACGTAATCAATGGTTTATTTATTACATTCTGAATAAAAGCTGTTATTAACAATTAAAAAAGTTAACAATTAATTATTATTGTAATTTTTGTGAGAGGAAATTAAACTTAAGTTATTTTTCGTAATAAATGTTTTAATAATTATATTCTGACTGAAAGTTGTTGTTAATAACTAAACATATGATTTTTGTAGAAAAAAATTAAAGGTTTTATTAAATACGAACATAAACTAAATAAATAAATTAAAAAATAATTTCAAAATAATTACTTTAAATAAATTAGAAACTAATTACTATATATTTTAAAAAATGTCTCTGAACGTCGGTGGATTTTAACATTATTTGAAAGAATTACATTCTTAATAAAATTTTTTGTAAATTATTGAAACAAATGTAATTTTCGTGGAAAATATTTAAAGATTTTAATTGGCATGAACATAAATTGAAACTTTTAATAAATTAAAAATGAAAATTAATTACGATATATTTTGAAAATCAGTACGTGCTCAAGTGTATATCATGTGTGTAACAAATTCTGTGTATTTCAATAGCTTGCGCAAAAGAAAATACGTTTTATTTACAATTAATAAAATTATAAAATTATAAAAAAATTATAAAAAAAAACTTTTAAATTTTTGGATATTATTGTGTGAAGTTTCAATATTTCCATAAGAAGATATCTTTTTTAGTTAAATTAGTTAGTCTAGTCTTATAAATAAAAATCTGTAATATAAAACTAAGAAAATATTTTTTTTAATTTTTTAATGTTATCCAATACGTTTTGCTATCTTATTTTCTTCATATTCTTTCTATCTTATTTTCTTCTTTGCTATCTTATTTTCATCTTTTATCCAGTTTCATATTTGATGTACGATTTTTATGTCCTGGCTATTCATTGATAAAACGTGTTAATAAATAATAAATAAATGAAAATAATTTTAAATAAAACTGAAAATCTTAAAAGCAATCTATGAAGTAAAGTATTATTTGTAAAAGTATGCATAATACTATACATAAAAATAGTTTTCGAATATTTTTCAAAACAAGTGTAAAATTTTTCTCAAACAATTTTAACGATTGCATGAAAAGTATGAGTAAATATTCTAAATGCATTTTAACATTCTTAAAAATAAATAAATCTAAAACAGATTTGTGACCTCATCTTCCAGAAGTAGATTAGTATGTATAATAAATACTATTTATTACGTTGAACATGGAACCAACTTTTGAAAAATGTTTATGCTATAAAATAAGGACAAAAAATAAACATTTTAGCAAAATTTATTAGCATTTCTTTAAATGTTAATTTCTTTCTTATAATATTTTTTGTTTAACATCTCTATATCTTAAAACACTATCTTAAATAGCTTTAAGTCTTTGTTTTATGAAAAAGATAATTTTGATTAAGCTAATTTTAAACAAAAATGTACTTCTTACACGCCCCCTCTTATCTAGATCAAACATAAGAAATAAAAAGAAATCCGTACATTTTTACAAGAAGATCATCTATTCAAACTTAACATTACCAAAAACAAGTCCAACTCTATGATTACGCACGAAAACTTAGAAATTCTCTGGTGGCCTTACAATTAAATTTTTGTTTCTCCCTATTTTTTTCCTTTTTCAATCCGGCGCGCCTAACATATTTCGTAATTCAACCACAGAAATCCCCAAGCTCATTGATAGTATTATTCTAAACGACACAGTCAGTCATTTGTAGAAATGACCACAGAAAAACTAGATCTTGTCATTTGTCAAATCGCCAGGCAACACGAAATGCTAAAAAGGGTTAGCGTCTAAATATAGCAAAGTCACTTCAACCGAAAAGACTGAGAAAACAGATTAAACAGATTAGTTGAAGTATCGTTGCTCTGTATGACAACAATGGAACTATAATTCATTGGTAACGTTGTGATTTTTCGAACCGTCTAGTTTTGCACTTTTTCAACGCATTTTTGCGTTAGTAATTTAGTTCGGATAATGATTTTTTTAGGTCAGTCAAGTGCATTTTTTATGTATTTTTCGTCTATTATTTCAATTAATGAATGGTCTAGATGTTGAATGTATTATTTATATAAATTGACTCTAGATGTATAACTGTTTCTGTACATGACATATCACTTTACATTTTTTAGACACAATATTATTTTGAACCTATGGTTAAAATATTTTTTTTTTTATTTCCCGACAAATATGAGAAATATAGTTAGCTGAAATATTGGTTTTGATTTGAAATCGTATTAAATACAAAATCAAATAATTAACGGAATTGATAATGTGCTGTTCTTTACAGAGTGCTATACCATGGAGAGAAATCTGCTAGAATATTGTTCTAATTATCAGGAGAGAATTTAAAATGTGCTATGCTATGCAAAGATATCTGCTTGAATATTTAACTAATTATTAGGGGAATATGTAATATGCTATGAGATGTAAAATATTCTTTGAAAAGTTTTAAAAATATTGACATTTGAGATTTTAAAATAGAAATTTAAGTATTTTCAAATTATCCTCATGAAAGCAAAAATAATATATTTTTATAAAAAAACTAAACTTCATAGTAGTTATTCAATTATCATCATTTATTCTAAATTTACCGGCAATTTTTAAAAAAAATGTTCTTTATGCTTTTATGCTATAAATTTAAGTTAATTAAATTTAGTTTAAACAAAATATTTGAAACATGGTATATTCCGTAATCACCACCCTAAGTATATATTTTTATACATTATATATTTTTTGCTAAGTATATATTATATACTAAGTATACATTTTAAATCATTATCGAAAATGAAATTTTAAAAATATACACAATAACGATCGAAAATTAATATTTCATCTTGTAAAAGGAGAAATTTATCAAAACTTATCTATGAAGAATCAAAGCTTAAATGCATTAAAAAATTTTAATTTCTGGAGGAAGCTTGATGGGTTTTTTTAAAAATCGCTATCCCCTTCCTTCCGATTACATCCGGCAATCAAACTGATTTTAAGTGTTTTTAATCTCGCTTTCTTCGTCAATGATGCGACAATATTTGATCTTGTTTTTTTTCTCTCTCTCTTTTTCTCGTTCTAATGTTAATTTTCTACCCTAATCCGCATTTTTTTAACTTCATTTTTCCGAGCGTTTTGAAAACGTTAAGGACAGTGTTTACGGAACATCCTGCATATGTAGATAATCGTTCTTATGACGTATGAAGATAATTTTGATATCTTAATCCAAAAGAAATATTGGTGATAACAATAAAGGGGAAAAAAAACATTTTCTAAAGCACACTGATCACAATACTTTTTTCTCCCTTTTCTTATAAACGAAAAACTTCACTTCCCATAAAAACCGATACATTCGAATAAAAGAAAAAAGTAGGCGGCGCCCATTTGAGGACCAGTTCGTGATTGACAGTACAGCAGGGACCGATCGGTCCAGACGGTCGGATTAAGTGCGTCCGGATGATGTGCCGGACTCAAGTGGTCCCCTGAGATATTCGGACGGTCGACCCCTCCCCTCCCGGGGGCGCTGTTTGGACTCTAACAGACTCCACTACCGCATGGATGCGCCCCATGTGGATGACCCCTAATTATACCTCAGGAACCCCCTACTACTTTTCTACTTGTTTCTATAGCTTAAAGTAAGCTGCAAGAACTAAAAGAAATCTGACAAGGAAAATCATATTTTGTCCGTGTGTCTCAATCCCAGAGTATATAAAAGCCACCCCCGGGAAATAACTTTTTCTTTTCTTTGTTTGTTACAAGTTAGGAGTATTCTGTTTCGTTTTGTCGCTTTACGAATCGAATTTGTTTGGAAAGTAAAGTTTTGGATGATGTTTTTGGGAAAGTGAAATTTCTGATTGTGTTGTTGGTGTTTGTCGTATTTTCTGATTCCTTTTCTAGGTATTTTTTAAGTAATTCTCTTCGTCTTTTTTTGTATATATATAAATTCCTTTCGCTTTTTTTAAATTTTTTTTTTAGTTTTTGTTTAACGAAATCTAAAAACGCGTTCTTTTTTCTGACTTGAGAATACTTTTTAAAACATTAAATCTTAATAACGCAGTGGGGGAAAAAAACAAAACTGTTTCCTTATTATTTTACTATTTAAAATAAACGCTGTTACATTAGGTTGTTTTCTTCAGTTTGAAATTAATACAGATAACCTTCATGAATTATTTCTTCCATTCAGTAAGGTACTTTCACTGTTATCGAGTATAATACATCCAACATTAATTTGATCTTTAATAAATAGTTGACAGCACTTGAAATTATTACATGATTCAAGCCCTTAAATACTATTATCATAATTTTAAATGCCCAGAAATAGATCATTATTCTTAATTCTTAAAACAACAACGTAATTTAGCTCTTTATTGAAATATGCATGTTTCTAGGAATGCTTTCTTTGAAATATTCCTTTTTAAAACATGCTGATAAACGAAGCAAAATAATAATAATAAAAAGAGAGAGAGAGAGAGACTTGTATAGTAAGTTGCGAACTTGTGTTTCAATCTGTATACCGGATAGAATAAAACCATCAAGTTTCGTATTCAAATCTGAATGAAAAGGGTTGAGTATCGCTGATTGTATGATGTTTAAACATTATTTTACTAGTGTTGTGGGCCAAACTTTGTTACGATTAAGCGAATCAAAAAGTTATAGTTTTTTTTTAATAAACGCTTTGTTTAGCTTTTATTCCTTTTAAAATGTTTTTCTCTTGAATTAATAGATGGCAGCACAGTAACGTTATAACATTTTTTACTATTTTTAACGCTTCGGAAATATTTATGACGTTTCTTTATCTTAGATAAAGCTTTTAAAAGTGATTACTAAAAAATATGCATTTTTATGGATTGCTTAAAATTAGGCTATCCTGATAGGCATTCAAAGAGGATTTGATTTATTTTATTTTTAATTTTTATATTTAGCGAATATTATATAGATATATATATGTCTTGAATAATTTGAAGCTCGTGTAACCAAAACTCAAGCTGGTCAACTGAACTGTGCTGCAACGATCAGCTTTATGTAATTCACATAATTAAAAGTCTTTTTCTTTCTTCGGTGACACGAAAAAAAATGCAAGACATGACTAGGTACTGAAAAAAACTTACTTAACTCTTAAATTTTTTTCTACCAGTAATATATTTTTAAAATAATATCAAAAAATTAAAAAAAAAAATTTAATATTTTAACTACACATTAAAGTACTCCTCAATTATTTCATGTTTTAGAAAAAATTCATGCAAAAATTTCAAAAGTATACGGTGAAAACGGTCTTCTGGGTTGGTTTATTTTATTAAAATGTATCTGCCGACCTTATCCGACTTGTTTAAATGCTTTCAGGTATTTTTTGTAGTTTTAAATAAGGTAAAGACAAAATATAATTTAAATTTTATATAAACTGTAATATGAATGTTTTAACCTGTAATGTGAATCATTTTATTCGCAGGACGCAGATTGTGCTTTCTGAATAAGTTCGTCACGATCATAATAAATAATAGTGCCTTTATATTTTTTTTCTTTAATTGCTTCGAAATTTTCGTATTAGTACTTTTCATTTTTAAATTTGCTACAGTCGGAACAGTTTAATTTACAATTTTTTCTTTATTTAACCATTTTTTGTCGATAATTTTTAACATAATATTTTTGTGTGTGTTAAGTTACTTTAGAAAACAAATATTTTTCCTCTGCAATTAGACAAAAACAGAAAGAATCTTGAATCTTTTCCGTTAGGTACTATTATTTCATTAACCATACATGATTATTTGCTTTTCCGGAATATACTCATTGATACAATATGTAACGATATTAACCATGTAACGATGTCTATCGTTTCTAAATATTAAAAAATATTGATAGTTAGATACCGATACAATAATCATATTGATATCAGTTTTCAAACGAATTTTTAAAAACTCTGTATCTTGGATTCTTTTTACTTACCGATACAATGTCAGTAACGGTATCAGATTTCAAAAAAAAGTTTTAATTTTTATTATATTAGTAATTGAATCAGTTAATGTCTATGTTACCTTTTGATTTTACCTGCTGATAAAATATCAACAGATATATCATTTTTCAAACAATTTTTTCTATACTATTTTAGTCTATACTAAATATTTAATTATGTACGTGATATGAACAATTTAATTTTTTAGTTACTTTTTATCCTTCAGTGATCATAAATATACAAAAAATATATATATTATTTGGTTATTTTTAGCGTTACTTGAATTAAAATTGCATTTCAGTAACTAAATTCAGTTAAATATTCTAAAAAGATTTTTTATACAAAAAAAAACAGTTTTTATATCATAATTAGAGATATAGTTAGACGTTTTTGTTTTTGAAAGTTAAGATATTTACCCCATATATTGCAGAAAACGGAACCACCAAGTGAAGGCATTCGCAAAGAAGAAAAAAGTTCGTTTGAGTTTTTCTCCACCCCTTTGTATACCACAATCGTATTTGCTACACCCCTTCCTAAAAAACCACCCCTTTTTAACCGGTTCCTTAACTTTCCTAACTGAAAACAGCACCTCCGATAAAAAGGTGGAGCTAAAGGCGTTTCTGTGACGTCACCATGATGCGCGCAGGATAGTGCGCACTACTCATGTTCACCCTCCTTATGGGCGGACGATTCCCAGCAAAGCGCGCATTCAAACGAAAAAGGGGAAAAAACGGGAGGAATGGAAGGAAAAAAAACCAAAACTCCTGGAGAAAAAAAAACCGGAGAGAAAAGAGAGGAAGAAAGTTATAAAAAACATTTTCCCGAAAAATATAAAAATAAAGAAAGAAAAAGTAGCAAACGATCGCGCGCATCCCGTTCTGTGCACAAGAAGTTGTTTGCTTACGGCGCTGGTGTTGGTTTGTGTGAGTGCGTGCTTTGGGAAAAGTATTGAAGAGGGGGGTTGAGTGAGGGTGTGCAAGCGAGAGAAAAACAGAATTAAAAAACACACGCCCCGGCCCGCATGGCAGAAATAGAAGGAAGGGCGACTACGGCTTCGGACGGCTAGAGGTGTTGACTTATTCTCGCCGACCACCGGGGCTGTGTTGACATAGCGCCGGGGCGCGGATGCATTTTTCGCCGACGCCGCTAGCGAGCGTTTTCCGCTTGGCCAACCGTAAACTCGTCCTTTAAAACGAAGTCTTTTATTCCAACAGCACTGTATCTTGAGTTTGAAGCTACTAGCATAAGAGGTCAGTAAAGTTAGCTATACTATTTTTTTTTTTTTCATCTCCCTCCCTTATATTTATTTACTTTTTTTCAATGTCTTTCTCCTTGCTTATGTAAACAATAGCTTTGGAAGAATTGGGGAAAAAAATCTTATCATTTGCATGCGATTTGAATACTATTCGATTTTTTATTTTTTTTATTCGTTTCTATTTTATGAGGGGTCTATCACAAATATCAAATCGGAGCTAGTTATATCATAAAAATAAAATAATGAAAAAAAGTCAGGAAGAAAAAAAAAAGTTTTTTTTTTCTATTGGAATTTTTGCCACGCCTTCGGCAGTATCTTATTGGATGTAAGAAATTTCAGGGTTGGTGTTTTTAAAATATGAAGTTAGAATAATCCACTTTAGTCACTAGTTAGCAGTATCATATTTTTTATTAGTTAGTCATCGTTTCTGTTGGTTAAAGGCTAAAAGATCTTTTGTTTAAAGAATAATTTTTTGTTAATAAATTCCAATTACCATTTATGTCTTGGTAACTTTAGATATTTCATTCCAATAATTCTTTTACCTTATTAATAACAATTAACCATCATGTCACGCTTCTTTGTGGGCAATAAATTTTCTTTAAAAGTGACTATTTTTATTGACTTGGCTATTTTGTTGATTATTTTTCTAAAGAGTATTAAATTCTCCAATGGTTTGGTTTTTAACTTCTTAAATAATTCTATTTAATACACTTAATGCATGTTTTGATTAACATTTAGTCATACTTTTTTTCAAAGCAATTTAAATAACCTTTGCTTAAAAGGTTTATTCTCCTATTATTCTTAGATTAGTTATATATCTTATACTTAAAGAGAAATTATTGTATTTCAAAACATTATATTCGTTTGATAAAAAAATTTATAAACTTCTAATTTGCAGTTGTTTTTAAATCTTAAATTCAGCATATTCTTCAATATTGTTTAAGTTGCACATGTTCTTGCATTTAATAATTTCATATCAACTTACTCGAAATCCTTCAATAGCCGGCAATTAATTAAAACCGTAATGTAATAACAAGCAGGAATATAGATTTTATTTAAATTAGCTTGATCTAAAAAACTTTAGACTTCAACGTGCTGAATTTTAAAAATTTAGCTGTTTTATCAGTGGTTATATATAATCCAATTATTTAAAATTGTGCAACAAAAATAATTAAACCGCATGTTACATGCCTTCAGCTAGCTAAAATTAAACGTCTGTCCAAATTTCTTTGCAACTTAGATATTGCCAATTTATAGAACAACCAATTTTTCTCTTTTTCGTCCTATTTCTCACTAAACATTAAAATGATAAATCGCAAAATAATTTACTTAGACATTTGTTGCATACACAACCACAATTTTATAAATTTTAACATATTTTCAAATCTATTTTATCATTTCTGGTGTCTAATAAGAGCTTATTTCACTCTGTAAAAATATATAACGGGTACCATTCAACGATAAAAATTAAAAAATAGGTACTATAAGCAACAAATAGTTAGATCAATAAATCATGCCAAAAAATTACTTCTTTTCTTATTAAGTTATAAGTTAGCTTAATGCATTTTTTTTTCATAATAAATTATTCTTCACTTAAGGATTTTAAAATCCTGTGACTATATAATACAGTTTTAGATAATTTCTATAAAATAAAACAATTTTTTTTCAATTTTTTGTAACTTTTTAATATTGTATATAAAAAATATATTAAAACATTATTATTGTTTGCGAAATTTTTAATGCCTTTTACTATTTGTTATTCTGATAGGGAAATTTATTTCAACCATTAAATACGTCAAGTACATTTTTTTTTCTTATTGAAATCATCGCTTAAAAAAATCTTTTCTCGTATCTTTTCTGGATCCAAAATACCTTTTGAATTGTCATGAAAACTAAAATTATTATGTCATTAAAAATATCATATGAATTCTACTAGAACTCCTATGGAATTAAACCTTATTTTGTAAATTAGCATATAATTAAATTTAATTTGTCATTAAATCTTCTCTTATGAATTTTCATGAAAACTAAAAATCATTTGGCTTTAAACTTACATTAAGAACTAACCAAAACTAAAATTTCTTTGACATTAAACTGCCTTAAATAATTCAGAAATTAATTCTTTTCAGTAATTCTAGAAACCTAAATTCGAATGCCTGTATAAACTATATCTTTTCATGTCTCTTGTTGCATAATTTCTGAAAACAAATTAAGTTAGTTACAAAAGTGATTTTATTTTACTAATAATTGAAAATAAACCTGCATTAATATGGGATTTTTATATGCATAATGTCGAATACAATCATAGATTGTTCAAGGAAAATGAAGTCGTATTCAAGTCAGTTTCTAATTGAATTTTAAAGGGGAGTTTGTAAGGCATATATCAATAAAGAAAAAACTGATTTTTTTCAATGCACCTTTCCTAAAAAAATAATTATAATATCGCTTTGAAATTTTTTGGGGGTATTTGAGGTTATATCAGTTGCATGTTGTGATGACGTCATAACCTTAACAAAGAAATACTTTTCGAGTTATGAAAAATTTTCAAGAAAATTATTAAAAAATTAAAAGTTCTTAACTCATAATTTTTTGACAAAAATCTGTTCTAACATTTTTGCAAACATGTATATGTAAATATTCTGTGGAAAAAAACTGACGCAATATCTTGTATAGAGGCGGAGAAAAGGTACATCGAAAAAGGTCAGTTTTAGCATTTTTGGTATATGCCCTACCGCCTCTCCTAATTTATGAATTCTGATCAGTTATTCAACGATTAAAATGATTCACACTGCGAAAATAAATATGTTGTATTTTTATGCATAATGGATTTATTTATAGCTAAAATAAACATGTTATGTTTCAAAAAGTATCAAAGAGCCCAAAAAAATTTTAAAATGTCCTACGTTAAAAGTTCTGCAAATTGTTAAACCATTTCAAAACTTCTGCTACTCGTGTAGAGTTGACTCATAAAATTATGCTTTTTAATTTGAACGGAAACATGGTATAACTAAACGGAGAAAGAAATATTGGTAAATTACCGCAATATATGGTACTGATATTTCTGTTTAAAAAAAATGCCATAATGCTGATAATAAGACCAAAATATAAAGTATTTATACCTCTTATTTGGTAATTTTCCGTTCATATGGTAACGGTTTATTTTAAATTCCGTCTTTCTTATTTTTTTATTTATAGTTCTTATTACAACATATATAGCAAAAATTAAAAAACTGAATAGTAAATTTAACCGAATATATAGTTTTTAAGCCATTGTTTAAGTTATAATGATAAATTTTATCACACCGTATAAAACCATATTTTATTGTTAATTTTTCCAAAATCCATACCTAAACGCGTTAGTAAAAATTGCCAAGCTTTTGCCGGTTGGTGTTCCCATAGAGCCAGCAACATGGTAAATTTTACTATATTCTGACAATTATGACCGTACATTTTTTCTCAGTTTTACATTTATTTAAGTGGGCAACAAATTTAAATGGGGTTGTGACTCAGGTTACCGCTATTATGGTTTAACAGTGAACTGATTCTGAGAGTGCATGTATATTCAAAATACCATTTTCCCCTTCCCCTTATAATAGTGCACATTTTAACCCAGGAGTATTTTTTTTGCATTTTTTAATTATCGTTCTTTTACTTCTAAAGAAAATATTTGACTGAAAAGAAACTCAGGTCAACTAAATGCTGTTAAAAAAAAATATCAGAATGTTCTAGAAAAATCTACAAAAATGATCCAGTAGTTTCTTAGAAAAAATTCAAAGCTATTGTCGTCTAAATACTTTTTTTTATCACACTTGGTAAATGGAACTCATCAACAAGCGCATCCTATAACATTTCTTTATAAGTATTATTAAACGGAAATGAAAAGCAAAGATACTGCCTATGTTGCATTGCCTCAACATTAAATAGAATAAAAGCTAGCTAACTAAGATTTGTTAAAAAATTTTTCTCTTTTTGGGATATGCACTGAGAAAAAAAAAAGGTCAAAACTAAAACTACATGTAAAATTTATCGTGTTTCTAAGTCTATGGGAACACTGGAAAGCTCGGTAATGCTTACCGAAGCATTTTGGTTATAATTTTTTTTAAAATTATTAATAAAATACGGTTTCAAGATGTGTGATAAAATTTGGTAAAATGCAGTATCTTTATTATGATACTTAAGAGCAGGGCATAAAAACCATTGATTTGGTTAAATTTGTTTTTCATTTTTGTGTTTTTTTACTAAATGCATGATAATAAAAACTATAATTAGCAAAAAAAAAACAGAATTTCCGGTAATCCGTTATAATATGAACGGAAAAATTGAATGAATTTTTGATATACCTTATATTTCGAATTATATATCATGCACACACCAGAATCCATACCATACACTTTAGTAATTTGACTAGAATGTTTTTCTTCGTTCATTATATCCTCTTTTAAGTTTTCAAGGAATTTACTTAAAATTGTAATTATTTATTTTGCCAATTATATTCTATATTATTAATGCGATTTGTGTTATGCCTAAAACATTTAATCACAATTATATTTTCGGATAGATAAATAAGTATCTTTTTAAGCATTTATTAATTATTTTAAGGCATTAAAAATGATTAAAAAAAAATTTTTTCTAAAGATTTGAAAGAATTTTTGAATCTTAACTCGTCTAAAGTGTAAACTAAAGGAATGATTATTGTAAATAAGATTTAGATTGAAGCAAATTCAGTTCTGATTTTTCAACCTTATTAAAATTAGTAACTTTAATTTAGATAAGCATCTTAAATTATTGGTTTAGATTAATTAAGCAATTATTTAATCTTGATTTAATTTCATATATTTTTTTTAAAGATATATTCTTTTGGATGCAATATTCGGCAACAATTCAATTGAATTAATCATACTTTGCAAAATTTCTGAATTTATTTCAACCTATATTTTTGTGTTTATTTTTAAAATGCAGTTTTCAAAGCAATTATATAAAAAATAGGTCTTAAATTGTTCCTAATTTTTAGTACAAAAAAAGGAAATTCTATAATACATTAAACGTAATAATGTGATTGCAAGTTTTGAAACATTAACGATAAGCAAAATAACTAAAGATACGAAAAACAAGATTAGAAAGTTGAGTAAAATAAATTATGCTAGGTATATTTGCAGAACAATCAGTATTATATTTTATTAGTTGATAATAAATAAGATCTAAAAAATTAATGTTTTAGTGATTTGAAACATTTTTATTGAAGAAATCCAGCTTTATTATATTATTTTGATCCTAGTTCATGATTTGAAAGCAATAAAAATAATACAATTTATTCAGTATTACGAAACAAATTTTAATTATTTCTCAACAGGATGAGGCATGTAGGCAAATACAAAAGATTTCACAACTAGTCTGTTCCCACAATATTTAATCTAATCATTCTTAATAGCA
This sequence comes from Parasteatoda tepidariorum, assembly GCF_982258835.1. Lineage (NCBI taxonomy): Eukaryota > Metazoa > Arthropoda > Arachnida > Araneae > Theridiidae > Parasteatoda > Parasteatoda tepidariorum. Next base: position 72,926,857 of record NC_141763.1, on the reverse strand, counting down.
TAAAAATGTTAAAAAAAGTATTTTAGATAATATAAAATTTTATATAAAATTTTATTAAAATTTTATATTTGATATAAAATTTTTCGCTGTCCTTTTTAGTGTTACATTCAACACTGAAATTGTATAAATTTTATTTTTCGATTTTAGCAGAAATTAATTTAAGAAATGATTTTAAAATTAGAAATTTTCACAGACGTAATGTTACATAAGAAACGAGTACTTGTTATATTTTACGATAAAGTTAAGTTTCAATAAAATATACCCTAAATTTTAAAAAAATCTTTAACGGAAGTTGAACGAGGAAAAAAAGCTTGCTTACTTTTTCTGCCTCTTCACTCTATAAGCAGTGAAACAACTTTTACAGATCTTTTGATAAATTTCGTTTTATATGTTTTTCGTTTGAAGCTTAAACTTAAATTTTATATAAATCTGTCCAGGTAAAAGTTGCATTTAAATATTTATGTGGAGTGATTATTTATGTTTAAGTATTATTACATTTTACGACAAAACAAAGTTTTAATAAAATTTACTCTTAATTTAAAAAAATATTTAGCGAAGATTGAAAGAGGGCAGAAAGCTTGCTTACTTTTCTGCCTCTTCACTTTATAAGCAGTGAAACAACTTTTACAGATCTTTTGATAAATTTCGTTTTATATGTTTTTCGTTTGAAGCTTAAACATAAATTTTATATAAATCTGTCCAGGTAAAAGTTGCATTGAAATATTTATGTAAAGTGGATTATTTATGTTTAAATATTATTACATTTTACGACAAAAAAAAGTTTTAATAAAATATACTCTTAATTAAAAAAAAATATTTAGCTAAGGTTGAAAGAGGGAAAAAGGCTTGCTTACTTTTCTGCCTCTTCACTGTATAAGCAGTGAAACAACTTTTACAGATCTTTTGATAAATTTCGTTTTATATGTTTTTCGTTTGAAGCTTAAACATAAATTTTATATAAATCTGTCCAGGTAAAAGTTACATTTAAATATTTATTTGGAGTGGATTATTTATGTTTGGATATTATTATATTTAAATAATTCAAGAAACTTTTGAAGCAAATATTACTATGAAATGTAGCACCTACAGTACTATTCACGTTTTACAGTAAATCATGCGGGAAAAATTGTCCAGATTAATATCGATAGACAACCATAATAGCCATCTTCTCAAAAGTACGAAGGTTAGTGTATCAGGATGCCTGGCTTCGAATCCTAATAGCAATTGCGTAATCTTTCACTCCTATATTTTATGTTTTTTAACGTAAATTTTTACGTTGATTATTGAATTTACAATAAAAAAAATTCTGTAATCCTTATTGCGCGTATTTTTACTGTAAATTTTCGATAATACTTTTCATACTGAACTTTTACCGAACTCTTAATATGTTGCAGTCTATTTGGGTTGATAATTTAAAAATGAAGATAATATTTTAAAGAGTTATGTACAAATTCTTATATTTTGTCTTTTATTATTTTAAGAATATTATGATCAATTTTATTATGAGGAAACATATTGCGAAAAAATATGCCGTTAAATTAAGCATAAATGTAAAATTTCTAATGCAATTTTTAAAATCAAGCATTTTCCAATGTTATGCATAATGATTTTCAATAAAATATTTTCGAAATAGAATCTAAATTAGACTTTAGGTAGAATCAAGTTTATACTGTAGATAGAATCATAATTATATTCTTAATGAAATCATACTATTTAAAATACGCATGGCCTCCTTATGATATTTTAGAGTCCTGCTGAATTATTTCAGTTTGGAACTATAATGCGATAATCCATGAAAGAAACTGTTGAAATGTAATTATTTTAGATGATAAATAAGAGTTCAAAACTTGTGTCGAATTTTTGTTAAACAGAATACGATAATCAATGAAAGAAGCTGTTGAAATGCAATTATTTTAGATGATAAATAAGAGTTCAAAATTTGTGGCGAATTTTTGTTAAACAGAATACGATAATCAATGAAAGAAGCTGTTGAAATGCAATTATTTTAGATGATAAATAAGAGTTCAAAACTTGTGTCGAATTTTTGTTAAACAGAATACGATAATCAATGAAAGAAGCTGTTGAAATGCAATTATTTTAGATGATAAATAAGAGTTCAAAACTTGTGTCGAATTTTTGTTAAACAGAATACGATAATCAATGAAAGAAGCTGTTTAAATGCAATTATTTTAGATGATAAATAAGAGTTCAAAACTTGTGTTGAATTTTTGTTAAACAGAATACGACAATCAATGAAAAAGCTGTTGAAGTGCAATTATTTTAGATGATAAATAAGAGTTCAAAACTTGTGTCGAATTTTTGTTAAACAGATTGAATAAATCAGTTAGTTTTTTCTGTTTTTTTTTATTAAAACTTAAGTAATGATATTCACTAAGGAACTCAAAATCGACTGATGAGCATTTGGATGATGCTACTGATATTTTGCGTGATCTTTATGCTCTAAGTTAAACAAAAACAATGTCAAGCTACAAATTTAAACTGAAATGGTAATCTTCCATCCTTTTTTAAATAATTTTTACCACTTTAATACAATAATTATGTTACAGAATATCAGTACATTTTAAGTTTCAAACAATAGCAAATAAAATAAATTGACTGACAAAATAGACAACAAAATACTAATATATTAGAAATAAATAAAAAAAAACTTATTAGGATGTGCTGAACTAAAATTTTGCTTCCCCTTGCTGGTTCTCTTCTAAGCCTATTTATCAATCCAGCGTCAAATATATTGGACATCGTATAAAACAGTCTTATCGCCTAAAAAAGTAATATTTTAGACTTACTTTTTCGGTTTTACTTTTACAAAGTAATTGTCCATGTAAAAATATAATTAGCTTTAACATCATTGGTCGAATTATTTAATCCCAATAAAAAAAATTATGAAGTTGATTCAAGTACAAGTATAAAAATTTTTCCAGATCAAATTGCGGTATAAAGTACCGGCACTTTGTGCATCATCCGTAAAATCCATTTTTACCGTAAAAGGTTGGACCTTAATTTTTACAGAAATATTTATTTAATTTGAGGGATTCAATGATTTAATGGTAATTACTGTAAAGATTACGGTGCAACATATTTTTTTCCATAACATATTCCGGTAAAAATAGATTTTACGACAAAATGTACCGGCACGGTACTGTATACCGTAATTTAATTCGGAAATTTTAATCTGTAATCTTTTGAACAGTGTAGTCTTTTGAACAGTTTAATGGCATATAAACATTTTATTATCCGAGTTTAGTAGACTTTTTCATAACAAAAATGTGACGAAATACACTGTAAAAATTTATTACAGTGAGCGAAAATCGCTAAATTATTCATTTTTTTATTCAATAACTAAAAAATATAAGTTTAATTAATTTTTTTTTTTTTTAGAAAAAAGCATGTCATGACATTTTTTTAGTTTAGTTCAGTTTCTTTCAAGTTACATAGTCCTTGGTACAAATCGCCTTTTCTGCCTTTTATAAAGCTAAGGTTTCAGGACAAAGAATTTAGAAGGCTTGTGGCTCTTGAGAAGTTCAGTATTTATTGGCGTAGCCCTCTTTTGAAAAGAGATTGAAGCCCCTACTTTAAAAAATGCTGATTCAAATTTAATAATTTAGAAAAATATTTCATTATTTAAGTTTTCAGTTTTGTCTGAAAATAAATACAACTTCTTAATTAAATAAATAATTCCTTGAAACTGAAGCTTTAGGATATTGTCTGATTGAAAAACTTGATTCGCTTGAATAACTTGTAAAATATTCGCTTAAACGTTTTAACGGATCGAAAAAGAGTAACTTTATTGTTCTCATACATAAAGAAGAAAATAAATTGTAAATCAAACTTTAATCTTTAAAAGCCATGAAATATTTTTTTAATATATAATATATAAATATGTGATTTTATTTTAAAAGAATTTTATTACATAAAAAATTAAATTTTTTTTTTGCTGTGTTAATCCATTTTTATTTGCACAAAATAGTTATATTTTGTGTATTTTTTCAATTTTGTCATTAAAATAATTAAATATTTTTCGGTGATTTAAACTTGTTTGACTAGTGGAACGAAATTATTCTAAACCTCAAAATCTTATTAAACTCTATTTTTATCTTAGATAATTTGCACTTCATATTGATGTTTAATCGATGATATGCATTGATAAAACTAAATTAGTTTTTAGTTTAAAATAATAAAGAACATGTCAAATAATTTTTTTCCAATTTATTTTAAGTCAGAAAACTATGAGAAAATAATTCTCTCCAGACAAAACGTTTCATTTAAATGCCTAAAGCAATTAAAATATGCAAAGAATCTATTTTTTCTTCTTACTTAAATATTAAAAAAAAATAATTATCAATTTGAAAACAAGTTTTAAAAAAATCGTTTGAAAAAGTCATTTTAAAAAATCGTTTGAATTAAATCGTTTTATATTTTCTCTTGTTTCCTGTACGCGAAGTAATATTTTGAAACAATAGTTTTTCCGGCACAAAGCAGCTGCAATGTTTAAAAAAATATTAAAAAATCACTTTCACATATTTTCGCCTTTTTATTTTAAAATAAACATGATTTCTTTTCTAATGCGAATACTTCTCTGCCAAAAGTGAAGAAAAAAATGTATATATACTCATAGCATATTTCATTCCAAACCTATCATTGTTTAATGCAATAAAAAAACACCTGTTTTTGTGTGCCCAAAATTGCTTCGTATTTTTACTGACTCCCTTAACAACATTTATTTCACTACTCTTATTATCCGCTGAAGGGGGAAAAAAGTAAAACAAACGATTCGAAAATCTTCGAACAAAACGAAAACGTCTTTCGAGTCGAAAATCTCCGGAGAAAACAGTCAAACATTAAGAGGAAAAACGTACGATAACGATATAAATATCGATGCAAAACGATACCATAATCATGGTCGATGAGCTTTGTCGGATTTGTCGCTTTCCTCACATATTTATCCCTCACTCCCTGAGGGAATTTCTTTGCGGGTAAGGAAATTTGAGGGAGAAAATCCCAAGTGCATGTCTTCTACACTTAAAACACAATTTGCTCGAAACTCGATAAAATTTTTTCAACTCGTTTTATTTATTTTTTTCATTCACTCGCTTCTGTTGCCATACACACATGCATAAAAGCTTGAATTAGATAAAAAGTAGAATAAATATAAATACTTTAACGATAAACATCTCGCTATTGAGTATTCTTTCTATTCGAGTGGGGTGCTTTATTTTCTTTTATTTTTTTTTCCTATTTTCTTTTGGATAGGGGGTGATTTCTAGTCAATTTTTTCAGTTATTTATCCATTTTCTTTTATTTATATTTTTGTCACCCATGCTACGGTGAGATGAATTCGGGAGTGGAATCAAATTTTATTTAGATGCAGACGATTTTTTTTTTCTCTTTTAAGTATTCAAATGCTAAATCGTCAAGGGATATAAATGCTATTTCGATTTTGTTAAGGTGGATAGAAGTGGGGGTAGTGATTTTCTAGCAATTGTTCAATTCTGGTGCTGCGTCCCGTGGTGTTGTAAATTCTCGATTTATCTGTTTCGATTTAAGTTGAAAAGGAAAATGTAGCGATATGATGTAAATAGAACGTTATTGGGGGTTGACTTTAGCTAAAGATCATTTTGTCGTGTTCTTTTTTTTTTTATATTATCATTCAAGAGGAAATATATTCAAGTTAATATTGTTAGCTTATTACTTGCTTTGTTATTCTATTTGATCAAAAAATATTTCTAATAAATGTCATTTTTTCCAAATTATTCTTCTTTAAAACTAAGTTTGAGTAGTAAACTTTATTTTGAAATTTCGTTTTTTATTAAATGAATAAATAAGCTAACCTTTTACTTGAATAAATTTTTCCGTTAGTTCAAAGTTTTCTTTTACTTAATATAATTTTGCATTATACGTAAGATCTATAAAAAAGCAGTTTTGGTATATTTTATTTGTTTAGTTGTGTGTTCAAGCAGGAGGTTAGAGAAAAGGTCGAATACATAAATTTTACTATAAGAGTAAATACGGCAGAATTTGTTTAAATTACTTATATTCCAAGATATATTTCTTAAAACTTCTGTCGAAAACTATATTATAATATAAATTATGTTTTATTGAATATTATTTTAGTACAAAACTTTTAATAAAGACTTTTTCAATAAGAAACCCTAAAGAAGATGGAAAAAAAGGTAAAACTTTAATCAAGCAATTAAAATTTCAGTAATTATAATTGCGGAAAAAGAAAATAAAACGAAAAAATCTGGGGAAAAAGAAACAAAAAAAAAGATGAATTATGAAGATCAAAAAATTTGAAACTATTGTCAGGGTACGACGCCAGCTTTAATTTATTAGGATGCCTGTTATTATAACTATAAGATCATTTGTAAACCTAAAGAAATATTTAAAATTAAATGTTTGTATATTTTGCACCGTAATTTTAAAAAAAAAATTCTAAAAATACGTGAATATTCACCATTAAAAATTATTCAACATTATCATGAAGACAAAGTTTGATTAAATATTTATAACTCAGATTTAATACCATTCCGACTGATTTTATTAAATACCTTACTTTAACATCTGTTTTTGTCTTTAATTTTAAAGATATATTTGAATAAATAAAGGAAGTTTTTATTAAATACTATGAATTTAAAAAATATACTGAAGCATACGTATACCGTAGTTTTTAAAATCCTTGTCAAAACTGCACAGACAATACGGTCGCAAATTAATATCTACGTGAAGAAAAATAAAAAATGCTAACTAATCCTATCAAATCACTACAAAGAAAGACGGAAAGGAAAATTTCAGAACTTGTTTGATTGCTGAAGAAACAGGAAAGAGTTGAAAGACGATCATCGGATAACACCTTCACTTTTTATTAGACATCAAAACTGGTTTTGGTGTTTTGGTGTTGATCTCCATAGATTTCAATAGTGCTTTGATATCTCCCTCGCTTAAGTATTAATTTTGGTTTCTTATTTATATACCTGTTTTTTTAAATAAATTTTTCGTAGGAAATCTAAAAGCATTTATTATTATTGGCAACAAATTTACATTTTCAAATAAAATAAAATTATTTATTATAATGAATGTTATATTTGAATGATTTATTATTATTATTGTTATATATATATATATATATATATATATATATATATATATATATATATATATATATATATATATATATATATATATATATATATATATATATATATAGTTTTATTTTTTCCGTCGGACTAGCGGAAAAACGTAAAATGGGGATAGGAAATGTAAGCATATTTTTCAAAATTTGACGCTCTTTTAAACATAATTTCAATAATATTTCTCTCAATATTTAACTAATTCACTTTATGGGTTACATTTGCCCTTGTTTCAGAGTTTTTATGCTTTCAAACTCTTGATCAGTTGTGGGTCGATTTTTTTTGCTCATCGTTTTCATCGAGCATGCATAAAATTAGATATTGTTGCAGTCGATGGACGCGTCATGATTTTCTTCACGCGTGCAATTTTATTCTGAGGAACCAATGCTTCTGTTTGATACCGAGAATCAATTAACTCCCAGAAGCTTAATTAAACCCATTTGTAACGTATTTTAATCAACACTGTCTGACGGTGTAGAAATCAAATTCAGAGCTTTTAAAAAACATTTATTTTAGCTTTTTCTTGCATGTCACGGGAATTTAGAAAAAGAAATGATTCTCTAACCAGTTGTTTAGTGTAACGTTCTTTAGATGATGATTGGATGATTCCAAAATTCAAGGGTTGAAATTTGCTGGAAAAAATTCAGCTCGAAATTTTTACACTTAAATCCCACATACTTCTTTGAATTACCGTTTCCATGCTTTGCCCTTCCCACAATCCATCAGATTTTGACTCCCCTCCTCAAAGGGGAAATCCCCTCTCACAAACAAATATACAATAGGGTAGAATAAAAAGAATGTCAGAAAAGCTACAAACAGTTTATAAACAAATCTATTTTTAAAAACTATAATAAAAAAGGGAGGCGAAAGCGAAAACTTAGAAAAGGTTAGTGTGAGCTTTATAGAGAAAAAAACTATTTTGATTTGTTAGAAAAACGTATTAAGCATGATTTTCTTAAAAAGGTATAGGTCGGTTATCTTACTGTATATCGGTATAGACAATTTTTACGGGCCACCAAAAAATGACGTAGGAAGCAGTATAACGTGCAAAACGGACAATATAAAACCATATATATCAAAAAAGCACTTTTTTTAGTGCTCCTCCCACTATTGTACTGATATATTTTACTTTGGCTATATTGATACAATATTAGAAAGCACTCCTTTTTGCGGGTATAATAGTGTGAGCTGATGAAGTGATTATATCTTTTTTCCCCGGGTTTTTATTTATATATATGTATATAAATAAAAACCCGGTTATATATATATATATATATATATATATATATATATATATATATATATATATATAATTAATTAAAAGCTTAAATAAAGTTATAAATCGTGTTTAAACAAAGAAATTTTCTCGAATCTTATCGATATGATATTAATGAATTAATGATAGAAAAATTTATAATTTATGAAACTAAAACATTCTTTCAATTCAATTTCTTCTCATAAATCGTAACGGCAAATAGTAAAAATATTTAGTTTTCTTTAATCCATTTGAAAACTTGTTTTCAGATTTCCTAATGAAAAAATCTTAACATATTTCTAGTAACCTTTCAAGATGTATTAATTTGAAAGCGAAGAAATTATTAATAGAAACTCAACAAATCTAACCAATCTGAAGTTTTGTAATTTAATATCTTATAACTGTCTTTAAAATCTGTTTTTAACGTGAATAGACTTGATATTTCACTTATAACTTTTAAAAAAATGTATTATATAGTAATCAATGATGTACGTTTATAAAATATATATTAAGGGGACATATCATTTTCTATAAATTATTTGTAATGAATCCTAAAATCAAACGTTTAAAATATTCAAACATTACTATGAATTTTTGCTTATTCAATTAAGAAATATAAAAATTTTAAGATATAAAATATTTTTATGATTACTGCTTTATTTCTAAAAACACCATATTACATAAGAAAAGCTTTTATACATAATCAACTAAAATAATGCATATTTCCTCTCCGATTACATTTTTTTATTTTATAATTTATTATTTAAATTTAAGAGGAGAATATAATAACTGTTATAAACAGAGGAAAATACTTATGAAACTAACTACAAAGAGCTTATTTGTTCCAAATAAAAGCTTTAAGGAATGTTACTTTCAGCAGTTAAAATTACCTTTATGGTGTTTATCTCGAATTTCTAAATTAGAAACAAATTGTAGAATGTGGTTTCATTGTTTGTATGAATATTTCAGATTTCGAACACTTTCTCTAGCCAATATTTAGAGCGTTATTATCCCATAATAACACCTTTAAAGCAAAATTGGCGACAAAATAAGTAAATTACATTACGTATTTTTCTTTTGGGACTTTTTGTACTAAATAACTAATGGCACCACAATAAAATTGATGTTATTTAGCACTATCGACCATTTAGCTGCTGATTTGACACTAAAAGATGCTTGGCGATATAACGCCAAACGGATAATTTTTCCTCCGTATGTAGATTAATTAGAATTGCGAGTTTGAACTGAAATCATAAAAATTGAATATTATATACTCTCGGTTTCTTAAATCCTCTTTTTCCCTGTGGGAGTTGAATTTTCAAAATACTTTTCAAAACTCTTTCTTTCCTTTCCCGAACAATATGTTATGGTGAAATTTAAGAAAAAAAGAATTCTTTTGTAAACAAACTGCATAACATTAGTTTTTTTTTATTTATTCATTTCTTACTAAAGCATTTGTTAAATGTGATTTTCTTGCATTCCCTGTGGTATAGAAAAGATGTTTTCTATACATTTTCTTCGAGTGTGTTTGCGAAATTCTTTCACGTCGAATGTATTTGTATTAGTACTAGATTTCCAACTTCCATTTTTTAATCGGTTTCTATGCTTCTATTTTTTTCACATTATTTTGAGACGAAAAGAGGGAAGAAGAAAAAAATAGAAAAGCTCGTATTTTCAACTCGTCTCCCGGGTAAACAAGTATGTATGTACAAAAAGACTAAAAAATACATGGATAAAAAAAGAACTATTTTTTCGAACTTTAAGCGATTAAAAGGATATTGAGACTGGTGGCGGTAGGGAAGGATGGAAAAAAAAAGTAACGAAGACTTGCAAGTTTAACGAAATACGTTTGGTTTTACTGTAAAGTCACACGTTGAACTAACAGAAAAAGCTGATAAATTCGTTTTTTTTTTACCTTCACATTTGGCTTTTGAAAGAATAAATAAAGTTTTTTAGAGAAAAAAAAACAGGCAACCAATGCGATAATGAATGTATATTTATATAGAAAAAAAGAAATATTTTACAAAATTTTCTGTAAAAGCCCTTAACAGTGATACTTCCAACCAAAGTTGGTACACCATGATTTCTATTTCGCTATTTTTTTTTTATTTCAATTTGGGAGTGTCTCTCTTTTGTGTTCTTTGAAAGGCCAGAATACTTGAATAAATAAGAAAAACTCTAGAATCTATTTCACAAACATTCTGGGATGTTTGCTTCTTTTCTTTACTACTTCACACTGCGCGCTTTACAAAGAGCTGAAGGAAAAAAAACTGAACTTTTTGCGTAGGTTTTTGAACGCTTTTCTTTTCTTTAAAAAAAAAATAATAAAACCTTTAGACCAAAGGTTTTTATTATCAGTGGCTTTTTACCACTCTTTTTTGCCCTCAAAACACATTTGATTTGATGATTTTAATTTGTTTTTCTCGTAGTCCTTTTGAAATTTTCTATCAACTGCTTCTAATATTATGTTTTAGAATCACTTACTAGGTTTTGATTTATTTTATTCGAGTAGTTATGTTAAAAGTTTTTTGTGTAGATAAAAAGTTTTATCAATGCTTTTTTTTATCAATTTTTTTTAACAATATGTTGAAATGTAAAATATATAGAATGAATAATTATGTTTTTTCTGCAGTCAAAAAATATCAATACAAATGTATTAAATTATTTTGCTTTCTATAATGGTCAAATAAAACAGACCTATGACATTTAGGTTGATAACAGGTATATTAGGTCGATTTTAGATAATAAAACCTACACTAATAACGAGGATTCTACCATACTGGATAGTTTTATTTAATTTAAATTTTATTACATTTTTGAAAGGAGATTTTGTCTTTATATGACTCATTTATATTACTTTGCGTCGAGAGATTTTATATAGCTCCCTATAGCTGATATATATATTGCTACCGAATTTGTGTACCCAAAGTAAGGAGTGATTTGGGAGAGACCAAGTGAGATTTTTGTAATTTTTCTCTCCATATAACTCAAATACAGGATTGTTTCACTCAGAAATTCCCTACTAATACAAGTTTGTTCCATTATTTGCTACACATGTTGTAGTTTTTTTAATATTTAAAAAGAAGTTAAATGGTTATCATTAATAACTACACACGAATGTTTTTCTGTTCGAAGCCAGTAATAGGACAAAAATGGTTCCAATGTAAAATGAAAATTTATTGTTGTCGAAATGTTTATTTTATTTTTAAAAACTGAAAACTACTGGGCAGCAAGTCATTATGAATGCCTTTTGAAGTTAACAAAAATTACTATGGAATCGGTTAGAGTTAAAAAGATTTACTACTGAAAAGATGGAAAAAGGTTAAAGACTGTAGTTATAAAAGTTAACTATACCTGACATAAAATGCTAACAAGCATTTCTTTTTTATTCATTTAGTTATGGAAGAGAAGGATTCTAAAATTTAATATTCTAAGTTATCAAGTGTGTCTTAAACCAAATTCCTCACTTCTTTTCCCTCCACCATTGTAATCTAAGTTAACTTCAGCTTGAGCATGTTTCTTAACCAACCTCACAACAAAAGTTTCCCAAACTAAAAACTCTAACGTTGCTCAAACACCTAAAGAAATTATTACGAACGCTCAGAATAAATTTCACCGAGGACGTAAGAATTTCCGGAACAGTTAGCGGCTCTTCTCTGAACTCGGAGTCACTTCATCTTAGAAACAGAAAAGTGAAGAATAGAATCAAGACTTTAAAATAAACCGTCCCTGATTAAGAATGAAAAGAATATTTCTCTGAAAAGCTGACGAGTTTACAAGTTCTCAACCACGGCGTTAAAACCGGAAACATTAGGGGATCCCTAAATTACTTCGGCGTCGTCGACAACAACACAAAATGTCGCCACTGCTGCCTTTTCTGGTGCAGTGGTCACGGTAAATATATGTTTGTTAGAAGACTCCTTGTGGACTAAGGTTTTGAGGTGACTTAGCAAAATGTGTTGTTACTCTTTTCCTTTTATCTTCCTTCCCTCCCTCCCCCACCAACCTTTTGTAGAAAAGTTTCCTGCCTTCAGTTTTCCGCGTTTGTCTACGGTCTCATAATTTTCATTCGTCTTCCTTTGATTTGTTTGAGTTTTACGAACGCTGAAAAGATTTCCCAGCGAAAGCTTGTCCTGCAGTCCTTTCGGAAAACTCTCATTGTCTTTTTGATAAAAATGTTCAGTTTGGGTGTTATTGTGTGAGATATAATATATTTGGTTGGCTTCTCGTGATGTTATTATTAGTATTAAGAAATGTGTTATGTAATTGCATGACGAGACTTGTTGAAATTCGCCGGGAAACTTACCATTATCTCATCGGTTGTTAGGTTTAGTTGTCTTATTTTGATGGTATAAGATATGCGTAGCGTTTTAAATTTTCTATATGTTTATTGTTTGAATATTTTGTGCCTAATGCTGAGACTAGTATAATTCAGAATACCTTTCACATAAATCAGAAAATTTTGCAACTTTTATGCTTCAATATTTCATTTCAATTTGCCACTGGAAACTACATTTTCTAATCTACAACCTTAGGGAATTTTTTTTCATCAGATAAATATGGATTTCTCGAGTATTGGTTTATTTCCTTATCTTTCTCTTTTATTTGTGTCAAATTAATTTCATGCTGCTGTTTTTTATTCCCGAAATGGGCCATGATTAGATCAAGTACATAAACTTCTAACAATTCGGATTTGAGAAATGCTTCTTAAAAATCCTCATCCGTAATAAAATCTAGGTTTTTTAAAATGTAAACAGGCAATGCTTGAGAAGTCGTTCGCTTTCTACAAGCCTTAAAAATTTTGTGGCCTTATTCATTGGAGAGATTATTCACCTGTCAACTGATTTGCTGGTTTTTATGTTCCCCAAAAAATAAAACACGGCCTGTCATTTTTTGGAGGTTCACTCCAGAGATCTTTATTTATCCATTTTGCTCGCTTGAGTACGTAATATCATATTTTTTATCATTTAATTTGATTCAGTTTAGTCGCATCTGATCTTTCTACCATTAAATTCTTACCAAAGCACAAACCCAAACTTATTGGGTTTGTGCTTTCTCTCTGCAGTCAAACGTTTATAAAAGCTCTGAATTTTACTTTTATACTAATAACTTTGTAACTTTGACATTAATTCAAAAGACAAGAGAACTTTTATGTCTACTAATATGGAAACCTCCAGATTGCAGGGAACTTTTGCAGGGAAGCCTAATTTTTTCCCCATGTCATGGTATATATTTTTAGTCCAACTGGGATTGGACCATATAGGCATGAAGTAATATATAAACTCTACAGCCGTATCCGATTTTCGTACCTGGATCCATTTTGTATCAGTAATGAATACTGTATCTATAATTATGTTGCCAACTGTGTTGTCCAATATCTAAATTTTTATTTTTTCCAAGCCATGATATTAATCTAATTATTTAATTATATCTTAAGACCATAATATTTTCCCTGATAGTTAAGACAAAAATGTCAAAAATCAAAAACAATATAATCATTTCGCTTTACTCAATTTTTACTTATTTGAATTACTGTATTTTTATTAAAAATTAATTCCCTTAGAAAATTAAAATTTAACTAATATATTAAGAAAATGAATTTAAATTAACGTATTTAAAGTAATTTTTAATATAATTTGATTCTAGACACAAGAAAATAATTAAGGAAATAAGAATAGCATATAGAAGTCTTGGAGTAAAACAAAAGTCAACTTTAAAATTTTTAAATTAGATTTTAAAATCAACATTGTATCATATTAAATCATATTTATCATACATTATATTAATTAGAATCATATTTAAATATTTTATTTAATGCACTCAATGTTATTTGTTCAGTTGAATCAATATTAAAATGGAAATTTTGGAAATCATTCTCCTTCTGTAGTAGACCCTTAAATTTATCAGTCTTCTTTTTCTAAATCAATTAATCTCAAATCAATTTAGATTTTTTTATATATTAATTACACTTATGTCGAAGAATCATTATGCAATTATCAATATCATAGCATTATATAGTTGCGCAATCTATCTCCTGCTTTTAAAACTTTTGTCAGTTAAAGCAAGTTTTTTTTTTTTAATTCTTGAAATAATAATTATTTAATCCTTTAAAAAAAATTTCGTGGAATAGTTATTATTTAGACTTATCAACATCATTCATATTTACTTAGACTCTATCATAAAAAAATATTTTAAAATAAAATATTTATTTTAAAAAGAGAAATAAAGCTTTAGGATAGAGAGTTTTTGTGATCATTTATTATTTCCTAAAAATTTAAAGTAAAATTAATTTTTTATCCAATGTTCAGTTTTTTATTCATTTTCGTATCTAAAATAAACTTAGTTTTTTTTTATCAAAAATAAACTCATAAAATACAACTAAGCATTGGATGCATTGTGAACCTACACAGCGAAGTTCTTTTCTTTACTTTGAATCTGCGTTCGGAAAATATAAATTCTTCCCTCTTTTTGAACTCCTACCCTGTTATTCATGATATTCCGCGTAGCATCTTCGGTTCCGTTTACTTTTTAGAAGCTTCAAGTCAAACAGATCAGAAAATTGCAACGGAAAAAGGGGAGAGAAAAACTTTCTTCATGCCATATTTATAAAACAAGTTACAGGAACGGCTCCGGGAGTGCAGTAACTGCAACCGGGATTTGAAGGTGCAAAACATAAATAGAAAGTATGATGAAAAAAAGCTGATGGGACAGTAAAGAATTAGATGCACACCAACGGTCTCCATGGTTACCATAGTATCTATGTGGAATTTTCAACCGAAAAAAAAAATCGCCTGACATATAAATTCACACTGAAAAAATCAGGAAGAGTGACAATAAAAAAAATAGGGACTCTAAAACAATCGTCGAGCTAGCAGCATCTAACCTTTCACGTGCAAAAAGAAGGGTCTTTTGTTTGTCATGGCTTTTGGGGACTGAATTACGAGTAGTGGGTGTTGGGTGGGGTGGTAGAAAAGAATTCTACTGGGAAGCCATGTCGGGTGCATAGGGGGGATGCATCAGAACGGGGTGCAGGAGTCCCAAGGACATGCAACCTGAGAGGGGCTCGGCCTCTCGCGCTCTCTTCTTGTGTTTGTTTCTCGGCCGTGGAGGCTTCAGTAAATATTGGGTCTCTCTACGAGTGAGAGAGAATCTTTTCTTTTTATTTATATATATCTATATATTCCAGCTATATATTCGGCTCTTCCCCCTTGCCTCTTGCTTGCATAATCCATAACAGAGGGGTGCAAGTGGGGGTGGGGTTGCGGGGGTGGTGGACTCCCCGTGATTGTGTATTATGTAAGAATAAATATAAACTTGATTGGGCACTCCATTAGTTGCCATAGCAACGCGGCGGACGTTTGTTACCCAGCACTGTGAATGAGGGGCTGGGGGACGAAAAGGTAAACAAAAGGGGTGGGCTTTTGAGAAAAAGGAGAGGGGTGTTGAGAGTGATGACGAAGGCCGGACGGACTCCCCAAATCGTTTGCCTGTTGGAAAAGTACCGGGATGCAGAGGGTGGGGGGTA
This sequence comes from Parasteatoda tepidariorum, assembly GCF_982258835.1. Lineage (NCBI taxonomy): Eukaryota > Metazoa > Arthropoda > Arachnida > Araneae > Theridiidae > Parasteatoda > Parasteatoda tepidariorum. The sequence continues at coordinate 72,910,929 of NC_141763.1, read as the reverse complement.
GTTGAGATTGTTTGGCTAGAGAAAGAAGAATCAAGGCACATACATACATACGTATCTGCACGGCCGGCACATCGAGGGAGAGTGATGGTGAAAAATCTGCCGTTGCTTTTCTTTTGGTGTTGATTTTGCTCTGCATCCTCTCTCGTCACCCCCCTTAGGATTCCATAGACCCCTCCACCCCCTTGCATGTGGCGCTTTGACGCCTAGGGGAATGGGTGACACGCGGACATGTACGTAGCAAGGTGGTCTTTGCTTCTTGGGGTAGTCTGGAGCAATCATCAGAGGATGGATAACAATGTCTTCCGGATTCTCATGATTTTTGGTTTAGTTTCCACGTGAGATGAGGTGAGATTGGTAAGGATTAGGCCTAATCTAATTTTATTTCTTCAACCATTTTAATTGGCAACAACTATTCATGTGTAACAAGTTTAGTCTCTAACTTGAAGATTCCAGTTAATTAGCAACATTTATGTCATATTTCTACCTGTTGTATATCATAATAAGTTTTTTACTCTGTAATAAATGTTATTGTTTTCAACTAATAGTTTCTAAATCATGCGTGAAAAAAAAATTTAAATTTATCTTATTAGCTTTTAACTAAATCTCTAGTTTGAGAAATTCATATTTAAGTCATTTGTGAATTTTTTAGTTAGATTTTAATGACAGCACTTATATTCTCATTTTTAAATATGTTTAAAGCTCTAGATTTTTAAAAACAATTGTTGTATATTAATCTTTTATATGAAAATAAGATTTTTATAAGTATTTAATTATTTATTCAACAACTCTTAAATTTACTTAAATTGCGTTTTGATTAAAATTTTCTGTTCTTGATTGGTTTACTAGTTTTTAGAAACTATAAAATTATTATAAAGATAACTTCTTATTTGCTAAGTATTAAACAGGTCTTTAATTTTCTTTTTTTAATCAATTCTTAACTTTTTTTCTGCTAAGCGAATTTTGAATGAAGTATTTATTTATACGAATTTTCATTTTAATAGGAATTCGATATAAGTTTTATTTTATGATATAAGTTAACTTTAATAAATTCTAAGAAAATCTAAAGCATTAAGTAGCTAATTTTTTATATTATAATATAAGAGAAAAAATAAATTCTTTTTCATATTCATTTACCAAAGTTTCTACTTTATTTAAAAAATTATTTTAGTACTTTAAATAAATAGAAAATTCATTTTAATTATTAATATCAAATTTCTCTACCGCCAAAATTTATGTTCTGAATATCAAAATATGTAATCTTCTTAAAATACAATTCTTAAACTCGCTCTACTCTAACTTAACTTCTATTTTTGTCAAAATTTTTTCTATTTTTCTATTTTTGTCCAAAACTATAAGTTCTATTTTTGTCCAAAAATCGAAAAACTCAGTAACCTATATGCTAAACGAAACTGTTTTCTTTTCTGTTAAGAAATTCCCTTAACTATATTATATCTTCTAGAAGATGTACTATCCATGTGTTATCTGGAACTTTTTGATGTGGCCCACTAGCTCAAAAAGTTTAAGACCCCTGCCTTAAAATCTAAAAATTCCTCATCTATAAAATATTTTGATTGTGTATATTATAAATCTGTTGATTTGCATGATCTTTTTATGCATAAAGAATTTAATTATAAACAAAAAAAATACTTTTTCTAATTATGCTATCGTTTGCATAAACCTTTAAGAGGTTGCTAATGGTAGGTAAATAACATTATCACGGCGCTATTTTTTTAAGGTAAAGAGAGGGGGTTTTTTTGTTAAAAAAAAAATTTGACAATTGTTGGCTAATTTCTGTCTATTCCTTACAAATGAGCTCATTCACCTTCTAGCATCTGTTTTCTGTTTCTTTTAAATTATTTTTAAGTCAGACTAAACAGATTTTATGTGTTGAGTGGTAATTTCTGTCTTCTATTATTCTAAAATATTTTCTTTTTAAACGTTTGTAATTGAATCATTAAAAGGCCATTCACTGAAGATATTATTTACTTGAGCTTTGTTTAAAATATTTACCATGTTACATAATTAGTGATGATTTTTGTTTCTTTTAAGATATTACATTATGATAAATGAGGATTCTTTTAAATATTTTTTTTTATAAATTGAATAAAAGAAATGAACATGATTTTATGGCTTTTTTTGGGTGAAATGATCCTAATTATGCATGATTTTAAAATAAAAAATATTACATATAATGTCTTATGAAATATTATCCTAATGGTATTTAAAACATTGCATCCTGATAAATTGTCAAAAATATAATAAAAGAACTGAATAAGATTTCTTTAAATAACCGTAATATTTATAGACTTTTGTTTCATGCAAAATATTATTTTAAAATATTATATTGCAGTTATTTGCTGCGAACCTTCAGTTTCGCAGTAAATAATTGCATTTTTTCAGAGTTCCTATAATTTTTGATGATTTTTGCTTCATTTAATATAATAATAAATAATAATACACTTAAATAATAATTCTGATAAAGAAAGTTTTTTGAAAATTGAATAAAACAAGCGAGTAAGATATTATGATTGTTTGGAAAATGACAATAATTATGTGTATGATGTTCATTTCATGTAAAATATTATATTATGATTACTCTAAATTCTGTTTAAAGTGAGTTTGTCATAAATATAATAAAACAACTGAACATGATTTTATTTCAAGTAACCATAATTACTAATTATTTATTTATCACTTCAAATACTATATTGAGATAACTTTGTTAAGCGTATGCAGTAAATAACTTCAATTTTTTCAAAGTCACTATAATTATTGATGATTTTCGTTTCATTTAAAATATTATATATAAAATATTATACTTTAATATTTTAAGGATAAATGATGATTCTGTTAAATGTTTAATTAAATTACAGAGATAATTTTAAAATTTTTTTAATGTTTATTATTATTTTAAAAATAAAAATATTTATTCAAAGCTATCTAAATGAATAATTTCAAATTGAAATTGAGATATAAAAAATGCTGCATTGCTCATACTCATATTTTTGCTACTACTTTTTAATTTTTTTACCAGGTTTATGGCTACCTTATTAGTTCTTTTTAACTAGAGTTTATTTGTTTATTTTTTTGATAAAGCTACTTGAATTAATCTCTCTCATTATTTTCAAAACTTAATTATTTATTCATTATTTCTCAAATCTTAGGTTTTAATCTATAAATAATCTTTAGATATTGTATGGAATCTAATTTGCCGTGCAATTATAATTTTTACGTACAACATATCAACGATATTAACAACATATCAACGTACAAAAACTTCTGCTAATATACCAAATACATATAATTTTCACTTCGTGAAACATTGGCATTCCTTTAGTACGCTCTAATCGGGAGTAAACTTGGCCCCCTGATACTTTTGATGGATAGTCGTGGAAAGTGTTGTTGTGTACACATCTTATAACTTCTGGTTGGCTATGTTTGATTGACACCAACCAAAAAAGTCTCGCCAATATCATTACTCTCAGGTCTTAACTCCTTGATCGTTACTTATTCTACGGTTACTAATATTTTTCACGCGTTACATATACTAGAGCAATATTTTTCCTATATATTTTCCTAATCAAATAAGTAATAGGTATTTTTATACAATATTTAGATTTTTATTATTTATAATAATTCTATACTATATGTAATCAGGTATTAGAAAAAAAATGATTTCAACTTTTTAGATAAAATTTTATGCTTTATAATGTTATTATATAATTATTATATTTCATCTAATAAAAAGATACTTTTTTCCACTACTCCTGGAAAAATAAGAATGAAATATACTAGCTGCAAAGTTAGTAATAAATATATACATTTAAATTGTACAGTGTGCAAAAAACTAAGTGGACCACCCAGAATAACTTTTAATCCAATGATCGGATCTTCTCGTTCTAGAACTCAATCTTAATGGTTCGAGGGGTTGACTTCAAATGAGCTAATTAATTAGTGCAAACGGTATTTTAAGTTATAAAATCAGACACAAAAACGTACTTTCTCTGAATAAACATACTTTTTTATTGAAGAATTCGGATATCTGACTACCGAGATATAAGGAGTAGCTGCAATCTGGGAAATGTGGTGCCGATAGTTTAATCAAGAGAGCGGTCCAAGGTTAGGACCCCTTAATGTTAATTTTATTTTTCGCGTATTTCGTCATGTATCGAGAACTTTTTAAAAGAATTCAAAAAATTTTCCTCACAATTATAAAATTCGTTTATCTAAAACTAATCCCAAGCAGAAAAAAATTACTTTTAGAAAATATATATATTTGTTTTATTTTCTTTAATAATAGTCGAAAAAAATTTTAATTGTAAGGAATACAATTTTTTACATCATTTTAAAGAATGTAATCTTACATGGCAAAATACAAAATCTGTGCGAAATCGGTAGAATAGTTCCTGAGAAATTGAGTATTAAAAACACAACTTTTTTGAAAGAGTATGTTTATTCAGAGAAAGTACGCTTTTGAGTCACATTTTGTAACTTAAAAATTCGTCTGCACTAACTAGCATATTTGAGATCACCCTCTCGAACCATTAAGATTGAGTCCTAGATCCAATCAAAAGTTTATTCAGGTTTTTTTTTTTTTTTTTTTTTTTGCGCACTGTGCATGATAATTATGAATTAATACTATATAACTGTTAGAAAATGAAGATGGTTTTGACGTAGTTGCTTCGGGATGATTTACTATATAACTATTATAGATTAATATATTATAGATTAATATATTATAAATGTTACTTTTTGCAACTATTCTCATCAAAATGTGATTTCAGAAGTAATTAATGCCGATTAAGGTCTAGTCATTTCCTATGCTAAATATAATTTAAAACTTTAAGCTTAAATTCAGTTCAAAAGTTGCTTTAAGTTTGAAATAACTGATTTGTGCACTTATATACGTAAATTAATATTAATTTGCAAAAACAATTCGATTTTAAGTCATAGCAGCGGGTAACCAATTCAATTAAGATTCTTTTGTTCCTTGAAAAGTTTAAAAATTAGATGAAAAGATTTTTGTAATTTTTGTGAAAATTTGTTTGTTTTAAATTATCTTAAAAAAAATCATTTTAGAAGGATTAATATCAATTGTATTCCATGTGAACTTTAAGTTAAGTATGGTAATCGTGAATAATTAAAACATATCTTTATTTTTCTAATTTTACTTTTTCTGTAAGTTTTTTTAACTCAATTGTTCTGTTAGTTTTAATGGTTCGAAAATATTGTATTAATTAGTCTGTAATTGTATTCTGTAAGTTTATTAACAGAATTTCTAAAAAAATTTTAACGCATTTGTAAAAAAATTTTTAAACTTATATAGATTTTCTTAATTGTTTTTCTACGTGATACATTTAAATGAGAATTTTTATGCTAACAATAGGCAATTACAACATAAAACTGTTATAGAAGTTGCAGTTATAATAGACCGTACAAAATTTTCTTGTCGAATTGTGTGAATATGTAATAATAAAAGCTATAATTAGTTCTTAAATATTCGTATTAATAACTTTAGTTTATAATTTTTTTCTTGAAAAAATTCTCTTTACAATTTCAGCATAAAAATTGTAGAAAAAAAACTCCAAAAATATTAATCCAGTTTAAAAATAGTCAAAACTTAGTATTAATTTTAATGAAATTTACAATTTATCAAACAATTAAGTTTTGTTTTAAATTTTTAAATAAAGAGAGCATGTGGATCTGGATAAAAAAAATTTCATTTAAACTTAGTCTTTTTTTTCCATTAAATTAAATATTGTTATCTTTAGTAACTAATAAAACCATAAATCAGTTAATACACTATTAATTACGAGCTGAATTTAAATTTTAAAATTTTAAATCGCATCTGATATTAGTATTGGTCATTCCTATTGTACGCTAACTATGAAAATCACGCCAGAGATATAGATTTTATATCTGTCCCCAAGAAATGTAACTCAAAATTCCATATCTATCTTAGATATCTCGTAAAAAATGCCTCCAAAAAATATCCACTGTGCATGATATTGAAAAGAAGAAAAGATATAAATTTCAAGCGCGACAACTTCTAAGAAAAATAGCGATGTTATCCGAAAAAGCGACGAAGGGCCGGCCACGGGCCGATGTCATCTGCAAGAATAGGTTGTGGCCGAGGGCGATCTGTGTGTAAAATACCCGACGACAAATTGTCAACCGATCATAGATACTGTATAAGTAGATAAGGCCATTTTCTGAACTAGATGACGAGGTTTCTTTTTCCACTGCAACCGTGGTGTATTTTAAAAGCCATTCTTTCACCCCCACATCCCTCAATGATCTCATGTTTTTAGCCTTCAAGGTGGGGGTGTTCACGCCTAGGGTTTTGTTGTGATTAATGGGACCAAATCTTGCGGAATATAAGAATTTTTTTTTCTTGCCGGGATCGTTTTCTTCGATTTTCGAACTTCGTTGATAGCTTTTTCTCTATTTTTTTTTTTTTTTTTTATTTCCCTGTATTTTTACGGTCTTTTTAGTTTGACGAGAAATGTGATGAGAAGTTTTGAAGAATGGCTATAAGTATTGATAGCATTATGTCTTCGCCATTTTTCTTTTTTGCTTTTTCTGTCGTTGTGAAAACATTCGAGTTATGGAGTTAGCGTGAAATTACGCAATTGAGTAAGAGCCTGTTAGTAGGTATCTCTAAACGTAAAGTTCTGTAAATGTCTCTGAAAAAATTTACGTCAACGATATTTAAGTTAAATGATCGATGTTGGTTGAAAAAAATATTTTCCAAGTAAGGATTTGACCAACATTGATTTCTGACAACTCATATTTTCGATACCATATCATTCATATAGAATCAGAGAGACGCCGCTGAAATTATTATTTTTTAAAAATACTGATAAGTTCTATAAATGTCTCTGAAAAAAATTTACGCCAACCATATTTTTTTTTTTTAAGTTTAGTAATCTGTATAAATGAAAAAAATACTTCCCAAATAAGGGATTGACAGATATTGATGTCCAACACCTAATATTTTTGAAATCATAACCTTCCTTTAAAATTAGAAGAATGCAGCGAGAATTATATAAGAAAACAATAATAAAATACTGTAAATTTCTATAAATGCCTCTGATAAACGCTTACGTAAACGATACATTTTAAAAAAATCTAACAAACTATATGGCCACAAAAATATTTTTTAAAATTAAGATATTAGCAGTCATTGATTTCATAAAAGTATTCTCATAAAATTATAAGGAAGCTGAAATTATTATTTTAAAATACTGCATTAAAGAAAATAATGTATATAATTAAATTGATAAGTATAATTAGGAAAATTAAAATTATATTTCACTATTTAAATATCTAATTTTATATTTGTTTTCATTTATTTTTAAAATATTTATTTTTTTATTTTTAAAAATAATAAAGTTAATGTATTTTGCTTTCGACAATAAATACTTTCTCTACTGTCGATCGTATAAAACAGTTTATATATATTTACAGTTTCTTTTATGCTGTAAATAAATAAATTTGATGGATAGCTATTTGTTATACATCCACGATTTGTATTTTTCTTCGCACTTCTATGTTTTCGAGAAAAAGAAATCTATATTATGTATATAATTAAATTAAGAAATGTACAAATTTGAATTAATATATAAATGAGTATTAAAATTACATAAATTAATGAATATTTAAATTAATGAATATTAAAATTATATAAATTTGCATTACATACATATAAATATTTAAAATATTGAAGTTTTATATAATTTTGATTCTTAACAAGAAACATGTTCTCTACATTCGACTTGTATTATATTATTTAATATGGTATAAGTTTAATATTTATGAAAAGTTATGAAATGTAACGCTTTATACAGTTATGAAAAGTTACATAAAGAAAAGTTTTTTACAGTTATGAAAAGTTACATAATGAAAAGTTTTATACAACTTCGGTATAGATTTTTCGCCTCCTGTCAAAAAGTAAATGTGATTGGTTACGATTTATGATCTATGGAATTTTCTCCATGTTTCTATATTTTTTAAATACCTTTTCAAAAACCGAAAAATATGATTCGGTTTCATCCGGCATGAATCACTTTACAATTTTTACCCTTTCCCCTTTATCACAGCTACTTAGCTAAAAGTGGCAAAGGTGATCCTTTTTTACTTAACTAACTTTCCCTTTTTATCCCTTTATATTCAAAAGTGGTTTTCTTGGCGAACCTTTGCTTCCGGGCGTAGGAACACACACGCCAAAACTTCCAAAAAATTTTTCTTCACTCGCTTTTTCAACACCTGTAATATTACTCGAGTTTTGTGCTGCGGTAAGGGATGTAAAAAAGAACAAAGGACAATTTTTTGAGGATTTTTTTTCTTTTACTTTCTCATTTTTCTGGTTTTACTTAGTGGAAATATTTGTCTTGGATTATGTTCTATGTTTGCTTATGAGTCGTTTGGATAAGAGTAAAAAAATTTGCGCGGAAAAGTAAAAAAAAAAAAAGAAAAAAAAAAAAACTTTGTAAAATAATTTTTGCAAATTTTCTCCTTTGTTATAAATTTTTTTATGTTGATTCTTTCTGAGTTTGAACCAATCTGTATTCTAAACTTTGTTTATTGTTGGTTTTTAAGCAATAATATTTTTTTCCGTGGAATTTTTGAATTAGCTATTGATTGTAAAGTTTGTTTGCATAGATTTTTTTTTCTTCAAAAAGATACGATTTATTTAGTCCCAAGCTGATGTATTCTAAACACGATTTCTAAAGAAGTCCTTATCTGTTTACATTTTAGTGAAAAGCTTGTAAACAGAAATAAACTTTAAATACATTTTAAGCTAAGTCTTGAAAAAAATAGCCTTCTGGCGATGCAACGGAAAGTGTAAAAGAAAAAACAATAATTCAATGAAGTGTATTTAGATATACGCAATTTTATTGGCCGTTGTATCTTCGTTCAATCATATTCAAACTGTTTATTTAGAGATAAAAAGCCATTTCACATATTTTTCTAAAGAGTAACGTAATCTATTTCTGTAGTTCATTTAAAATTTTACTTCATGAATGCAGTTATATACATAGAATAAAAATTTTGCTATTCATTTATAAAATGGAATTTTAAATGAACAATAGAAATAGAATACCGGTTTATTTTGAACTATTGCTGTTCACAAAATTTTAAATTCTAATGTTATACCATTTATGTTATTCCCCGCAATGATTATAATAAATAATTTATATATAAATATAAATATATATATATATATATATATATATATATATATATATATATATATATATATATATATATATATATATATATATATATATATATATATATATATATATATATATATATATATATATATATATATATATATATATACTAAGAAACGCTAAACTGAAAAAATAAAAACCTGTTTGATTTCGGAAAGAAACAGAATGGAATTAAAAGACGATTATAAACTGAAAGACTTCGAAAGAAAGAAGATTATAAACTGAAAGACTTCGAAAGAAAGAAGATTAAGAGCTGAAAGACGATTAAGAGACTTTTCCAAGTTTCATCTGGCAATCAAACTGGTTTTAGTGTTTTTCAATCCACTTTCCTCAATTGTGATTAGACAACTTTTATCAGTACTGTGGTTTCTCGTACATAGCTTAAATGTTAGTTTCGAATTATAGAGTGCACATATTTTTTGCTTTGTTTTCGACAAGAATTCTAAAAATATATGTTACGAGCGTTGATTACGAAACATTGTTTACAATAATTTTATTACTTACACTGTTTAAAACAAAACTAAATATAATTATTTTATAATTTACTCTGTCTAAATTTCATTGTCAAAAAACTATTTTTTAATTGTAAAATTGAAATCATTAGTTATAGCATAATGATACAGCAAATCACAAATATAATATAGCAAATAGCAAATCACATAGCTACTTAGAGCTCTGAAATACATGAAACTTTAATACTGAAGCTAAGAAAAGAATAATTGCTGAAAGATATTCTCTTATTGTTTATTTCTGTATTATATTCTTATTGGTACTTAATTGGTGATTAAAAACAAGATCTTTGCTTGAAGAAATATCGGATTAAATCATGGCGCTCCTATTAAACAAGATCTCTTATCTTGTATTACGGGATCGCGTATAATTATCCTGTATTCTTGTTTAGTACGTTCATTTCATATTATTGTACATATGTTGTGATTTGTCTTATATTAACATAAATATGAAAAAAAAATTCGATTTTTAACTATTTTTTTTTAAGTCTATACATTTAAAATATAATTGGTATTTTAAAAAATAAATATTTAAATATTATTGCAACTTGAATATGTGCTGTTATAAGCATACAAATTATTCATGTTTAGCTATATATTCATATCTAATAGCTGTTATAAACATGCTAGCTATTCTTTTTATTGTACAAATTTTATGATTTGTCTTATCTTAACATTAATATAAAAATGTTTTCGATTTTAAATTGATTTTTTTGAAACCACACATTTAAAACTATAAGAGGGTTTTTGTAAAATGAATATTTTTACAATCTGAATATGTCCTGTTATAGGCATACAAGTTATTCATATTTAGTACACTTTCAAACACTACTTTTTAAGGCTTCCCACGGATCTTATAAATTTTAAATAGAAGAAATAAATTTACTTTAATAACTGTCTGTATTTCTTTTTTCAAGATACCATTTTGACGTTTAGGGACTTGGTTACTTCAAATTCTTATATAAATATATTTCTTTTAAAAATAATACGTAGTGATGTTCACAAATTTATTTAAGCTATAGACTTTGGTTTAATTTTCATCAGCCCTTTTTAAAATGTATAAGACCAGCAAGGATATTGTATTTATATAATCATTAAATATTTTATAATGATAAGATCATGTTGAGCGATGATAATGTGATTATGTTGAAAGTTGATGATGTTGAGAGGTAAAGATCATGATAGATGATCACTGAGTTTATGCATATGTGTAATCTATAAAACTTTTGTACTTCAAAAAAAAATCAAATAATCTCAATTTTTGTTTTTGCAGGGATCTAAAGCTCACGGGATCAAGAGGTCCAGGGCGACCAATAATCACCACGGCGAGAAGCCGGGTATCGGTAACGATTCCAACATCCCTCCTCTGTTGATGATGAATTCGCAGCTGTTGGCTCAGCATCAGCTGCAACAGCTATTGCAGCAGCCATCGCCAACGCAGCTGCAGCAATTGCTACAGCAGCAACAGTCCATTTTCTTACAGCAGCAGCAACAGGTGAGATACATACTATCCGGGAAATGGAACGAATTTTAAATTAGTCGTTCAAAGCAATTTTAAACACTGAAAACCGAACTTGTAGGAATATATCCTGCCTTCAGTCTTTCATTTCACAAAAATAAAAGTTCTCTATGAAAGCGAATTTGTCGCAATACTTGGCTCCTTAGTTAGATTCTAAATTTCAAGGTTGTTGCTTTAAATACGCTACTAAGCTAATGTACAACGACAATAAAAGTAGAAATTACTGAAAAAATTTGGAGAGTTGGCTATTAATTTATGCGACTTTCTTAGTTTTGTAGAAAAAAAGGCCACTTCTGCATAATTGTAACAAACTTCGGCAAATCAGGAGCGTTAATTTTTAATTTATTCGGTTATTATATGCAGCTTTTTAATGCAATTCGGGGTGTAACCATTTTCCATGAATGTTGCAATATGAGGATTAAGCTGTGGACTCAAAGGAGCTGGACTCAAACACTGCTGGTGCCAAAGAACATCTCTCTACAGTGTGTTTTACTCCACGACAGATGGCAACACTATACTATTTTGCCTTGATTCGGCAAACAAAACGCATGAATCTCAAACAACATCAAATTCCGAATGGAAGATAACTTTTAGGAGCGTAACATTAACTTATGATCAGTGACCAGATAGTTAACGTTAAAAAACAACCTTCAGACCCTTATTTTTATGATAATGATAGCTTTACGGGCATAAGTTTATTTTTAAGGTTGGTGAGTATACACTTCTTGCTGGTTACTGACCATAATCTAGCGGTAAAATTTTTTAAAGCATGGTAATTAGTTCATTTACTGCCTGTTATTATTTAAACCATGGGGTTATTATTTAAATCATCATAATATATCTATCGAACCATTAGTATAAAAATTTTTTGAAAATCTATTTTAATTCCTGTAACTAATCTGCAAATGTATTTCTAGCAAACTAATCTATTTCTATCAAAACTTTAAACAAGATTACTGTTTAACATGATAATTTTAACAGGGTGCGTAGCGTTTTTAAAAAGTGCTTAAAGATGCTTATTTTTGATTTACGTTTTTTAAAAGCCCTTAAAGGTGCTTTTTATATTCGGGGTTCGTAAAAAGTGCTTAATTTTTTATTTTTTAAAAAGAGATTTTTTTTTGCCGTATTGATTGTCGTTCTAAATTACAAAAAAATTCATGATTTTCACAATTTTCTCTGCAATATTTATCAGAAACTAATTGTTTTATCTTGATTACGTAAAGTTTTTTTTTTTAATGTTTTTGAATTTTATTGCTTTTATGTTTATGAACTAAGTACTTTAAACGATAGAAAAAAAGTAATTTTTATTACTGCTCAGATCCTAATTAGGATTTTTTTTTCTTGGATTGTGAATAAAAATATTTTTAGTGCTTATTTTTTGTTGGAAAATCTGGCTACGCACCCTGTTTAAACATGATTAATTTCAGCAGCAGCATCAGCAACACCAGCAGCTAAAACAACTTGAATCCGTGATACCTCACATCCAAGAACAGATCAACCTCAATATTATGCAGCAAAGCCAAATTCTCCACCAACTCAATGGGCTGAATAATGGCTTGCCTGGTCTTGGTTCTTCTGATAAGAAAGCGAACCGACAGCAGTTGCAACTTCAACTACAGCAGCTGGCACTTCAACAACACCAACTAATGCAACAGCTACAGCTGAGCAATAGACAATATATGATAAACCTCCAACCTTTCATGCTTCCGCAAGGTATGCTTACGCAAGGTTTCTTCTAAAAATTCTAACTACTCTTCATAGAATAAACTAAAAAGCTAATGAGTTATAGCTTTTCTTAAAATTCGTTTAACACTTCAGAAAAAAATGAGTTCGTTCTGGTAAAACATTTGGTACTTACGTATTAACGCAACCAGGCCAAAATTCGCATAAATCGCCAAATTTGGCGACCCTACTTACGGCAACCCTACGTGTTATACGTGGTTTTTCGTAAAGAAGCAAAATAATAATAAATAATTTTGTTTTAATAATAATTTGATAATTTTAATAATAATTAATTAATAATAATTTTGTTTTAAGTAATTTTTAAAAAATAATATAAAAAACAGTATTAAAAATTGTCTGTAATTAATAAATGTACATTTTCTTTCTATTCATACTTTCTTACTCAAACTTACAAATCGCGCCAACCTGGTTGCGATAATACGTAAGTACCAAACATTTTTTTACGAAGTTTATAAGATAAAATATTTGATTGCATCACACTCTTAGCACGATGCTTATTAATCAACGTAGGAGCAATTTTCTGTTTTAAATTAGCAGCAGGTCGGGATAGCCTGGTTGCCAGGGCGTTACTCTTTAGTCTCTCATAAAATAGTTTCCCCTCTTATAAATAGATGTCAGCACAATATTTCTATGTTACTTAAAACTTGTGGAACGCTTCAAAAAAAAATAAGTGGAACATTTTAACAGCGGCTGGGTAAAAGGAGAAATGTCTACTTTTAAATAAATAAATAATATCATTTCTATAATATTTTTAACATTAAAATATTTCAATATTAAAATAAACATTAAAATATTTCAATATTAAAATAAACATTAAAATATTTCAAAGCTTCTTAGATCATTTATAGCGTGTAAAAATAATTCTGGTAGCTTATTAAATTAACATTTTTAACTGTATAAAATGTATATTTTTGTTGTATGCATCATATATAACAATGAAAAAATTACTTATTCATCATAAGTACTGAATTTTTTGCACCGATTTATGAATATTTTAAAACTTTCTAGCAAACTTTTGATGATCGAAAATGTTTTGAATGCATTTTTTATCAGTAATTTATTTTGCGTGCAATGTGAGAAAATTTCTACAGATCAAAAATAATTCAGTTCATGATGCCATTGAAAGGAAATATTAAATATTTTACTTTTTAAAATAGTTTTAAATAGTTTCATCTCTTATAAATAGATGTCAGCACAATATATTTGATGCCAAGTCACTGAAACCTTATGAAACGTTTCAAGAAAGTTAATTAAACATTTTAACAACGTCTACATTTAAAGAAATGAATGATAATGTTTCTATGACATTTTTTTTTTTACATTAAAATATTTCACAGCTTCTTAGATTACTTATAGTGTGTAAAAATTAACCTGGCTGTTTATTAAATTCATATTTTTAACTAAATAAAATTTATATTTCTTTTATTGTATACATCATATAACAAGGAGAAACTATTTATTTACCAAAAGTATTGTATTTCTTGTACCAATTTATAAATATTCTAAAACATTTAACAGACTTTTGATGATATTTTGAATTTATTTAATTTTTTTATCAATACCTTATTTTGCATGCAATGTGAGAAAATCTCTAAAAAATTTCCACCAATCAAAAATAATTCAATTCATGATGTCATGGTAAAGAAATATTAAATATTTTACTTTTAAAAAAAAATAAACCATTTGCTATATGATTAAAAGTATCCATGTGAAACAAAGAGTTTCGACCAAAAACAAGTAAAAACCAAGCTTAAAAAAACCTTTTAGCAAATCAAACTTCTTCATATTTATGATAATTTAATCCGTATTTAACATGCTTTCGCTGCCGAAAAATATTTTTTATAACATCGATTAAAGTAAACTTATAATCTCAAACTCAAATCTTGTTCTCATATTTTAATTAAGTTTCTTTTATCTTTATAATACTCCCTGCGCAATCAAAGGTAAATAATATGTATTCGATACATAAGCTTACATGTACTTAAAATGTTTTTAAAAATATTGCATTCTTTTCTAATACTACGAAAGAAAAAGACTTATAAGAAACGGCACTTCAAATGTTTTAACTACTCATTTGGCGCAGATTTTGTTCATTAATACCCTTTTCTTTATCGTATTTGAGAGGTTTTTTTGGCGCTTTTTAAACTTTACACCCTTTTATTCATAAAAGCATTTATAATACATAAATATATCTCCTTTAATTCTTATAAGCCTACAGCATAATATTCTTAGACGATACGGAGAAGGTTGTATTTTTGTGAGACAATTTTTTAAAAAAATGTAAGAAGTATTTTAAAGATAAAGAGAAAAAATAGCGGTAATAACTGATATTTATGAAAAATAACACCGAATTATAAGTTCATTAAGAATTAATGCTTTTGAAATTTCGAAGTTAAAAAAAATAAATTAATAACATTTTCGCAACCAGTGAATTAAGTACTTAGTACTTTTTTTAAAGTAAAAAGTGCTATAAACATATCATTTTCCTTTAATGGTATTACCACTTTTCTTTTAATGTGCTCGGGATTATTTTCATATTTTACATAAGGATTAAAAAATAACCATTGTTTACCCTGCTTTGTAAAATTAAAATTCTATTTTGAATATATTTTATTCCGAATTTGATTTTTTTTTTAAAATAGGCTAATAATTACTTTGACAAGCACTTAAATGAACAAGAAACTATTTATTCCGTTAAATTGAACCTATTACTTTATTGTTATTTCCTTGTATTGAACCTATTACTCTTTGACCAATAAGTGTATTATAAATCAAAGCAATGAGGGCTTAAAATTTAAATCACTGTATCTTTTATTATACATTGCCCCGTTGATAGAAAGAAAATGAAAAAGAGGAAAAAAAATCTTGAACAAAATGAATAAAAATGCGAGATAAATTTACAGGAAAGGTTTTCGCGAAAAATTAAAAATTAAAAAAGTAAAAACCTGCCTCTCTAATTTCGCGATTTTAAAAGCTCTGGGATTAACTGAGAATCATCAATTGTGATTTTAATTAACAACTTTAATTTATTTACTCTAAAAGAATACCCCTACCGTTTGACACCCCGTTCTGTACTCTCCATCTCTCTTTATGTTCGTAAAGTTAATTTTTTCCCCCGTTCGCAAAAAATAATCGCAAATAAATAAATAATTTTAAGTCAATTAATGATTCAAGCTCTAATGCAAACGAAATGTTTACGAGATAAAGATGAGTTTGTCTAAAATATTTTTCTAGTTTTTTTCGTTTAACTTTTCTCCCTCTTAGCAGGTTAATCGCTTAATTTTTTTTCTGCATGCATATAAATCTTCGTACTTTTATCTTAAAACAGTTCTCAATGTTGATGAGTTTTTCAGAAAAACAAAAATGTTTTCTTTACGCGCAGTTTTGCTGGATAAATGATTTTTTTTTCCACCCCGTGTTTGATTTTTATGTTTTGTTGCTTTTTAATGCTTACGTTTTGTTTGCGCTTAGTTTTTTCAGTTTTTTTACGTCGCGTTTCTTATTTTGTTTAAAGCAGCTCAATTAAGAAAAATGCTCTTTAGAGCTTTCGTTTACTAATTTGTTTTCGTTATGGGTGGATTTTTTATTGTTTTTTTTTTTTTCGTTTATCTTCTTGAACGATTTTAAAGATTGCTTAACGCTGGAAAAAAAAACTTTTTTTCATTATTTTCATGCAAATTTACCTTTACTTACGAACAATGAATTCTTTTCATTACTATAGAGTCGTTTTGTCAAAAATAAAAATGCATAATCTTCTAACTGTTCAAGACACATCCTCTGTGATTACTGCTCTAATTTAATACTTTAATTTTAAAACCCTAAATAAGGAACACAAAAAGCGTTATTGTGAGTTATGTCGTTAGCAAAAACATGCTCATTTTGAATACCCACTGCGATTTGAAAAAGAAACTGCTTTTCATTAGTTTTTAAAAATAAGTTTTCAGTAATAAAAAAAAAGTTTTAGTCGAAAAAAACACTAGACTTAAGAAATCATCATTGAAATAATGTGCGTATTTCTTTTATGTTTTTGAGAAGAAGAAAAAAGACTTTTTAATACTGTTTTGCATGTTGACTAATAATTGGCCTTTTACAGTAATTTAAATAGATTTATAATTTAAAAGGAAACTGTATTATTTTTAAAGTTAATAAAGATTGCTTCCAGATTGATTTGCATCAGAACTTTTGTCACTTGAATTATTCTTGATTTTTACGTTATCTTTTAATTATAAAAAATTATTTTAATGATTCAGTGTTCTTATTTCTTTTGTTGAGCAATCGTTTCAACGAAGTTATGAAACAAACCTAATTTTAAAAAAAAAATGTGTTATAAATTATAATTAGAACTATTAAAGTCGAATTTCCGTTTCATATGCACTGAAAAATGAATACTCAATTTTCACCAAAATTTCTTCGTTTTTGACGAAACCGTTTCCTGATATATGGTCCGAGTGAATTTTTTGTCAAAGTTCCGATATAACTATTTTCATTTCTTCGAGGAAACTAATTTCGTCATTCTATTTTTTTCCCCAAAAAGTGCCTAATGTATCTAACCTTTCTAATTATCACTTTATCGTGGGTACCATGTAACTGGATCAATGTCGCCTTAACAGCACAAGAGGCACAAATAGAACTGAGAAATAAATTATACCCATGCCTGAAGTGAGATTCGAAGCCAGGATCTTCCTGGTACGAGGCCAACTCCTCGACCACCATCCGGTCCGGTTAGGTATTTTCGCTACTTCGATCGTTTAGTCTTCATCCTAGTTTCGTCATTCTAGTTAACAATCTGTTGCAATGCATTATGGTGAGGCTTCGAGTTGAGGAAACATTTTCGTCACATGTTTGAGAGTTCGCATTTTGTCATAAATTTACGAAATACAGCTCAAGATTTGCTGTGATCGTCAAAAGCGAGAATTTTATTTCTGAGAGTGAGAAATTTACAGTTACAGATGTTGTAAAGAATAGGCGTTATTTTTGGCAAACTTAATACAAATGGTTGTTCTGGTTTTGAAAAATAGCTTAAAGAAAAATAATTCTTTAAAAAATGAATGACAACAAACTACAAAACGAAAAAGACACTGTCAGTCCACCGCAAAAGGATGATTAAAAGCAAAATTATAGTAAGAGTCTATTAAATAAAATAAAGATTTCGTAGAAACTGAAACCAAATCAAAATAAAAGAAACATTGATAGGCATCAGAAAAGTTTCGTGTAAATGATAATTCTGCTAAAAAATAAAATAAATAAATAAATTTTAAAAAAATAAAAAAGGCATTTAAACGTAATAATAATGTAAAAGAATGGTAAGATGTAAATTTTTTGGTTAGTATCTAATTCTAAATGTTTTCCTCTTCTCTAAGGGTATTTTTAACATAGTTAAATAAACTTCAAGTAAGATCACCATAAGTTAATCGTCTTTAATACGGTGAACAGACAATAAAGCTCTTTATTATACTGTGTACTATGTGATCGGTATTAAATACTTTCAATAAACTTTTGAACCATTTCTAATGGAAAGGAATAAATGAGAAGTACGTCTGGCAATAAATTAGTCAAATGTACTGCTTCAGTATTGTAATTAGTTCCTATGCATTTTTTATTTCGTTTTTAGGATATTTTTAACGTTATAAAATAAATTACGTTATTTTTTTTCCCCTTCATTTTTAAGGGATTTTTTTAGCAACGTAAAATAATTTTTATTGTTTTATTTATTTATTTTTATTTGTTTATTTATTCATTTATTGAATTTAGCGACACTGAATAAATTTCAACACTTTTGTTTTTCTAATTTGTTAGACAGTTTAAAATATTTTATGACGTTTTTTAGGGGAGGAGGCGAAATTGTTTAAATTCCATATCTATTACCGAGAATTTCCGAAATTTTTTAAAGATATTTTTTACAACGTATAATTAATAGCATGTTACATATATAATATAGGTATTATATAATATTATCTATAATATAGGTATTAATATAATTAATTATAGGTCTGAACGCTAACGACGTTTGGAAAGAAGGATCCGGTGATGAAAGTGGCTCGACCGTGAATGGTATGATGCATGGAGGGTCCCCTGGGGCTGGAAGGCCCCTTGTGAATGGGACGGCGCCCCAGCACGAAATCTATTCCGTATCCCCAGTGAGCACGGCTTCTTCTTCCTCGTCCCAAAGAAGCTTGCCACCCACCCCAAAGGATGAAAGAGGGTGTTCCAGTCCTCCAAGTCACGCTCTTTATGGTCACGGGGTTTGCAAATGGCCCGGATGTGAAGCTGTTTGTGACGATTATCAGTCTTTCAAGAAGTAAGATTCTATTTATTTTTCTTAATTTTTTTTTAAAAAAATATTCAAATTTTAAAAATTTATGTGTGTTGTAAAAAAACTTTATAAACGAGTCTTAAACCTCTCAAATCTACTTCATCCACCCAATCTCATTTACTTTTTATAACCTTCGTCAATTATTCAAATGATATTAATTCCTTCCTGTTAGCAAGGGTAAAAAATAAAAAATATTTCAAGAAAAAAAAATTTAAAAACACATAAAGTGTATTTATTAAAAATCATTTTTAAAATATAGATTTTACTTTTTTAATTTTTTTTTCTTTTTTTAATATCTAAGTGTTTTGAAAACAAATATTGTTCCCAGCAACAAAATCGCCTCCGTCAACATACTGCCGTACCAAAATGTAAACGTTTTCAACGAGTCAAGTTATCTGAAAATAATCATTAACTTTACTTGATTAAAAACTTCATTCGCTTCAAAAATGTACAAATTGGAGATAACAATCGACATGATTCAAATTTTTTTCTCGATTTCTACTTTCTGATTTTCCCATTTTCTTGACTTACTAGACGTGAACATTCTGTTCTCATTCGCGTCTGGCAAGTTTTGTAAATGGGCACCTGTTTTTCAGTGTTTGAATCATGTTGACTGTTATTTCTAGTTTGCACATTTTTAAGCTGATGAAATTTTTAATCAAGTATTATTTTACCACTTCAGTTTCTTGGGATTCTTTATTTAACCATGCACCTTGTTTTTTCTCGAAAACATAGAACCTTTACCCTAATTCGAATGACTGTATATGTTTTAATTAAACGTGTTAATTATTTTTTTAATTAATTAAAATTATATTAATGCTAGTAATGCGTTTTATTTATATATTTATATGTTTATTTCATTTTGTATTTAAAACTATATTATTAAGTTAGCAGTAAAAAAAAAGCTTTATTTTATTTAGAACTTAAAATTTTAATGTTTTGTTTTTGTACAGGCATTTAAACTTAGAACATCAACTAGATGATCGGAGTACAGCCCAAGCTCGTGTCCAGATGCAGGTTGTGTCTCAGTTGGAGCTTCAACTGTCGAAAGAAAAAGAAAGGTTACAAGCGATGATGCAGCATCTTCACATGAAACCTTACTCCAGCAGTAGTACCAACGGGAACGGAAACAGCAACAGCAACAATCACCGAAGCTCACCTTCCAAATCAGAAAATGTAAATACCCTCAAATACTTAGCTTAAGATTAAGATTCTAAACAAACCAGTCTGATACCAGAGCTATACTGTGCACTGAGTA